>NW_026042350.1:826442-1159105 GCF_023856365.1 Brienomyrus brachyistius
TAGATCAAACATCCATGGTCATGACAGAAACTTCAGTGACAACAGTAGCAGGTCCAACTGGTCCCCCTGCAGGTACGTCCTCCATGCCCAGTGCTTCCAGATGGACATTGTGTCTGTCTTGTCTGTCTTTGCAGTCTAGATGAAAATCATATTTTGGATCTTTCATTGCCTTTTGGAATTATTGTCATTCTTAGTTGTTTACTCATTATGTGTTGCATTGCATGCTTGTTAATATTAACCTCTTTGCTTTATCAGTATTGTACTACCTTTGTAGGTACTTGCACATCCTGTTGTACCACTTATTGCATTTTTATGTGTTTTTGTCTTGCACTCTCATGTCTCTTGTTGCATTGCTGTTTGTCCTGTTGTCCCACCATGCATCTGTCCCCTCCCCTGCAACTGTGGCATGAGACTTTTGCTCGGGGCAGTTTTTACGTACACAAAAGTGTTCTGAGGGTAGAATGAAAAATGATTGGTTCAGAGAGATAACCAATTAGGTTGTAGCAGAGGTGGGACCAACCAATCAGATGCATTGGTCCTGCAATCTAATTGGTTATCTGTCTGTACCAATCATTTTTTCTCTGCCCCCAGAACAAGTTTGTGTAAAAAATCTTCGACGAGCAAGAATTTCTCTGTGATCCTCAAAACATCTGACAATAAACTTTGAAACTTTATTATTTGGATAGATACCACCAGCACCGTGGTTACTGTGACGAGCTATCAATACACCAGCTCTACAGTCGCCACGACCACGATGTTGGTGCCCATCTCCACCACAGGCATCCCAGAACAAAGCAGCGGTCATCCGATTGTGCCAGTCACCGAATCCACTACCGCGCTAACCACCACCAATCCTCCTGTCAGACCTGGAGGTACGTGCCATGTGGTTTTTACTCAAGCAAATAGAAAGTGCATTAAAGACATAGAAAGAAATCTCATCTAGTCAAGGACAGTGAGGTCAGTTGGAAGTGTAATGTGAAAGCTGACTTGAGAATTGCTGTCGAAGTCGGACCAAAATTGTCTCTTTTGTAGGTCCCAGGAAGGACAACAATATGGGCCCCTAGGGCATTAAAGAGTGTAGTTTTCCCAGTGCGTTCAGCATTATATATACACCTGCATGGTTCTACTGTTGTGTTAGACTATCTGTGGGTTATATGGGCCGTTAAGCAAACAAAAGCCGAAATGGTCTCCCAGCCTATAGGCTGTAATGTTGCAGGTCCCGCATGAGGGTTAGCTGCTCACTTTTAAGTCAGGCTGCATTTCTGATACAAACTGAACATACCAGTTTTCGTAATGGTTAGTACTCTCTTTATAATTAGCTATGCACTTCAACGCCTGATGATGATTGGCAGAGATCAGACACTTATATTGTTTATATAGTTATAGTTTTTTATATATAGTTATATAGTTTTATGCAACTGGATAAGGGGTGTTGCTAGAGATTTTGGGCCCCATGAAATTACCTCATATTAGGCCCCCCAGGCCAGACCAATCCAAATATGTTCCAAATCTTGGAATCGTCCTCACTTTTGCCCCCTTGGTGGCACCCGGAAATATTCCTGGAGCTTTTCAAGTTCAAGCGTCCGGTTCAAACATATAGCAGCAAGACAGCATTTGAGATATGACAAGTCTGTCTTCTGTTGGACACAAACATAATGGATTTTAAGGAGCAGGAGGGAGTGAGTGCAGTATAGGGCAGTGAAGGGAGTCTTCCGACATGCAGACTAATGGTGTGTCGTCGTTCTTGGTTTCTGGCAGGTTTCTGTCCCTCGAACCCATGTCCGTTTAATAGCGTCTGTCTGGAGCTCATCACCAGCTTCAGCTGCCTCTGTCTGGCTGGGTCTTACTTCTCCGGGGGGCGCTGCGTCCAAGGTAGTGGTCGAGCGATGAAATCTTTGAAGTGACCCTCTGTGACCCAGCAGCAGACATCGCCAACACATCGCTCACCAGCTGCTAGTATCATGCAGGGAGCGAGTGAGAAGCTCCCGTAACGTGTTTTCGAAATAGGATCAATTATGTTAATTTTGTTCTTTTTTTTCATTTTGCTTGTACGCATTTACGTTGGGGACATTTCATTTTGTCCCTGACGATGAGCGCCACGCTCTCACACCACGCAGTCTGAGACAAAGTAAAATTGCCTGACTCAGTCAGCATCCTTATAAGTGCTCATACTTATTATAAGTACTTGTATTATAAATACTTGTGTTTGCTACAAGTACTCATCCGAAACTACAAGTTTCATCATTGCCTCCGCTGCCCTGGTTGATAAAAATCTTGCATTGTATTAAACACATAGTTATTTTCTTTGCAGAAGTAGCTCTCATTGTAAATTGCAGATCCCTACTCTTTTTGGGTTCCTCTCACTGTAAATTGCAGACCCCTACTCTTTTTGGGTTCCTCTCATTGTAAATTGCAGACCCCTACTCTTTTTGGGTTCCCTTAACGATTTACGCAACCCCGTACACAGTAACCCCGCAAGCTGTCGACGCATTCCTCTAATCTATGCGTTCATTACCGCTTACAGTGTGAGGAATGAGGAACCATCACACTAATCTTTACAATTCCCCTGATAAACATTAAACAAGTAAGGTAGTAGCTGTAAGTGGTGGGGGAAGGTGGTGAAAACAATGCATAATGGAGTTATGTTAATGTATATTGGTTAATTATTAGTTCCTGCGTAGATATCTTTGTAGCATTAGCCAACTATTTGTAAACGCAGGTGCTTTCAGGCAGATATGATCCTTTCGTTGCAGCTAGAGTGTTTCCAGGAACCCTGCATGTAAAAACGTTGGCGTTTCAGTCGGAAATGAGCAACAGGTCATCCCAGGCGTTTCAGGAAGTGGCGGCGATGATCTCACAAGAGGTGGGCGCTTTGGGAATCATTGTCGGAATTGCTTCGGACTATACGAGCAGCATAGCATTTGCTTAAAACTGAATTTTTCTCCATCATCATTAGTTGGGCGTGGCTCTGATGGACCAGCCTGGGTATGTAAAAACCATCGTCCAGGAACTCAGGTGAGTGCTTGAAATAAGATGTGAAGCTAATTTTATGCCCTATTTTATTTGTATATTGGGGCATGTGGTTATGTTAGCATAAACGGACTTTCTAAGGATGTTTGATTTATGCCACCAAAACAAGACTACAGTGAGTGGTCTCCAAAATGTTTTTGTGTTCTTTTTGTCTCAGAGAAGGGAGTGTAGTGGCCTCAGTGGACAACATATTCAAGCTCGGCTCCAACGCTACCAAGCAGTCCACCATCGGGGCCATAGGTGCTGCCATCCAGGGCTGTGCTGGAAATTGCGGCCTCCTGACCTGGGCGGAGTTCAAAGGTAGGTGGCCTTTTGGCGTTCGTGGTGTGATGACCTTCTGGCTGCTGGGCTGGCATCTCCTCTCACGGAGGCTATGTGAGACCATCAGTAAGAGCATAGGCCTTCACACCATTGGCTTACATCGAAACATTTGAGGTCCTAGTTAATAGTCTCCCTACATCACAGAGCTCCCTTTTTTCCAATGGCTGACTGATTTAATTACTACAATCCATCCAATTTCTATACGCGATTGTCCTATGTAGGGTCACAGGGGGTCCGGAGTCTATCCCAGAAGCTACAGGTGCCAGAATAACCCAGGAGGGGGCGCCAACCCGTCGCAGGGCACACTCACACACCATTCACGCACATGCACACCTATGGGCATTTTGGCAACTCCAATTAGCCTCAGCATGTTTTTGGGCTGGCAGAGGGGGAGGAAACTGGAGAACCTGGAGGAAACCCCACGACAACTCAAGGAGAGCATCCCTCCAACACATGGAGCCAGAGCAGATATTCGAACTCTGCCACAACTCCACTGTGCTGCCCCTAATTACCACAGTTAGCACACTTTGTTATGCTGATTCCCCCCCCCCCCCCCTTCTCTCCCAGCCACAGACCTGTGCAAACAGGAGCTTGCCCCATGTGACCTCCAGACGACCAATTGCGTATTTCAAGACAATGGCACCGCCAAGTGCATCTGCAAGGAGGGCTACATCCCCTCCCTCTACTCCAACACCTCCTGTGCAGGTTATTCCTTCATTCTCTCAGTCGTTCCAATCAGTCAGCTTTGTAGGTGTTCCGGTAGAGGACAAGTTACGAGCCCTTTTGATTTAACGACACTGACTCTTCAAGAGCAGAGCATTCTCTGGGTTTGATGAGTAAATAGAACCTATGGCAATTAATGATCGAGGTCGTTTGTTCGGCATGCCCCAAAAGCCCGATTCTTTGGTCCTGTGAAATCAGAAGCGGAACTTTTCATTCTGACTTGTTGCCTTGCTTATTGGCAAGTTCCGCCACTGTGAACGCAGACATTTTTCGAAGTACTAACTCAGTAGGGCTTTGTGGACAGTGTGAGGAAACAGAGCCTCTATCTGAAGTGCGGGGGGGGGCAGATCCAGTTCTGGTGCTTGAGCCAGAGAAATGTTGAGAGTTTGGTCAATACCCAGTGATGTCATATCCCGGTGATATCTCCGCCTCGGGTTTATCTCCCTAGCATGCCTGAGCGGCGAGAGATCAGAAAACGGGAAGTGTGTTCCGTGAGTATATCAGTGTCTTTTTTTTTTCCCCGGAACATCTTTGTCACGACACTGGAAAAACCCTGGACCCAACCCTTTGATGTTGTGGTATCTCTGTGCCCCTGTTTACAATGAATACTGTTCATCCTAATTCTGTAACTTTGTAGCTTTATAAATTATATATGACATACTGTAATTTTGTATACTAAATACGATAATTACTCTGGGGCCGTCACTCGAAATATCTTAAACGAACAGTATTGCAGTCGATGAGGTTTAAGCGTTAATTTTCTTGTTGATTCTGTGAAAACTATGCTGTAGCGCCCTCTTGTGTTCTAATGTAGCTCTACAGTTATTAGAAGAGTTCAGACAAGTGAAGGATAGGGGCAGCTGTATAACATACCCTGCTGTTGTTTTTCACTCTTCCCCTTTTAGGTGCTCATTTGGTTATGGTGGATTTAACTGCCATGACTGTAAGTTTCTGATTTCAAACAAATCTGTTAATACTGGAGTTTTATATAAAATATTGTTGAAAGTCTGAATGCTCTCGTCATAGAGGGTTTGTTCATGGTACGGTGATGTGAAAAACAGAATTATCAAACAGTAAAAGAAGTGCTGTACTACAGCTGGAAGCTTTGACTGATGACCACCAGTGACATCTGGAAATCCCAAGTGTATTATTGACCATTTGATGGGTCGTTTCAAATTGGCGCTGACGCATGTTGACGATCCTCTTTCTGCAGCATATCTGCTGGCCATGGTGGTGATCTCCTGTGTGTTGGGCAGCCTGTTGCTCATTCTTCTGCTGGCCTTCATCAGTTACTATCTGAGGTGAGACTAAGCCCCCAAGCCATCCTGTTCTCTAGTGATAGCCAAATGAAGTTTCATGAACTATTTTCTGACACCACTAGATGGCGCTCTCTATTTAAAAATAAAACAACAGCTCAATGCATGCCCCAAAGCAAACCAAGAACACCATCAAAAAATACAGAAAATGGTTCATAAAGCTTAATCTGACCATCACTTCTTTTCTCCTCAACCCTCACAGCGCACCCTCATCTAAACACCACTCACTGGGGCTAAAGGCCATTCCAGAATCAGTTTATACATATTAGGGCTGTTACACTTTAGGTTCTCAAGGGCCTACAGGCTACTGATCCACATGGACCATAGCAACAGAAGACATGAAGCTGTTAAACCCAATTTGGGTTGAATTATCATGGGATGGGATCATTCATTGGCCAGATTGCCTGTTTCTCATTAGTTGCATCATCGGTTCCCATTGGGTTAAAAACAGGCAGTGATTGACAACTGATGGTAATCCCACCTGCTATCAAGTCTAGAAGCGTGTGTCTCCCATCACTGCTGAATCATGCAGTTCGACACAGGGGAGCCAAGAGGTTTGTTTTCTAGGTTATTAGAGGTTTAATGAGCGTGAGACAGCTTGCTGCGCTTTTGGCTTCCTGGAGGACAATGGCTGTGGCATTTATAAGCTAAGATTTTGTCTAACATATGCAGTCCAACATGTTTTTCACAAACCGCCTTGTAAACATGATCCAAGCCCTGAGGCAACACAGATCCTTCATATTTGATGCCCGAAACCCTTCATCAGTTCTGCTGCACAATGCTTGGCCATCAGAAACACACAGTGCGGATATATTTCACTTCCAGTGGATGTCTGGGGGGTGTCACTTGGTCTGATTATGGCCTCTGCTTTTCAGAAGGTCACCGCCCAAGTCCAGTTACAACAGTCCTTACCTGTCTGATGAGATGAGCTCCGTGTGGCCGCACCAGGATGTCACACACATTCCCCGGGCCAGCAGCAGCTGGGACCCGACCCAAATGGAGATGATGGAGACCGGCAACGCTGACTCCGGGCTGGGCAGCAAGCTGCATGGAAATGGCGCGGTAATGAGCTAGATCTTTAGGAATTGTCATTGAACATTGTTGATTGGAGTACCTTTGCCTGCAGTACCTTTGCCTTCCCATTATGCTTTTGAGGTAAGTTTGCCTGTCCATGCCTGATCAATGGTGTCTTCTAAATGTCCAGAGATGTGTCTTTACACTTCTGCTAACTCTCTCCCTTGCCCTTCGCTTGCTTTGCCTTGCCTACTGTGCATTAATAATGTAACCCCCTACTAACCCCTGCTGGTGAAACTTTTAAAATTACCTGGCTGTCCATGAGGGGGGGGCTCTCATCTGCCACCTAGTGGTAACCTAGCAGACATAACACTAAAACTTTGCTTCTGAAAAGCTTTTCATCTTGAAAGCCCCTGCTGAAATCTTGAGTCCTCTCTCCTCTCCTTTTAGATGGAGTCTTGCAGTGTTGTCCCCGAAGACATGAGGACCTTCAAAGGGAAAAACTCTTCAAGATACTCGTACCTGATCCAAGGTCACCAAAATCCATACTTTGTTGCGGATGAAATGAAAATAACCACATAGCTTTTTCTTTATTCATTTTTAAAACTCAGGAAGGGAATGTTCAGATGGACACAGAATGACCTGCTTTTCCTCTCACGCAATACCAAGACACATCCTCAAATGATACAATCAAGCCAGTAGACAGCGCGTAACGACAGCAGATGCATCGATGGTTTCTGTCCTAATTCAGCAAAACCCAGGAGTAATTGATCGACAATCCCTCTGACTCCAATATTGATCCTTACTAACAGGTTACTCAGACTGAATGGCACTTGTTACCAATGTGATTTAAGGGAGCAGCTTGCAGATTATGTAACCCATCAAGAATATTTTCCTCTCGCGCAATATGCACAGCTATTTTCGAGCCACCGTACAGTGCTGAGATTGCGATGAGATGCAATGCACAGTTTCAGCCAGGAGATGTCACCATTTTCACATTTTTAATTTCTCCACGCTGCTTTATGTATGTGGGGGCGGTGGCCATATATATATATTAGTTCTAGAGTCCTCTCTCTCTATATATATATATATTTACTAGTGCTTCTTATGTATAATTTGATTATGTCCGTTTGTTGTGTATGAATGACTGCATTTCTTGCCGATAAGCAGGGACGTAATTTAGCTGCTGTCGCGCATTTAGTTAATTGAATTTTCCGCCCTTTTGTGAGCGTGATGCCTCAGAAGGCTAGCTGACAGGCAGTCTTCTGGCGCTAAGCGGCAGCATTCCTCGCCGGAGCGCTGGTCCCGCGGCTTTGTCCTGTGGGAGCTGCTGATTAACGTGTGCCTGTTGTCGTGCTCCGCTTGAAAAAGCGTGGAGGAGACATTGAGCTTATCATAAAGTGTTTATCCCGGTTGTGCCAACTATGTACGTGTGCTTAGGGTCGAAGTGAATGTATGTCAATTATTTTCATATTTCTCCTGTACATAAGCACCGTTTGCTTAAGGTCTGAGATGTTGCTCTATTTTTTAAATGTACATAAACCTTTTTAAGTCGGGCAGGCGTTTTTTTGGCAGAGTATAATATTAGTGGATGAGGAAATAAATCAAGACAATTTGCAGCCGCCTCCGTGCCGTTATTTTCAGTTCTCGTAATTGTTGCATATTTTATGCAGTTATTATAACGAGAAAGAGTGTTATGGCGGACAGCATAGGGATCAGTATAAAGGGCACTTGGTCTATATCACAGACTTTTGTTATTGTGTTGGTTAATAAGCCCTTTATTTTAGCTAAACCTAGGATAGCTATTATCAGCAGAAACACTGGAAGGGGCACTATATTCTAACCGCGCTTATAATCAAACTTCTGAGTCGTTAACGTACTGAATGGCAAGATTCCAGTCACATTCCACCAACGATATTTGCTGAGGATTTACGGTAAGCATTGCTTCATAGGTTACCAAATTAATCAGTCAAGGAATTCCTGTGATGCTGAAAATATATATTTTTTATGTGGTGCTAAATTTGAAATAACAAAACTGCATATATTAGCCTAGAAGTCGGTTGGATTTGACTAGGAAATTAAATGTGCATGCGATGCTTTTAATTGCTAAAGCACAATCAAATGAGTCGTGTGAAGCTTGCAGGTGGCCCAGACTGATATGCACCTGCTCCTCAGGTTGCCTGTCTTTGGATGCCGCGCTCAACGAGGCTCCCGATGCACTCTGGGTAATTTTAAGCTCCCGATGCACTCTGGGTAATTTTAAGCCCCCGTGGTGTTTATGGAAAGAGTCGCGGTGTTGACCCAATCATTCCCGGGCTGTCAATTAGCAAAATCATTCTTTGCTTAATCGTTTCTTCATACTGCTGTTAGATTATTAAAAAAATGTGATGCTGTTATATCCTTCAATAGGGGGCGCTCTAAGGCAGGGTATATTCACTAATGAGGCAAATATGACTTCAAAACTCAGTTCTTCTTGCACACTTGTGAACCACTTCCTGGGAAATAAAGTGAAACGTGGATGCAGGATCCGACTGTCAGTATGCAACCTGAGAGTCCCTCCTGCTCCGGATTTTGAGATCTCATTTATCTCATCAACGGTTCAGTATGGATGCTGCTGTGGCTGTCGCTGAAATCATTGGGATCTCTCTTCTAAAAGACCCAAAATAGCTATGCCTTCCCCCCGAAATCCTCAGTTTCCTTTGACAAGTGATGCCGGGCTAGTAGCTGATTGTGGCTATGTGTGAGCCCAACCGGGAACACTCAAAGGAGTGTGTTTCAGTTCAGCTGTCTCCTGCACTGTCAAGATTGCGAGGAGGAGGATCTCGGTCAGGGTGAGCGAGGTTGGTTGATCAGCAGGTATCGTATGGGGTTGCCCTGAAAAGGGACCCGCTTCCCCGGTGTTGCAGCTCTCTCTGTCAATGCAGGTCTTAATTTTCCTACTGGTTGTTGCTTTGGGGAGGAAGGTGGCCCTGCCAGAAATGTCATGTTCCAAATTTCCAGAATGTACTTACGACATGTTTTACATAATTGGGTTCATAAATGATTAACCTGTATGTTAATGTAAATGGAACTACCTTTAGGAAGTATGTCAAAACTGCTGTATTAGACATCATCCATCCATCCATCAGGCATAAAGCTGGGAAAATCCATGAAAGGAATACCAGTATGTTAGAAACCACTGATTACTGTTTTCCAATAATACCACTTCTTATTAATAAAATAGGTTTGAAAAAAAAATTAAGCAAATTAAAATGTAGGCATATTTTCTTGCTCAATGGTGGAAAAGAAATCCAGAGTCTAATATGTGTTTGCGCATGAAGGAAAGGTAATTAATGTCTTGTATATGAATGTGTTTCTCTCTTATTTCAGCATTTTATTGTTACAAATGACTCGTTCTTAGGAGAAACGATCTGATCTGCAGTTACACAAAAAGGGAAGAGAGCAGCAGCGTATTAGTAATACATACATGTACTACTGGCAAGTTTTTTGAAGCTTTAGGAACCAACTGTTTGCCTCTGACAAGCGATGCAGCACTTTATGCACCGGCGGGGAAGATGGACAGGAAGATTAACGAACTGGAACACAGCGGGGCTCATTGGGATTGTTCCGGTGGCCCAGAAGGAGGGGTGCAGTCGTGGTGGCTCAGTAGGGAAGATGGAAAGTTGTGTCAGGTGTAGTGGTGATGGTGAAGGCGGTGTCTGAAATATGGATTTACCCACAATGCCCTGGGATGTCTGCTTGGTATTTTTGATAACCTGCAAATGCTGCATGAAGGAGCCCTCAGTCACCATTGTTAACAGGCCGGACGCCCACTTTCTGTCATGGCCCAGTCTGCCATACAGGAGTTGTCCTCGTTTGAGATTGACACAATATTTTTTACTCCTTGTACGCCCCCCCCCCCACTCCCCTGCCTCACAGAAGTCCCACAGATGCTCCCCGTCGATTCAGTTGTGGTGTAATGAGCTGTAATAAAGCCAAAATTTAACCGGGTATCTCTCTGCCCCAGAAGAGGTTTGAATTATAAAAAGGGTCCCTTTCTTTTTTGGGTTTAACATCTATTTCTTGAATTGCGTCTCCTTTACACTTTTACAAGTGTGTATTGGGATAATATGTTCTATAAGAGTATGAAGGGAAATTATAAAGGCGTGTCAATTGATTGCAGTAAGGAAGCATTTCCCAATCTGGTCCTTGGGGACCCATGGACAGTCCACATGTTTGCTCCCTCCCAGCTCCCGGATAGGCAGCAAAAATTTGTACTGTCTGCAGGTCCCCTAGGTTGGAAAACGCTTCCTTACTGTAATCAACCGACACGCCTTTATAATTTCCCTTCATACTCTTACATGCATCATACGTGCATCCACAGCTAGCTGCTTCGGACAGGCAGACATGATATATAATGCATAGAATATATGTGTGAGCTGTAGGTCTGGGTTGTGAAAGGGCTGATCTGCAGGCTTGGACGCTGAGCAGGAACCTGGATTTTTTTGCTGTCTAACCCCGACTGATGTCCTGACTTTCAGCAGTGTTGGCAGGAAACTGAAAGCACTTAGAGCATCCAATTAAATATCCATTACTGGGAAGGCCTATGCCTGCCCACCCCCCGCAGCTTGAAAGCCTTCCCATAAAGCCCTGGGAAGTCTCTCTCTCTCTCGCTCTCTCTGTCTCTCTCTCTCTCTCGCTCTCTCTGTCTCTCTTGCTCGCTCGCTCGCTCGCATTTCCTTAGGCCTCCCATTTATAGCTGCTCCCGGCTCGCCGTCATAGGTACCAGATACACTTGTGCTTTTGTTTTTTTCTTTTCTTCCTCATAATCCTTTTTGCTTCAGTGGACTGAGGAGACGGCAAAGCACTTTACTGAGGAAACACAACCACCTCCATTCTCAGGAGATAGTCGCCGGCAGTGGAGTGAAGGTATGGAAGGGAAAGATGGAAAAAAAACACCAAAAGAAGGTCTTAGGAAAAGGAAGTGTCCTCTTTATTGGCATGTAACTGAAACACGGCTTTATTTCCCATTTATACAAGTACCTTGGAATGTGCCCCCCCCCCCATATCTCTCTCCTTTGAGTGACGCCCAGTTCCCCTCCTATTATCCAAGGGGTCAGTTTGACCCCATTCCATGCATAATGTCTCTACATAAATGGCTGACATTTTTTTTGTATTGCTTCATATTTAATGACTTCTAATTTTATGGGGTAAAGATAAGACTACGAGCAAACCTTGGATCTTTGTTTTTTTGCTGAGGGGGGAGGATTTTAAGGATCTTACTTAAAGGCCTGACAAGACCGATGGCTGCTCTACTGAGCACAGGATTCAAACTGTCGACCGTCTGATAACAGGCGTAGAGGTGTGACCTGCTGAGCCACGTGTCGCCCTCTGGCTCCATAGGTTACGATGACATGGCAAACGGCGAGAACCAAAACTGCAAAAAAGCAATCACCACTGCCATGGAGTCCCCAAAAAGAGGGAGATTATAAGAATCTAACACAGACCTGAGATGATGGAATTCCTCGACTGTTTGTGAAGTTTGCCGTTACGGCTCTTCCTCTAGAGCCACTTAAAAAATTGAGGTTGGGGGAGGGTGCGGGTGCTATTGACTGAATCAGGACAAGAGGGCCCTCGCGTTCTCACCGCAGACCGTGTAGTGTTTACGCACTAACTGGACCCCAGTAAGGGCGCTTCGCTCGCTGCCGTGAAAATCGATGTGTCCTTAACAGCCGAGCGTCTCGCACTCAGTAACCTGAGCCACCCACTTCTGAGAGATGGTGCAGTCTGACAGTAACTGAGCCAAATGCAATCAAACCCCAAAGAGGATACTCGTAGAAGCTGAGGTCTCCCCCCAGGTACCACTAAGGGGTTATTCCAGTGCGTAATAGACGGATAGAGGGCCCAAATTTATTTCTTATTTGAAAACCCTGAAATGGTATAGCTCAGTGAATCTCAACCCATGGGTCGCGACCCAAAGATCTACCAGCATTTTAAAATTGATAAGCTCCTGTGCTGATCCACGGTCAGATTCCCCAGCCCCAATCCTAGAATTATAAACGTATAAACGGGGTCTGGAACTAGTGAACATTCAACCAATCCTAGAAGCCAAACCACAGGTGCTTAATTTAAAATTCACTGGCACGTCCAATCAGATTTGTGCCATAGGCATTGATTGGCATAAATTGCAGAGCGCAGGTCGCGTCTGAGTGGCATGGTAACAGTTGGGTCGCAGTGCAAAGAGGTTGAGAACTACTGGCGTAGCTCATCTAAATGAATGGGTGTTTCCCTCCTTTTAAGCACTGGTCACATGACCTGGTGTTATGACCAAAATACCGAGAACATAACCCCTACTGACCATTTCATTTACGTTTGGTTGGTATGCTGGCGTTATTATTCTCAGGGATCGTAGTTATAGCCCTGCGCTGACCACTGCACCGGCCTGTTACGTCTCCCTCTGTCAACTGACTCTTTTACCCTGGTAAAGCAGCCCAATGGCCTGCAGTGTTTGGGACAAAAGCAAAGAAGTGATAATGTTCAAGTCAGAGCCCTGTGAAATGCAGGGAGGTTCAGGCCTGACTTTTTTATTATTATTGAGAAAGTGCTCAAATAATATTTCCAAACTCCCACGTGGAGTATCAAGACACATCAAAGTTAAAAGTGAATCAGTGCGCACAACATCAAGAATATTCTCTGGAAAGATCTACCCCATTGTACTCTGTGCCTTTAACAAACCCATGTTCAGTTGCAAATTAAACCAGTTATTTATAATTGCAGTGGGATGAGGAAAGTTGTAATACTTTGCTTTGTCCATGAGGTGGCAGCATCTCTGCGAATGCATATCTGTTTCAGTTTTTCACCCTACCTGTTAAAATGACCATACTGGATTCTGATTTCTGCATGTAGCCAACCTGTCATGCACTGACCCAGCCTCACTTCCCCAGAAAGTACCATTTCTACGGAATTTTCAGCTCCATAAGAACAACTTTGAACATCTGAGATCCTTCACCTAGCAGAGGCCTATGTTTGTCAACCGTCAGGCTCCAGGACGAAGAGGAAGTTTTGCAGCTTGTATCACGTCGTTCATAAAATGTGCAAAGTTTTTAACCATTATTTTTCAAAATAATGTTACTTAAGAATTGCTACAAAGTAAACTGAATGAATGGTTACTATGATTTAGCTAATTCGGTTGAGATATACATGTTTCTATAAAGCAAAACTAATTACCTTAAAGGCAGTGTCCTTTTAAAATATTTTTACTGAGTATTTACCTTCTGTGTCATCATACGCCTGCCAGGTTGGGATGAAAGCGTGGACTGGATTGGTGCCATAAGGACACAATGCATAAACTGTCGGATTTTATTTTCACGTTTATTTTATCAGGACTGTTGTGCTTCTGCTCTGCTGCATCGTAAAGCAAACCATCTTCCATACTGTGTTTCAGAGGAAAGTCTTAATTTATTTGACATTTTTATTCAAAGCTATGAGCAACTGAGGAGTCAGTCCCCAATGGAGGTTACGATCCCAATGATGTATTCACTCTGCCAACACTGAGCTTTGAACCTATGATCTTCTGGTCCCATGGTGGCACAGTTGTTAGCATTGTTCCCTCACACATCTGGGACCTGAATTTGAGTCTCTGCTATGGGACTGTGTGTGGAGCTTGCATGTTCTCCCTGTGGTTTCCTCCAGGTGCTCTGGTTTCCCCATCACAGCACAAAAATATGCTGAGGCTAATTGGAGTTACCAAACTGCCCATCGGTATGAATAGAGCGTGTGCCCTGTGATGGATTGGGTGCCTCATCCTGGATTGTTCCCTGCCTTGTGTCTGCACAGTAGCCTCTGGGATAGGCTCTGAAAAAGGACAAGCAGTTACACAAAATGGATGGATCATCTGATCAAAGGTACATCTTCCGAACCCATTGAGCCAAACACAACCCCCCCCTTATGTTATCAGACTTGGCCAGACACTGTTCCTTCTGCTTCCATGGGGAATTGAGACAATTAATCTGATCACCCAAAGTCCAGATCTTTGCATATCAGACGACAAGACTCCTCCGAGGACCTCTGCCAGCGGCTAATGCATACTGGGGCAGACGGGGCGTATCAATGTCCCCAAGCAGCCGTACAGAAGACGCGGCCCCTGGGTTGGGTCATGTTGTTATGAGGTCTAATTATCTCCATTCAATCCTGGGGGGGAGGGGGGGGGGGGCTTTCTGAGCAGTTGCCTAGGAGATCAGTCCAGTTTGCTTTATGTGCTTATATCAATGTACTTCAGAGCTCCAAAGCCAAATCAGCTTGTATACTGCACCAAGGTCTCTGAAGTTAAAACTCAGCTTAGCTGATTTATTTTTATTAACCTAGTTGTCTGTTTCTGTTGTAGGGGCACTGAGCTCATTACATTTTTGGCGGCGGTTTGGGTAAAATCCTTCATCCGAATTCTATAAATCCACGTCGCGCTTCCTGGCCAAAAATTTCTGACACGTACTTAAATACCCACTGAAGCCTGCAGAGATATTCTTATACCTTTGGCTCGCAAGACGGGTGATTAATTAGCGCATTTCATATTGCCCACAGTTTGTAGTCCGCAGCTATCAGCGCACGGGGTAAAGCTAATCCTGAGATCGCTTTAAAGGTGGTAAGAAGTGAAGTAATCCGCACGGCGGGTGGATCGGACCCCGGGGGCGACTGCATCCCTGTCATCTGATGTCTCTCCTCTGATAGGTGGGATTAGGCTCTATCGTTTGTTGGGGGCAGTTCCTGATCATCCCATTGCAAAAAGTTGCTTTCGGGAAACAGATGGTGGATGAGATGGCATGGCGTTCAGATGGAGCAGGGGCCGCTGTCGAGACCCCGGGAGCTCACACCGCCGGGCCGTGAGGTCCGACAGATGGCCGGTCCTTTTAAAGCCCAGCGTCTGAACGGGCGGTCCCGGGCGTGCGGGCGACACAGTCGGCCCCCGCGCTGCCCCATCCGCTGAGGCGACCTGCTGCGATCGCCGTCTTCTCCAAAGCCATCTTAAGTCAAGTCGGGGGGGGTCAGCTGGAGGTTTCCCTCGCTGGTACGATGCCAGAGACACGCCAAACGTGTTCTTTTCAGGTAACACACGCCTTCTTCATGCCAGATGCCCTTTTTCTCGACAATCTTGGCAGTGTTTTAGGAGGTAACAAGCTCTCCAGGGAGCTGGTGAAGGCTCTGTACACGCACACACACACACACACACACACACACACACACACACACAGAAATATATATTGTCAGGTTTTAATCTGATTTGCCAAAGCAGAAAGATTTCTGGGATGATGAATAATAATAGATTACTGTAGCCTCGTATGAACCCACTGATGCACAGTAACCTATTTAGAAAGATATGAGACGACGTCTGTGACACTAAGGGTATATCTGCTCTCTGCACTGGGAAATGGTGAGCAGATGTTTGTGATTCAATTATGGAGACACCCCCACCCCCCCCCAGCTCAGCCTTTGTTCAGATTCCTGTAGGGGCCCCTTGATCTGGTGAGCCTCCTCTGCCCTGGCAGGTACCTGCCGGCTGCATGATGAGTATCCTGCCAGGCGACTGGCTGCACATGCAGGCTCCATCCGGCCATGGTGTGCGACGGTTTTGTGTTCAGTCAGTAGCCCCACCCACATAGCACCTTACTCCCATGCTCACACACACACACACACACACACACACACACACACATTCTCCAAACAGGCGAGTGCCAGACTCTGCATGGTCACACTCTTTGATCCAGAACCCCAGGGAAATCATCCCAAGTGCCCCCCGCCCCCCCTCCTCCCAACATGCTAACGGCTCTCTCTGGATCCGACCCCCCCCCTGTTTCCTCATTGTGCTTCGTGTGTCAGATACGAGAGGAACAATGACAGCAATAACAAAGACAGAAATTGGGGTGGGAGGGGGCAGGGGAGAGCTGGTGTCACGCTGTCTGAATGCCCCCCGGTTAAAATTAATTAACCCAAAAAGGGGCGCCGGCCAAAAGGAATGACAAGGACATCGAGGCACGTTTGGGGGGCAGTGTGTGTGTGTGTGTGTGTGTGTGTTTGTGAGGGGGGGGGCAACAACTCAGCTGAACCCAAAGACCAAACTGAGAGCTTCGGTATGCTAAATAGAACACTGAATGGGGGGGGGGGGGGTGCTGAGACTGCAGAGAGAGAGAGAGAGAGAGAGAAACAAAGAGAGGGAACGAGCAAGGTAGTGGAGAAGGGAGGGGAGACGGAGAGAGAGAGGATGAGAGAGAGGGAACGACGGGGTGGAGAAGGGAGGGGAGATTGAGATAGAGAGAGAGAGGGAACGAGCGAGGTAGTGGAGAAGGGAGGGGAGACAGAGAGAGAGAGACATGGTGAGAGAGTGAGAGAGAGAGGGAATGAGCAAGGGAGAGAAAAAGGGAGGGGAGAGAGAGGGAGGAGAGGAGAGCGCGCCGGTGGCAGCAGCACTCATTCGGCAGCCAGTGGAGCACCGAGGAGCCCAGGCGGAGGAGTGCAGAGGAGAGAGGAGTCTCCACACAAGCCAGGTAGTAGAGGTAAGGGGCGGGGGCTCCGTGGGCACGCCGGACAGCTGTCAGGGGAGGGGGGGGCTCCGTGGGCACGCCGGACAGCTGTCAGGGGAGGGGGGGGAGTGTTTTGCCAGCTTTTCTTCCTCCTGTGCTTTCCAATTTGTGGGTGTGCGTCACAGACTGGCCGGCAGTGGGAAGGGGGGGGGCTTGGGAGTATATACTGGTGCATTATCAGACTTGATGGGGGGGGGGGGTTACGCTCTGGGGAATAGCCTCCCCATCCCGAGTTGCGTGATGTACATGACGTCTCAGTTTCTGGGACCCCTGGATCTCGGGAGCCATGCTCCCCTTTTGGCCCCTCAGGCCGGACTAACTGCCCGGTCGCCTCCACAGCCCCCCGCAGCCCCCCGTGACGTGTTGGCAGCTGGATAGTACGAGAGGCGGCGCCCAGTGAGTGTGTGCAGATTCCCCCCTTCGTTGATATTTTCTGAAGCTTTTATTCAGAGTCCTGAGCCTGCACAGAGAGTCTGCACCAAAGCGAGGGATTGCCCATACTGCCCCCTACTGGGGGGCACGTCTGAGGCCTGCTGCTCTGATCGGTGACTCTACAGGGGGTCAGGCGGCTCACATGGAGCTCCTGTCGTCTTTAAAAACCAGGAACACTGCACCCTGACATCACCGGCTCTGTCACCTTTTTGCCATGAATCATTTTGCGTTATTATTGAGGTTCAGGGTTATTTTACGTGGTATTATGTAGCTACCTTGGTTTTTTCGAACAGAATAGCCTGAAAACCGTTTTTTCAACAAGACATTGTCAGATACTTCTCTAGCAAAAATGCATTTCCTTAACATCTCTGTCAAACTGCTGTTGGTTCACACAGGCTTGGGGGTCTCCAGGGGGGCGGGGGGGGGGGGATCTATTTCCTTTGGTCAGTCCTGGCTGTTGTTAGATGTCAGTCGGCCAAATACCTGCACTCCCTGTGCACCTGTGCTTGATGGGTCAGTCGTCGCGTGTGGCCCGTCATGCAAGAAGGCGAGACCTCTTCCCGTCTGCCATCATTGACTTTTGACCCTTTGTGTTGTCTGGTTGGGTTCTGGATGACCACATGACCACGGTTTGAAAGCCTTTCTTGGGTTCCTGCAACTTTGGCTGGCCGCCCAGGGCATTTTGATGACTATAAATGAAGTTCCTGGTTTGAATGACATCATTACTGCCTGCTCTATTGGACTTCAGGTGGGTCGATGGAGATCTTCTCTGTCAGGCCCCATGTGGTCTTGCATTGCGATGGTCATGTCATCTGTCAGGTCTGAGTGATGGTACCGGGTGCGGGGGGCAGGGGGCAGGGGGCATGCTTCTTTGGGGGCCCCTGATTGGGTGAAGTGGGGTGACACTGAAAATGGAGTCAGCGGTTGCCATGCTGCCTGGACCCTGGGAACAGGACCTGCAGTTACATTCAAGCGCTTGACACTCAGTCTGGGGTGAATGGAGATGTGGGCGTCGCCCAGCTTGGACTGGTGATGTGTTCAGCTGGTGCGTAGTGGACCTGCACGACGGAATTAGTCATCGGCTTGCGTGTAGCGATTTTTAGAATCGTAACGATGACGGTTGTATGCACTCGCATACTGTGAGGGAAAGCCTCACGCATGACAGCGATACATGGATTTTTCTTCGGTCATGTGACATGAAGGGTCGATAATGATTTGGTGGACCCATCGCGTATCTGTTTGTGGGTGGGACCCACTTAAGACGAAGTCCTAAGGTTTTCTTCTCTCTTTTCGCTTCATGTCAAAAGAGGTGGTGAGCTTCTGAATTGCTGGCGTCTCATAATGGCTGTGAATCTCTAAAGGCCGTAACCGTTGGCATTTGTTTCATCACTTCCCTGGCGACCTTGCACGCTCTACCAGGATTCCGCAGTGTGGCCGGTAACACGCCTCAAAGCCTCCCCACATCACTAAAATCAAAAACACATGTACACGTGTAATTGCACAGGTACATTAGTTACATTGCTGGCTTTTCAAGGAGCGGTTCTTCGACAACCTTCGGAATACGAGGCGTAGGTGTAAATTTGTCTTCCTGAGATTAAGTGGGAATTTTATGAGCGCTACTGCCACAAAACGTAAGGCACTGACATCCCATAAAAAGAGGCAGTCTATTAATCGATCGTGAGGGCAGGTACTGGCTGATGTTGTGTGTGTGCGTGTGCATGTTTGTATGTGTGAATTATGTACATATTACATTGTGTGGACCAAATGTCCCCCACAATGTGATAAAAAACCTCTTATTTTGACTTTGTGATGATCATTTTTTAGGTCCCCACAAAGATCTGTGAATGCAACCAAAAAACTAAAAATGCCAAAAGTCTCGAATTTGTTTAGTTACTTACGGTTAAGGTTAGGGTAGGGATTAAGGTTGTCATGCTGTGATTAGAGTTTTCCCTATAGAAATGAAGAGTCCCCGCAAAGATATAATTACAGACCGGCGTGTGTGTGTGTGTGTGTGTGTGTGCAGGTCTTCACCTGAGGAGGTCTCGACCCTGTTTGGAAAGTGGGTGTGGCATCCCGTCTAGCTGGGGGCGTGGCCTTATCGGCACGGTGCTGCAGCATTCGCTCTGTCTCACGCTGTCTGTACCGAAAGCAAAAACGAGCATTAAAAAAAATATATATATACATATCATAAACTGGAAAACAACACAGCGTTACGTCAAGGTGACTGGGGATGGTTCGTTAGTCATCTCTCGTTAAAAAGCAAAAAACCCTCAGAGCACCATCGGTGCCTTTTATATCAGCCATGTGATGTGTCCTGTTCTGCTGTCAATCTCCTTCCCCGTGGCCTTGCTGGGATTTAATCGTCCTTTATACCAGTGTTTCTCAACCTACTCCTTGGGGACCGTCACTTTTTTGCTCCCTCACAGCTCCCCGGTAACTTTATGCTTTTAAATAGTCACCCATCCCCCCCCCCCCCCACAATCCCCTACTGGCACAACGGCTGTCTGATGACCTCACTGCTGTGCCTCCCAGCAGAGCCCTCCTGGTGATGTCATTACTTTAGGGGGTGGGGTTTCTGAGTGGATCACTCTCCCCATTGGTGGCTGCCTGGGGCCTGTCCGATCTACTGTGCCTCACAGCGTGCACCCGCTTGTAATGAATTCACAGCTGACAGATACGTGCTAATCCTTTTGCAAATGATGCTGCTTCTAATTTAGACTAATCTGACGTTGTAATTAGACAAATTAAGTCCAATTAGTTTGTCATGTCCTTTGTATAGTAGCGCAATCCCTTTTACTGCATGTGTGCATTGGTCATTTTTACTCCATTGCACGTCTAGTAATCTTATATCTGTGCGATAAACGTGCGTGGCTGCTCTAGCCTAGAAATAGCTGCATTGTTTTTAATGAGGTTTTGGACCACTGCTCATGCAGTGTCGGGTATCAGGCTGTGCAGGGACAGCTAGAGCACAGGACGACCCGAAAATAATCAACATCGCAAGAGTAAATGCTGAAATAGCGGCATGCTAGCGATTCTCGGCTGCGTAGGTCGACAAACCTCTGCTGGTCCTCAGACACTTGGGGCTCCGCGACCTTTGAACCCGGTGTCGTGAGACCAGCCCTTTCCCCAGTATGTGTCAGACAGCTGCCTCTCTCTCCCCCCTCACCCTACCCCAAGCTCACTGACAGGCAGCTCTGTGATGGTTCCAGTAACGACTGCCATTACCTGACTTAATGTCCTGGAGGTAAAGCTGCCCGTGGATGCCTTTCTTTATGCTACACATGTGTGCATGTGCATTCAGGAAATGCTGGTTAATGGAGGGGATACTCGCATCCTGTTCCCAGAATTCCCAGCTGCCGTCCTCGCTCAAAGAGGGAATTGCTAGTCGCGTATCTGCTTCTTACATGCTTTTCAAGTCATCGACGAAGTTGTTAAATTTTCATCACCTCCCTTCCTCTCCCCTACTTTCTTTATGTACGGAAGTAGCAGTGGAGGCCACAGGCTTTATCTCAGCCCCACAAGGTTGCTCGCGTCTCCCATCACACAGTTCCAATGCTGGGAAACAGACCCCCCCCCCCCACCTTCGTACTATTTATTGGACATGATGGGTGTTTTGATAGCTGTGCCGGTAGGTCTCCAAATCAGTCCTGTAAATCGCCGGAAGGCCAACCGATTGAAATTAGCCTCTTCGGACTCTATCAGACTCCTCCAATTAGAATCTCCAGACTCGGATCATATCCGAGAACAATTCCGACATCCGTGCTAAATTAGCTTTTACGTGCAGGTTTCACGGTAGGGGAGAATGCGGAAGCAGAACGTAAAGCAAGGGACAGTGACTTGGGGGGGGAAGCAGAGGTAACAGGAATTAACGTGACAAACAGACCATCTGATTTGTCCGGCTTATGTCACATGATTTGATTTCGTGACCGATGACCGACCGCGGCTCCTGACTACAGGGGGAGCCGACATGTCAGTAAAGGCTTCAATGCCGCTGACTCTCTTTGACCCTGATGATTCCGCAGAACTTCCCCCGAAAGCAAAAGGTGCAGCGGACAGGGAGGACACGCTGTTAGTGATGCAGCGTCGGCTGTTTTCCGGCCACTTGGGCACGCCCACAATCCTGGGTCAAGGGTACGCAGTGCTGAACGTGAGTCGTGTTCCACTCTCAGGTGCTCCTTCCTCCTGGGGAGGGTGCAGATCGCAGCCCGGTGACGCGGCTGGCTTTTCCTCGCACTTCGCCAAGGCCTGGTGGTGGAAAACTTCGGCACAGTGCTCGCCATACTTTCACCTCTTGCCACAGGGGGGCTCACTTCCTGTCTACCCCTTACCCCCCCTAGGTGAGCCCATCCACCCAGAGCAACGAGCTGCTATCCCCAGCCTGCTTAATCAGACCTCCGGCATCTGCCGTTGAATTTTAGGGGGGGAAAAAAGTACCCACCTTCCGCCCCCCCCCCCCCCCCCCTCTGAGGGTGAGACTGAAATGCCGTGGCGGGTGTCAGCTCTGCCATCCAGTGATGATTAGAAGCGGCATTATTCATGAGATGGCTGTCATTGGCACACATGCAAATACCGACGCAATCGTGGCACGCATGGGTCTGCTGGACAGCCGCCGGGCGAGGTGGACGCATCCAGCTAACGGCAGCATCGCAGTGTTACGTTCGAGTTCAAATTACCTGGGACAAAGTCGGTCTTCAGAGTCGTATATCTCAGCCATAACGTGGTGTTTTACTTCTGCCGTATCCGACGGTAACGGACTGTACCAAAACATCTTGGTGTTCCTTATGTTATTTTCTTTTTTTTGTGATGTTTGGGAGCTTCCTTAAAGGTGTAGTCGCAAGTCATCCATCCATCCATCCATCCATCATCCATCCATCCATCCATCCATCCATCCATCTATGCTCAAATCTGTGTTCCTTAAAAGGTGAAGTCAAAATTCATGCATCAATGACAAAAAAAACTGTACTAACATTCATATACTGTATATGTAAATGATTCGGCCTTACCTTCTGTGATGTAGTAGTACAGGCCCCCCCCCTCGTGCTGATCTGGGGCCTCCCTGATTCACCACAGCCTTGAATCCAGGGTCACACCGTCTGACATTACCGACTGCGAATTCTGTCAAAGATCGGCGTTTCTGCCAGAGCTGCTCAATGCGCACGTCGCCTCAGTGAGAATGACACCCTTCACGGTGCCCATCCATCATCGCCGACAGCTTCCCCAGTGCGGCCTCTCAGTTTCTTTTACAGTTTGTGTGTGTGTGTCTGTGTGTGTGTGTGTGTGTTTTTGTATAACTCTGTGATTTAATGGGAAGTGAGGCTTTCTGGAAAGCAAGTTCTGTGTGAACTGGAGTGGAAAGGAATCCCCCCACCATATAGCCACTCTCTTTGTCTTGAGATGGGCATATCGTGTGAGTAGACTGTTGCAGGAGATTCTGTGTCCCCCACTGCCCCCCACCCTCCCACCATCCTGCTATCTATCCTACTACCCTAGGGGGGGCTGAGATGAAGAGGGGTGGATGACACCTTCACTTACCCACAATGCCTCACTAGCTGCCACCTTATTTTGCGCCTCCTGTAGGTCGACCCCCCCCCCCATGATGTCTGGATCTTCTGCCATCGCGTAAAAGCACACTAACGCTGATACCAGGTATGCCTCTTCTAATTAATTTGCTCCTAATTAGTTATAGGATTAGGCACCGTATCACATGGTTACTTCATTGACAGATGCAACGACTGTAATCATTACCGTAACGGTGAAATTGATTTTTGGCCATAACTCTGTGTAAGTATCACACGTGACCCGTTTCTCCTTGTGAGGTTTATTGGTCTGTTTTTGGTCTTTTTTTTTTTTTTTTAAATCCCCTCTCTTACAGCTGGTGATTTTCACTAGGGGGTGGGGTCAGTTATCATCATCAAATGTTACCAGAGTGTCTCATGTCATGACATATCCCTCTCCTTGCACCTGTGCTTGATTGGCACTGCCGTGATTTGTCGGCACATGTGTCGAGCTGCTTAGTCTTTCTTTGAGTCTTAATTACTGCTGAGGACATACAGCTGTCTTTGAGTGGGGTGGGGGTTGGGGAGGGGGGGTATAGGGCGCTATTCAGCCTGTAAGAAGGGGAAACCTCAGCTTTGAGGTTCTGTTTTAGAAATTCATAAAAGCATCAAAATTATTTGCTTCATGTATGCATCTGAGATTCATTCCCTTCCCCCTGGTACCCCAGTCTTCCAGATGTACAGTTCACTGCCCCTTCTTCCCAGTAGAAGAGCTTTGCCTTCCTCAAGTTACCAATTCCGATGCTTATTTATCGCATACACAATCACAAACGGTAACTCCGAGTAGCGTGATGCTTTTCTCTGCCTGCTTCCTGCATTGTGCGTGAAAGGAAACGTGTAATACAAAGAAAGTCAAAAGAGTATTAAAAGATAAGAATAGAATAACAAAAAAATGATTGCAAAATAGACAAGAAAAATTGTAGAGCAGGACATGGGTAGTATCCCCCTCCCCAAGCCTGATGTATCTGAAGCTGGGGTTTCACCTGACCCAGCGAGAGCCCGAAGCTGAGGATTAACCCACCACAGTGAGAGCCCAAAGCTGGGGATTAACCCGAAGATGGGGTTTAATCTGTCCCAGTGAGAGACCGAAACTGGGGATTAACTCATTGCAGAGAGAGCCTGAAGCTGGAGATTAACCCGGCCCAGGTAGAGCCTGAAATTTGGGATTAACCTGCCCCAGAGAGAACATGAAGATGGGGATTAACCAACCCCAGGGAGAGGTCGAAGCTGGGGATTAACCCACCCCAGGGAGAGACTGAAGATGGGGATTAACCCACCCCAGGGAGAGACCGAAGCTGGGGATTAACCCACCCCAGGGAGAGACCGAAGCTGGGGATTAGCCTACTCCCAAAAGAGCCCAAAACTGGGGATTAACTGACCCAAGGGAGAGACCGAAGGTGGGGATTAACCAACCCCAGGGAAAGACCGAAACTGGGGATTAACCCACCACTAGTAGAGCCTGAAGATGGGGATTAGCCCACTCCCAAAAGAGCCCAAAGCTGGGGATTAACTGACCCAAAGGAGAGACCGAAGGTGGGGATTAACCCGCCCAGCAAAAGCCCTCAGCCGACTGTGACCTGTGTTCCTGGGATCGTCTCCGCAGTGCTGGACAGCTGCCCGTGGACTGGCTGCCGCTGTTCAGCTGGGAGCTGAATTGCTAGAGATTCTACCAGTTTCTTATATTTTTATCTTATTTTTTCTCTCCCTGACTGCATGGCTTTGCGGATGTGCGAAATCCTGCCTTATCTCCCAAAGCTAACGAAAGGAGGGGGAGCCACAGTGATAAATTACATCTGCAGAGGACTCCCCCACCCCCCATCTGCGACTCGGCTCTGCAGGCACGGGTGGGGGGGGGGTGTCACGCTTGGCGGGAACGCTGTCATCTGGCCTCCAGGTGGGCCGTGGTGCCATAATTGGGCTGATAGCACAGGTAGTGTGGGGCCGAGAAACAGAGAGATAGAGAGAGAGAGGAGGGAGAATGAGGGGCGTGAGAGAAGGAGAGGAGGAAGGGTGACGTGGGAAAGTATAAGGGTGAGAGAGTGAGGTGGGAGTGTGTGGGGAAGAGAGGACGGGGAAAGGAAGGTAAAAGAGTGAGCTGGGAAAGTGAAAGAAGGAGAGGTGGGAGAGAGAGAGAGTGAGAGAGAGAGTGGGAGAGTGAGATGTCACGGAAGAGACGGCGAGCAGCTCGCAGGCTGCCTGACAGACTCCCACATGAATGTCTTTTCACACCTAGGTCTCCCCACGTGGGTGTCCCATGAGAGAAGCCATGCCCGTCCTAACAGCAGGCATAGGTAAGCACCCTGCAGCCCGTGATGGGGGGGGGGAGGCTGCAGTGCAGTACTGGAAAGCCGCGTGAAGCAGCTCCCTGAGTCGTGCTGCAGAAAGCCACCCCCCCACCACACGTGGGGCTGGTTCAGTTCTAACCCTGGTCATGTTCTGACCATGTGCTGATCGGGCAGTTTGCATGTCTTCCCCACGTTTCCTCCGTTCTGTTCCCAAAGTTAGTCGGTTTGATGTCTCTGAATCTCCTACAGAGTGTGATTGTGTCCTGTGATGGCCGGTGTCTTGTACCCCATGCGTAATAAACAGGCAGTTAGAAGAAGTTTCTTTGTCACTGATGCATGAATTGTGACTTCACCTTTAAGATGGATGGATGGATGGATGGATGGATTATTTTGCTTTTGGCAAAAGGCATTTCTTGCTGCCCTCTTTCAGCACCAGGGAGTATTTTGCTTAGTGACTTAGTGATTAGTAGTGATTAGTAGTGATTTAGTGATTAGTAGTGATTACTGATTCAGGTTAATAACTTGGGGCTTTTAATTAACAGCCACACTGTGACCTTCAGTACAGACTAGTTTACTAATTAAACTCCTGTCACACCCCAGCAAAGTTCTGGTCCCCATAACAGGTTCTTAGGCGGCTGTGTGTGTGTCTCTGTGTGTGTGTGTCTGTGTGTGTGTGTGTGTGTGTGTCTCTCTCGTTCAGGGCTACACGAAACGTTGGCCCTTCTGACCTCCCAGCTGCGTCCAGACGCCAACCACAAGGAGGACATGGTCTTCCTGAAGGACGTCTTCAGCGAGAAGAGCCTGGGATACCTGATGAAGGTCCGTGCGGTTCCCCTTACACAGAAACACAAACAACGCAGACAGACACAGCTGATTTGCCCGTCGGCCATGCGACTTGGCGTGCGTGTGGGCGGCGGAAGCCTCAGCGGTGCCACAAGGACCTCACGCCTTTTCCCACCTCCTGTCTCGGCACAGATCCACGAGAGGCTGCGTCTGTACGAGTGCCAGTGTCCCGCCCCCGTCCTGCACAGTGCCTCGTCTCTTGTGGAGGATGTGAGTACGACCACGTGGGCATGTATGATTTATACCCTGACGGATGCTCCGGCGTCTTTCACTTAGGGGCCTTGTTTGCGTTAAGCTGGTATTTGTTTTTCTTTATGCTGGTTGGCCATGCATCTCCTATCCTGGATGGAGGGATTGATGTCTGGTTGGGTATCGGTGACTTGATTGGGGAGTGATGGATGGGGTGAATGGCAAGAAGGAGAGACCGGTGACTAGGTGAATGGGACGATGGCTGAATGGATGGATGGATTGATTGATTGATTGATGGATATAAGGATTGGTTGACAGAAGAGGGATTGATTGATGATTGATGGATAAATGGGGGGGGGTTGCTAGTTCAGTGGGGGATTGCTGACTAGATGGAAGAAGGTATGAAGGTATGGGATGGGGGATTGGTGGATGGATGGAAGGATTGATGACTGGATGGGGGGATCGATGATTGAATGGAGGACCAATGTCTAGATGCATGGGGTATTGATGGTTGGATGGATGGACAGATTGACAGCTGGATGGCTGGATGGAGGGATCGATGGCTGGATGGATGTATTTTGGTCATCACAGCTTTTTCCTGGCACCGGCATTTAGAGCTGCCTGGTCACACCCTGTAACCTGAAGCACTTCCACCGACAGCTATTGATGCCTCAGTGTGTGACAGTGAGTAGACATACAATCAATTGGCTCCCTTTGCCGTAAGGGTGAGGTGAAAATGCAGATACTCAGCAGCACTCAGAGTTAACAGCGGACCCTACAGGAAAGGAAAGGATTCAGTCCCTGGAGAATCTTGAGGGATCTTCTGGGGTGCAGTTTCTGTGGCTGCAGTGATATTGCTAACAAAACTGCACGTAGGGGGTGTTAAAATGGAGTCTCCCATCACCCTCTCGCTCTGTATGTGTCCAGGTGCCTACTTTTTCCTACATTTGCAATTCTACCCCCCCCCCCCCCACCCCCCCACTGAAAAGGTGCACAGTGTTCCCTGGTGGGTAGATATTTGGGTGGGGGGAGGAGAGAGGATTGGAGTCCTTTAATAAGCGATGAAATTGCTCCTGCAATGTAGCTGCATGTCCTGCTGGGTGACATTCACAGCTTCAGAACTTCATCAACCACATCCATCTGTCTCTCTTTGTCCTGCTGGTGTGGGATGGGTGCAAAGCCATAGATTTGGGTATGGATGGGCGGGTCATGTGAGGATGGGGCATTTGGGTCTGATTTGGTCCTTACTGGTTTTGAAACCAAACATACACCCTTAGGTGGGGGCCAGAGCTCAGGCTTTGGGTCTCCCTCCAGCATTCGTTCCCCTTTGCTTGATGCCAAGAGGGGCTGGGCTTTCACATGTCAAACGCTCAACAGCGCCCCCCCCTGGAGGCCTGTATGTCATGTGGGATGCTCTGATTGACAGGTGGCAGAGGAGCTGCAGAGCAAATCGATGAGCAGCAACGAGAAAGAGCTCCTGCACCTGCTGATGTCACCACACTTCAAGGTACAGGCATTGCTTCTGGAGGCCATAGTTCTTTGTGTGAGGGTTCCTTACCCATCAGCCTGAATCAGCCTGGTTGGCCATAATCATCACAGCTATTATGGGACTCTATCGCAGATTCGATGCACCTGTCCTTGCCGACCCCCCCACCGACTGACTGTCTGTGTTGTTTCCCCCCTTGCCCCCCTCCCCGCCCACCAGGCGGTCCTCTTTGCACATGACACCGTCGCACAGAAGAACTTTGACCCTGTGCTGCCGCCGCTGCCTGACGACCTGGAGGATGAGCTGGAGGAGGCGACAGTGAAGATCGTGCGTCTGGTGAAGAACAAGGAGCCGCTGGTGAGGGGTCTCCACTGGGGGGCAGTGTGGAGAGGATGCCTTTAATGGGCAGATCTTGTTGCCGCTTGCTGAACTTACATAAGATCCTGCTAAAGTGTGACTTATATATTCAATTAAACATCTAGCTGTAATGGCTAATCAAGGAATGCACTGAGGCACCAAGGCACTTCAGTTAAATAAGACGACACGACAAGGCCAAGGAGCAAGTGAGTAGGACCTAATGAACATCGGACAGGCTGAGATGGACCTTCCTGTGCAGGGAGAGTGCAGTATAATCTCTATTGATCTCAGCGGTAATTACTCTTGTTCCTGGCAGGGGGCGACCATCCGGCGAGATGAGACCACAGGGGCTGTTGTCGTCGCCCGGATCATGAGGGGCGGGGCTGCTGACCGTAGTGGTGAGTAGTCCCAATCCCCCCCCGCCTGGTCCATGACAGTCTGAGATGTTTCATGTCGACAGAGAGACTACATGAGATGTTGACACACACAGCTCTGTGCAAACAGATGGAGCATAAAGACAGGTTGGAAATGTGGGACAAGGGGGCCCATGGAAGAATAAGGAAAGTGGCCAGCGGATAGAGAGAGGTGGGGGCATTGTTTCGGGTGAAGCGGGGCCGCTCCCTTTGTGGCTCTGCTGCTGCACAGAGCAGAAGAATTTAGGAACGGCTGCAGGGACCGTGAGCCCAGTGCTGCTGATGTGGCGTTTTCGGCTTGGTGCACTGCGGTCGGTGATCGTCCAATTTCACGCAGCCTGATGGATGGCTTTAATCGCAGGGCCCTCATCTCCTCAGCTCCTCCTGGAAACTGGTTAGATGTAGCTGCAGGCTGAGGTGGTGCTGAAAGCTCGTGAGGCTGCCCTGGGTTTTGGAAACAACTTTCAGATGTACCTTAGAGGGTCCTGGTCCTGGGCGCCATACTTACACCCGCTTCTGCTCTGCTCAGGTCTTGTGCATGTTGGTGACGAGCTCCGGGAAGTGAACGGCATCTGCATCGCACACAAAAGGCCCGATGAGATCAGCCATCTGCTGGTATGGAGCTGAGAGTCCTCGCTTTGTTATGAATATCATGTTTATTATCTTTTAATTGCTCCATCTTATGGGAACCACAACCACACAATTCTGTCTTACCCCATTTGGCCGAAGTATTAATTTTATATAGGATCCTAAAATTATGCAATTTCTTTCTTTATTGAATTGAAGTGTTCCTTCCAGTACACTTTCTTTATTGTTTAGAATCACAGAAGGTGCTGAGGATTGTGGGAGTTCCAGGGTACAGAGGCAGCGAACCGTGACTGGATCCTTGTGTGAATAGTTCTTCCACTCCTCTTTGTGTTCTAGTCCCAGTCTCAGGGTTCCATCACTCTCAAAATAATCCCGGCCGTGAAAGAGGAGGACCGGCTGAAGGAAAGCAAGGTGAGAGAGCCGCATGCCTGAAAAATGAGGATGGGATGCGTGCACACTGGAGTTTGAGTTGACTGTTTCCTTGGCATGCTGGGATGCCCCCCCCCTCCCAGGTGTACATGAGGGCTCTGTTTGACTACAACCCCTCGGAGGACAAAGCCACGCCCTGCCAGGAGGCAGGCCTGCCTTTCAAACGCGGGGACATCCTACAGGTGGTGAGCCAGGATGACCCCACCTGGTGGCAGGCCAAGAGGGTGGGGGACAGCAACCTCCGGGCCGGCCTCATCCCCTCCAAGAGCTTCCAGGAGAGGTAGGCCCGCCCCACCCACTGATTAGCCAATCAGACCTGCTTGACAGCATGCGCTCTTAAATGAGCGGTTAATTAGGGTGAATCAAGAGCTGAACTCTCCATGGAAATGAAAGATCCATTACTTTTGCTAATTAGCATGTAACGGTGTGGTCTTCTGTACATAACAATGTCCAGCCCTACATATCTCTCACTGTGCCTGCAACACAAGGTCATCTCTCCAGGTTCTCAGCCCAGGACCCCATCCACATTATCATGCATCAAAAAATGACCTATTCTGGATGGCTTGAGGGACACCCATGAATTACAATGTCTCTAACCCTACAGACGTCGTCTGAATCAGTCGTCAGTGTTGTTTGATGGTATCTTTCCCCCAGGGTCAACCTTGCTCTTTGCTTTAGCTGAAAAACAAGATCCACTGAGTCAGACATAACTACAGTGCGCAGTTCATTGTAGGAAAACAGTCTTTTTCTGTAACCTCTTCCCTGCTAATATTCTGTGGTGTGTGTCTCATGTGCCCCCCCCCTCTCTCTTCTCAGACGGCTGGCATACAGGGTTAAAATGGGCACCATGCCCCATCTGCGGTCCCCTGGACTACCACTCTGTAAGTTACACACCGGTGCTTTCAGAAGCTGTTTGGGAATGACTGACCTTACGGACATAAGGCAGTGTTTTTAAACCCGGTCCCTGGGGACCCCCAGACGGTCCACATTTTTGCTCCTTCCCAGTACATAAACAGTCAAGAACAAGCCAAACAATCGAAAAACACCTGCTAGAGGTGTGTTGGGAGCTGGCAACCTGGGCTGAGAAATGCTACCATAAGACGGAACTTGTTTATCTGTGTCACTACATGGCATGGAGCTATAGCTCTGCTGGGTCCCATAATCAGATATCCCCTGTCAGCTCTATAATCCCATCACGCTTAGAGTAATCGCCATTGATACTATTTTGGCTAGTTGGCGGTATGGACTGGCCACCACCCTGCTGATTTGAGGGGGGGGCGCAGTGTCCAATACTAAGTGCGATAAGCGTTGCGGGTAATCTGGGGCCAATCGGCTTAGGAGTATAAGGAGACAAACAAAAACATCTGAGAGGCATGCAGCCCCTTTTCATTGTTCCGAATGCCCCCCCACCCCAACTGCAGTGCCACTGGTGTTCTGAAAGGGGCTCCGGTTCTGCTTAGATGGGCAGCCTTGTGTCCACAACACCACGTCCAGGTCTCCTTTACAACCATGTGCTCTCTTTTGCCCTCATAGCAGCAGACGACCAGGGCTGTGAGAAAGGTAGGTGAGCGATGAAAAATGCCTGTCGGATCCCAGACCCGAAGCCCGGCCCCCCCCGGCCCCCCGCATCACCACCGCCCTTATGAAATTCAGTCTGCCAGGTGTTTTGACCTGGTGGGCCTCTCTGAGCACGCTGACAGCTCACCACGTGGCATATTTAGCTTGAAATTTAGCCACCTCGCCTAGCCTGCGTGTGGACGTACGTATCCTCAGAGGATGCTCAACGTTTCCATGCTTGGGGCGGGAGCTGGTGAGCGGCGCGGCGTAGCTTAAAATAACATGGGCGCCGTCGTTTCTCGACACCCTACATTGGTGATATTTTAATTCCCGTTTTCCCCACTGGAAAGACAAGTAAAGTGTCATGTAATTTAAGCGTGAAGGGCCTGTCTCTGCCACGCCTGTTTCCCCTGGGGAGTGGGAGTGGGAGTGGGGGTGTGGGGTCCTCTTGAGAATAATCCAACCAGCTGTTGGGCTACGTGAGCAGAATAGAGATTCTCGTGGTTGCTAAGCCTCCCCTCCACTCCCCTCATCTCTCCTCTCCTCCCAGCAGGATTGTTGTGTCGTGTCGTGTCTGAGTTTACATTTCACCACAGCCACTCTCTGATGTCCATTCCACCTCTCCGTGGTCTTCTCTTATCATGCTTTTTCCATCTCTCCCTCTCCATCTTCATCGTCTCCGGTCTCCCACCTCAATCGATCTGTCAGATTTTATACATCTCACATTTTCACGAGGATGCCGATGCAGAATGATTGGTGGCCTGCTGTTTCTGTGAGGAATCGAAATGTGTAAAGACTAAAATTTGCCTAAAATTTAAGCCCAAATCCTCTGAAAGATGGCGACGGAGAATAAGACACGCGATATCTGGAGAATCAGAGACCATATGAAAGTCTGACTGCCGTGGCTTATCATCTCATCTAGAAATTTTTCCAAGTGCTACGTGTACAGAGGGTGCCTCCTTTAGCAGAAGGCTACTTGTGTTTAACGTCTTTGAAGGTTACAATTTGTTTATCATGTCTGCCACGGAGGATGTAGCCCCCAGCATTTTTTCACGTCCCCGCCTTACCACCCGCCTTGCTCTGTTGCCTGCAGTTTCCTCCCCCCTCTCCTACCTTCCTCTCACCCCCCCTTTTCCCTGCTTACCTCCCTACAGAGGACTCGGACTGTGAGGGGTATGTCAATGGACATTACATAGGTGAGAGAACGCATGCCTTCTCTGCTTCCTCGTTAGCCTGCAGGCTAACCGCTCGCGTGTGGCCGCCTGCTGTTTCCCAGCCAACCAGTAGGGGGTGCTGCGTGGATCGCACGAATGGAAAGAAAAACTGCCTCACTAGCAGTCCTGTGAAACAGGGACAGGGAAATGTCCCAGGGGAGTCTTTTGCTACTTGCATCCTCACCTGACATAGTTGTTCTTCAGCTTAACCAGCAAAAGTAACGGTTTGGGATGTGCAGTCTTTGATTCAACTAAAAATTATGCTCATTATGTAAAGTGGGTGTATAAACCCGAGAGTCAAATTTTCTTTAAATATGGCAGCCAGTTCCATATCCTTCGATTTAAATCTGTATCAGGATTCTTTCAGTCGACCAGAAGTCAGATTAAACCAAACAATTTCTAGCTTGCAAAAATCCATAATAGTCAAAAAATCCATGATTGATCGCAGCATCTGTTTTAAACGATGCTCAGTGATGACTTCTCAGTGATGACTTTCCTAAATGAAGATAATAAAACCATCCCTAAATTTTTCCATATCTGATTATATTCCAAAATATGCATGCACCCTTTCCCGGGCAAACTGTCCTTCTTGCCTGGTCTGAAGCCTTCCTTGCCCTAACATACTTAGCTCCATTTGATAGCTGATCTGAAAAAAACACACAGGTCGATATAAACAAGGCTGGATTTGAGAAGACCTGCCACCAGGTGTCGCTGGCGAGCACCTATCGTCTAATCTAATTTATTTTCCCTGCTGGGGGGGGACATAATTGCCATGTGCCATGTAGGTTCCTCCTTCACCAACCTCCCCACGCTCTACCACATCAGGCAGGGCAGCCTAAGTGCGCCCCCTACCAGCTATGTTTATATCACACAGGGCCGCCTTGCTCATGCTGTCTGCAGGCTTCTGCCCCCCCTGCCTCCCTCCCCTCCTCCCCTGCTTTGGATGGGCTGCCCCCTTGAGCTGCGCACGGCCGCCTGCAGCTTGATTCCTCGTTTGGATTAAAGCCAGGTGGTGTAAATCGGTGTTTCCCAACCCAGCCCTCGGGGACCCCCCCCCCCCCCCCCCCCCCCCAGCTGGTCCCTATTTTTGCTCCGTCCCAGACAGTCCACATTTTTGCTAGGGAGCTGGAGGAAGCAAAAATGTGAACTGTCTGGGGGTCCCCGAGGACTCCCTCTCCCCGAGGACCGGATTAGGAAACACTGGTATAAATGGTCTAACACTAGTTACAGTTTCTCCTAAGTGTAAGCCTGTTGCGCCCTCCTGTGGCCAAGCCTTTTCCTGGGAGTTTTACACAGGTACTGTCCCAGTTCCTTCCAGTACACTGAAACCCGCCTTCATTAACTATTAAAGTGCCATATTCTGCCTGTACATTTTGCATCAACATGAGGAAAAAAATGCCTTAAATACTAAGAACATAAATGTATTAGAAACCGTTTTCCAGTGGACCTAATGAGGTCACAGTTTATTTTCATAGATAGTAAGATTCCAGATGTACTCACATCAACAGTAGCTCAATCTTACTGCTAGTAATGTTGTTTAGTTCATTATCAGAGGATTATTACTCAGAAAGTTTTGATTGTCCTGTAATATCTGTGGTGAGCCCTGCAAGTGAAGATGTATGTGTTGGATGCCTTAAACTCATTGGTCCAACTAATATCAGTCACTGTTCATTATTACATACTGTGAGATGTGCAATTTCTACACGCAATTAGATGTGCAATTTCTGGCAAGGTATATGTTTTTATATCTGCTTTACTTACAGTCACATGCAATTTTAGCTCATCTGAGTTTTAGTTACACAAAAACATAGAAGGAAAAACGATTGGTTCAGAGAGGTAACCAATCAGATTATAGAGGAGGTGGGTTAAAGCAACTAGACCAGACAGATGTCTTGGTCCTGCCTCCTCTAGTTAATTAGACCTGCCTGCTGTACAGTTTGATTGGTTATCTCTCTCAACCAATCATTTTTCATTTTGCCCTCAGAACATTTTTGTGTAAGTGAAACTCCCACAAGGCAAAGTGATACCTTTGTAATTATTGACCTTTGACCTTCCCAGATAACGTATTCTACCATGTCCTAGAGACCTTATAATGAGACCTAGGTGGAAGGCAGGAAGCGGACAGGATAACTTTGCCTGTGTGCAACTTATTGTGTAGATTCAATTTTCTGGGCCTCTCTTTAAACATCAGCTGGTCTGAGAAGGAGTTTCCGTCTCAGCCGCAAGGGGCGCCCGGACACTCCTGACGAGACTCCACCCGAGTCAGAATTCTTGACCTACGAGGAGGTGACACGATACCAGCAGCGTCCTGGTGAACAACGGCCCCGTCTAGTGGTGATGATTGGTAATGCTGCTGTCGCCTCGTAACCTCACCCTTCTCTTAAATCTACGTAACAAATAACCGTCTTGACATTTCTCATTGGTGGCGCTCATTCTGCCCAAGATCATTGGCCGTGATTAGCTAGATTGCTCTAAATTGATCCGTCTGATTAGCTAGTGAGAAATTAGCGATGTTCCTGCTCAATGCAACCAAAGAGTAAGGACATTTAACTAATCTATCCAGCTCACATATTCTTCGATCCTAAGTAAAAAAAATCAGACTATGACAAATCTATGGCGAATCAGCCACCAGACCCATCTTATAAGTGGTAATAATCTGTTTGTTCTTATGTCACATTAAACTCTCTTAGTTAATAAACAGCTCTGGCCTGAAGGTGATCTTGCTGCTGTAACACCCCAGGCCCAGTGGCCAGCAGGGGGCTCCACATCTGATCAGCCTGTCAAAATCGGAATGAGCGTGACAAATGATAACCAGATTAATCAGATTTTGCTCAGGGCTCTGCCAAGATCTGGGCTGCACCTGATACATTATCCTGTCTCACCACAGGATCCTTGGGAGCACGGATTAATGAGCTGAAGCAGAGGGTGATAGCGGAAAACCCCCATCGCTACGGAGTGGCAGTTCCTCGTGAGTCCCACCCCTCCCCATGCTTCCCTACCCCTTCATATCAAACACCATCCACCCATGGATGACGCTCAAGGGTCCATAACAACTGCCCATGTAGCTGGCAGTGGGGTTAGCCTGTGCTTTCCACTTACAGAAAAATGTTCTTAGGGCAGAAGGAAAAATTATTGGTTCAGAGAGAGAACCAATCAGATTGTAGAGGAGGTGGATCCAAGCAACTAGGGGAGGCAGGACCAAGACATCTGACTGGTCTAGATGCTTGGACCCAATCTGATTGGTTATCTCTCTGAACCAATCATTTTTCCTTCTGCCCTCAGAACATTTTTCTGTAAGTAAAACTCTGATAAACATGTTTTTGTGTGTACTAAGTATGCTCCTTCTGCTGTTGCGATGAATTGGGTCAAAATTCCAAAGCTCCACACTTCATTTCTCTTCTGCAGACACCACCAGGCCCAAGAAGACTCACGAGAAGGATGGAGTGGAATACCACTTTGTTTCTAAACAGGCGTTTGATGCCGATGTCCAAAACAACAAGTAAGCTGCTATTTTCCAAATGTTATAATTTCCCCTGGTATGATTTGATAATGTGGTTTGTAGACGCACCAGAAAAAAATTATACATTTACAGCACTTATTGGCCATCTTTACAAAGAAGGATCTATCAGTGGGGCTAACAACTATCTGTTATTCATGTAAAGACAGTCTTTTTATACCTTTATGGTATCTTTATACCGCAAGGGTAAGGAAAAGACTGGGGTGATTCTAGGATTTTTAATGGTGGGAAGCACAAGAAAGGCCTTAATTCACAGAGAGGGGCTAACCTTATCACTAACCAATGATACGTTTCATGTCAATGAGTGACAGAGAAGGGGACACTCTGGGGGCCAATCAGCTTTCAGAGGGGGCTGGGTCCCCTGTGGTTCCGCCTCTGTAGACACGCCTATGACAGGGGTAATGCCAGTGCTGAACACCTTCGGCACCTGATAAAACCACAGGGTGCTCTGTTTGGCTGGGTGGTGCCGGGTTGAGCTTCGCTGAATGATATCATGTCGGTCCAGGTTCATTGAGTATGGAGAATACAAGGAGAACCTTTATGGAACCAGCCTGGAGGCCATTCGCTCTGTCCAGGCCAAGAATAAGCTCTGTATCGCGGACGTACAGCCGGAGGTGAGTGTCTGGCACACAGCGACCAACCCCCACCCCCCCATTCAGAGTTTGCAGCCGTAGGCTCGCGGCATCGGACGTCTCTCTCGCACGTAGATGTGAAGCTTCCCTTTGCAGTTCACCATGAGGTTGCCCGATACTCTGCCTGTTTAAAAACAAGCTAATCGCCAGCGCTAAAACATGAGGACATAATATTAACTGTTGGCCCACTCTGCGTTGCATGCGTGTACATGTATAGATGGGGGGTCTTTAATCTGTCGTGCCTTAATTTGCTCCCCCTGTTCTGTCACTGCACATTGCTGCCTTTGGTGGTGACGGGTGGTATCAGCAGCGCTAAGTCCAATGGGCCCAGCCAGCTGCATTGGAGTGGAAACAGCAGAGCTGGTCTCTGCCACAGCTTCTTCTCCTCTCCTACGTTTCAGACCTTCCTGGCCTTTAAACAGAAATACATCCCCGTGACTTTTCTCCTGTTTATCCGCTGTTCACCTCGCGGCCCTGTCACCTTTGCTTTTCCTGAACCTTCGTGTCATTGGGGCGACGTCCTCATTGGGTAAATAGCATGGAGACTAACTCCCGCCCTGTGATATTTAACCATTCTCTCTACCAGCATAATAACAGCTGCGATAATGAGTCACGCCATTTCTTTCCTGTCCTGAGGCTGACGAGTAACAGGGGATTCGGCGAGATGAATAATGGATGAATGATGGATTCTCTCTTCGCCAGTGTGTAACTGACAAGCAATAAAATTAGCATTTAATGACATACGGTACAGTCACCAGATGTTATTCATTGACATAGTTGCTGGCATAACTATGCAAATTAATTGCATTTGTAACTGTGCTGATTGCACACCCCCCCCAACTAGTGGTGGTGATTGGTATTACAACTGGACCTCTGGGTCGTTAATCATTCATTTATTATGCCGACAAAAATTAAAGTCATGTGTCAGCCCGATGATTTTATAATTTGAGCTTAGTCATAGATTAATGGTATGCTACTAAAGTTATTTTATTACTTCTGAGAGGGAAGAAAAAACAATTTAGTTTATGATGTCTATCTTGCCAGTAGGGAGTTTCACTTCAAATAACCATCGGAGAGACTGATACGACGAAAGCAGCCCAGTGATTGTCGCACCGAAAGCAGAAAAGACTTCTTGTATTGGTAGTTCTCTGTTTTCTTTGACCCATAGGCTTTGAAGACCTTGCGCACAGCGGAGTTCAAGCCGTATGTGATCTTTGTAAAGCCCCGTATCCCAGAAAGCCAGCCACATCACACTACTGGTACCTCACCAGCAGGGGGCGAGCAGTACCGCATCACGGTAAGACTTCCAGGGAAACGCTCAGTGGTTAATGAAACTGTACTCCAGTCGCATCCGCTAATGTGGTCTCCGCCTTCTCAGGATGAAGACCTGGAGGAGATGCGGCAGTCTGGAGCACAGATGGACCAGCAGTATGGGCACTGGGTTGACCGGGTTCTGGTCAAGGAGGACATGGCCAGCGCGTGTGCAGAGCTGCGGGGAATCCTGGAGCGGCTGGAGAGGGAGCCCTCCTGGGTGCCAGTCATCTGGTTGCGCCCTTAACATCTCCCCCAGCTTCAGGCCTCTGGCCCCTGGTACCCTCTCCAGAACCCTTCTGTGACAGCTGCCTTTTGTCCTCTTCCTTCCTGCCCCCCTTTCATTGAACTCATCTTCGCCTACAGTGGAAAGGACCGGCTAAAAATCGAACCCTGATCTGGAAGTTGGGAACGGCATGCCTGAATCACAGAGAATTCATCTTGGTACCTCGGACACTCCACACATTCTTCGGTTTGCCTTCTACACATTTAAATCCTCTAAAAGTCGCAGCACTTCTGGGTCCACAGAAATCAGTTTTTCGGGGGAGGGGCAGGACCCCAGTGTTGACATCATTGAAAGACAATGTCACCCTGAACCTGCTTATGGTTCCTACATAAATAATCAGGACAGCATGGAACTGCAGGTTTGGATTTTAGGACTCAATTTTTGGACAAGAGACCTATAGGTTCATCATGGTATATTTTTTCTTAATTTAGTTATTTATTAACTGGAATGTCAGCTGCATTTAGACTGCTGTTATTCAACTGGAATCGGGAAGCTGCCTTTGACCGCAACAAGACCCTGATTCGAACCAGGACTGCATCCCTTCCTGCCGTTCCTCTCACTGTTCCAGTACAAGGTGATCTAGATGCCATGTTGATTTGACATGGAAGGCTGAACGACCCTTGGAAATTTTCCATAACCTTTAGTGGTAGCTGACAGCCATCTCTGTCTCTGAAGTTCCCATGAACATTTAAGAAAGACTGTTTTAACCACGCGGTGCTTCCATACGTCTTTCCATCACCTTATGGCCACAAGGGGAGCCAGTGTGAAATTTGGTGCGCTGTGAAATGCTTTCCAGAGCGAACCCGACAGCAGGAACAAATCCAAAGGCTTCCACTGCAAAAAACGATGTGTGGACATTGAAATATATGACAAAATGTAATCCAATGTAATTACAAAACAGAAATCACATAACATGAGATGCCTTGAATGCGGTTTACGGTATGTTGTCTTATACTGGTCTCTTAATTGTGAAACCGTGGCCTATTGTACTTGGGAAGAAAAGAAGGTTAATCTAGTTCAACAAGATAGACGATAATAGCTGCACGAGTATCAAGATAATGCAAATATCAGTTTGTTTGCATTTCAAATACAATTAAACTTTGGGTGAAATCTTGGGGTGATTATGTGTGAAGCTAGTATGTATTTGTGTGATTCATTTACCCATTTAGGTTTCCACCAGCTGTGATAGGTTAGCTGTACCTTTCATTCCAAGTCTGTTGTTACCATTAGATGCCATTCAGATTCAGAGATTCAGATGACGGCGTGCTCCTGGAGTGTTGCCCGTATAAGGTCAACCATTATCAGATCAGGCGAGGTACCACACCATGTTGCGGCAGCTGTAAGATGCGTGCCTGCTGTGGTGACAGGTCTACGGGGACTCATTCAGTCTGAATCTCTGTGCTACATATTGTTTTATTTATTTATTTGGCATGAAGATTTATCTGTAATTGTAAAGAGGGGCAGTTGGAACGATCACTTCAAATCCGCTAGAAAGGGAAATGATAATGTGTACATAAAAGAAAATGTCTTCATACTTGGTGCTAGTAATTAAGATTAAATCACATGACATGACAGGGTGTAAGGTGAGAGGACACCTACAGGAATCGCAGCTCTCATTACAGAAGTATGATTGCTTAAGAATGTAGCCTTACATCCTGCAAATTATACCAAAAAAATAGCATAATTCTGCAATTTATTATCTTTAGGAAAAAATATTAAACTGATTACCTGGGACCAGAAGAGGATGATTGCACAGATTTGGACTTATTGTATTTAACTATTTTTTAATTTGCTCAAAAATATGTGAAAACCCAAATGGAAAACATGACTTCATACCATTTGTTTTTGTATAGCTGAGTTAATTTTATTTTAATTTTTTAAATCAACTTTTACCATACTATACATTTTACATCTGAAAAGTGATTGTACAACAGTCTAGGTACACAGTGGTTTTTGGTTAATTTGTATTGGAGAGTTGATTAATCCCTTAAGACATTATCCCTTTCTCCTGGGTCAACCCTCCTCCCCTGGTTCAATTACATTTTTATGTTGTTGACACTGCCTCCATGGCCTGATTTCTAAATTCTTCGGTTGACCCTGTTCCCGCAGCTCAATTTCCGCATTCGTCGGTAGACCCTGTTCCCACAGCTCGATTTCCGCATTCGTCGGTAGACCCTGTTCCCACAGCTCGATTTCCGTATTCGTCGGTAGACCCTGTTCCCACAGCTCGATTTCCGTATTCGTCGGTAGACCCTGTTCCCACAGCTCGATTTCCGTATTCTTCGCTAGACCCTGTTCCCACAGCTCGATTTCCGCATTCGTCGGTAGACCCTGTTCCCGCAGCTCGATTTCCGCATTCGTCGGTAGACCCTGTTCCCACAGCTCGATTTCCGTATTCGTCGGTAGACCCTGTTCCCACAGCTCGATTTCCGTATTCTTCGCTAGACCCTGTTCCCACAGCTCGATTTCCGTATTCTTCGGTCGACCCTGTTCCCGCAGCTCGATTTCCGTATTCGTCGGTCGGCCCTGTTCCCACAGCTCGATTTCCGCATTCGTCGGTAGACCCTGTTCCCACAGCTCGATTTCCGCATTCGTCGGTAGACCCTGTTCCCACAGCTCGATTTCCGTATTCGTCGGTAGACCCTGTTCCCACAGCTCGATTTCCGTATTCGTCGGTAGACCCTGTTCCCACAGCTCGATTTCCGTATTCGTCGGTAGACCCTGTTCCCACAGCTCGATTTCCGTATTCTTCGCTAGACCCTGTTCCCACAGCTCGATTTCCGCATTCGTCGGTAGACCCTGTTCCCGCAGCTCGATTTCCGCATTCGTCGGTAGACCCTGTTCCCACAGCTCGATTTCCGTATTCGTCGGTAGACCCTGTTCCCACAGCTCGATTTCCGTATTCTTCGCTAGACCCTGTTCCCACAGCTCGATTTCCGTATTCTTCGGTCGACCCTGTTCCCGCAGCTCGATTTCCGTATTCGTCGGTCGGCCCTGTTCCCACAGCTCGATTTCCGCATTCGTCGGTCGGCCCTGTTCCCACAGCTCGATTTCCGTATTCTTCGGTCGGCCCTGTTCCCGCAGCTCGATTTCCGTATTCTTCGGTCGACCCTGTTCCCACAGCTCGATTTCCGTATTCTTAGGTTAACTCTGCTGCCACAGCTCCTCTGTGAACTTGTCCTTCTCCTTTGTCCCTTGCACCAGAATGAGGAATCCTACACTTTTGCACAATCTAGCAGGATGAGGTAAGATGTGATAAGTGAAGGAGAACAAAAGTAAAAGAATGGATTTCTAGAGCTGCTGAAAATCAGGTAATGAAAATGGCAAAAAGGGGGGTAATTGGTGGGGAATCTCTCATGTGCTAACATGCCCAAATCTGCCTTTTTGCAGTGCTGTGTAGTGTTTCAGTAGCTTATGGTGAAAAGTGCAACCTATTGAAAGAATTAATTGGTACATGCAATGGGCATGCTCCGGTTCAGTTGTTAAAGGGTAATTATAATATTTAAATTTAAATAATTATGCAGTGTAACCTAATCCTAGTAGCTCAGCAGCTAAGTACATTAGGCATGGAATTACATGCACCAATGAGTCTGTAGTGTTGGACTCTGCCTCAGATCATTGCCTCCTGAACAGAGGCTAATGGAAGCTACTGGAATCAGTTTTACTTGTATATTGAAATAGGATCAAATTTATCTTGCGGGAAATAATTTGGATGATTTCCACAAGGGTCTCTGTCAGGCAAAGGATTCAGGAGTGTCAATCAGAGGAGCTTCGAATGAGTACACCTCGATGGACATGGGAACTAGCAAAAAATGTTGATTTATGTTGAGTTATTAAATGGTGATTGAGGGTTTCGCAGAGACCTCGGCCTGTGTCCTTCCCTGGGCCCTGCAGTTTTACCCTAGAGCAGAGCACTGAGTAAATATCCATATACTTAAAAATGTGAAGTGTAAAACTACTTATTATCTAAGCTGCATTAAGATTAAAACGCATATTATCACTGTCTGGCAATACGAGATCCACTGCGTAATCTCTTTGTGTATTATCAGCTTGATTGGGCAGAATTGACAGATACATGAAACTCAATATTCAGTCCTGGAGTTGAAGACAGAGTTTGATGTAGCTGCATAACTTATCATAGGCTTAAGTAATATTCATTTCTATTTTTAAAAATGAATTTTAACATAATTTAACAGAATATATATATATACACACACACACACACACACACACACTATATGTATCCGTGAGTGTATGTATATCCTACCAAATCATGTGATCATATGGTCACGCGATTCTGAACCCATGTCACTGCCTGGTGCCTTTGCTGTCCTTTTAGAACACTTGTTACGTATTTGTCATATAAATCAGGATTATTTAGTCATAGTCATTTGAGGGAGAACATGCATCTCTTAATGCTAGTGATGGCGAAAATGACGCATCATGAACCATTTGCAGTATTTTTCACCACAGTAGATGGCGCTCTTGGCTTGTTTTGGGACATGCTTTGAGCCCCTTTTTTTTTAACAGACAGCACCATCTAGTGGGGGTCAAAAAAATACCACAAATGGTTTGTGAAGCACAGTTTTTGCCGTCACTGCTAAATACATCTGCATAATGTGTTTCCCAAACCCTAACTCTGCACTGCACAAATGGTTCGCAGATGGATGGTATAGCCTTGTGTATGAGGTGGCACAGGTACTACAAGAAATTGGCCAAGAAGGATGCATAAAATTTAGTAAATACTATAAATATCAGACACCCGACTCTCCGGCCGGAGAGGAACATAAGCACAGTCTACAAATAAGCCAGTTTGTTAATGTCACCTTATCATAACTAGGGGCTATGACTAACATCTCACACTTCTCCTTAGGTCTCCGTCTTGTCAAAGCCTTCTCTGACAGAGCGCCACCTTGGGGCTGAAGTTTGATGGACCTCTGTGTCTGAGGCGTCTTCCTCATTCCTGGAGGTCTGCAGAACATTACACACGGGCCATAACGGAGCGATGCATGCATCAGTAACCACAGCTGTTTTGCCCATTTTTGTAAGTAATTTTTTATGTAATATAAAGAACACTCAGCTAATGTTTCATTGTCACCAGCAGAGGGCAGCACAGCTCAAAGAGAAAATACTTAAATTAGGAAGCCTCCTTCACAGCAGTCAATCGAATAGTATGCTTTTGTGAACCGGAACACACTTTGTGCAGTGGAGGGGGCAGAAAAACGGATTATTTGTCAGAAGACGAGAACTAGGAGGGTCACCTGTGCTCATGACCTCGCCATTTGGTCCTGGTCATGTGAGATACCATGTTCACTTGTTAAATATCCTCCTCCCTCCCAAAAAATGTTTACAGCTCTAACATGTCTCAAGTGCGCTTTTCTCTGTCAGTTCAACACCAAATGTCTGCTGTCATTCAACGCAATATGCTTTACTATGCCAAAATATATGGCTAATTTACAATATGCATGTAATACGAAGGTGCTCACTCTGCCTGCGATTACTAAGGATTTATGGTGAATGCGAGAACACCCCCCCACCCTCCTTGGTGCAGTAGATTGAAAATGCCAAGGGCGAGCAAGGTGGTGCTGTTATACTTCATGATCGGTCAGCTGATACTGGGCGGGGGTGTGTGGGGGGAGGCAGAGGTTTCGCACAATTTTATCCTTTGTCATTGCACTGCTTGCGTAGGAGCTCTTTAGACGCTGCAGGAAATCTAATTATTCACTTATTAATTCCCTGGTGCGGATCGAACCACGACTTGCCCTCAGGTCGTTATCAAACTGTTGGGTTCCCATTTAAGAATGTGTGGCAATTTATCATTAGCCGAACCCGGAGGACTCATGTGATGGCGCTTGTGGAGCCTCCTTTGGTAAATCTATTAGTAGGAGCCCAGTTCAACAAATGCCGAATTTTAGTTAGTGAACATGCATTTGTCACGTGCGTTGATGGTGCCCTTCAGAATGTTCGGACACAGAGCCTGTTTTCGTTTGCCTCAATAATTTTCTTAACATCCAGCCTTCAGCAATTCAAAATAATGACAAAGACCAACCTCACAGAGTCGACGAAGCGTAAGGGAATAGCCAAATATGGGTCATAACCATATTGGCAAATGAAATGCTATTCTTAAGACTCAAAGAACTGATTATGTCCTGCAGGCCAGGAGAATACAGAACTGCAGTGCAGTCATACAAAAGATGGTTATGAATAACAGCCTTTATCACTGGCGGATCCCGAAAGGTCACTGTGTTCTTTACAGTCCCATAAGCACTTGGGGGTCTGAGCCGAAGGTCTTTGTAAGAACGCAGCCAAAGCCCTGGTTCATGCCTTAAGAACACCATCATCCTCTTCATCCCAGGATTATCGATGTACATCAGGTCTAGAGAGGAAGTATGGCAGGCTGTGGTTCAGTTTCTCGACGTGTTGCAGAGAATTTTACACTCTTATGATGACCTCCCAGGGGGAGAGATTTCGCAGGAATGCTGAGAACTACAGGGTATGGAAACAAGGCAAGACAACCATAGCTATTATCAAAGTACACCATCTCCATCGTCATGATACTTTTAGAAGCTCATTCAGCCTTGTGAATATTGGAGAAGGTAATACAATCTCTAATCCATCAACTGGTTGAGGATTAGACCTCCAGCACCCCCTACTGGATGGCAGTCTTGTTGCTGATTGACTCATTCAATGTACATTGGGGGTGCACATGTGATGGTACCTGTACTTTGTCAGTAGGATTACGTGCATATCTAACATGCTATAAATACAATATATTGGTAGAGACCTGCATAAATCTATTGATTGAAAAATAAAACATGCTGAATGTTTGTTGTATATCAGATATAATAAAAATATTTCTGTATTAAAGCTCCTTTCACCAAGCGCATAAAAACGAGCTCTAAATACAACTTAGAAGTTGGATGCACATTTCCATCTGGCCTCTAGATGTCGTTCTTTTCTGCTTCCTCCAAAACGTACGCATGACTGCTCCGAACCATTCGTAAATGGGCAAACATCTTCAGGGTTTGTTTTGTTTACGTTGTGACTTTATAAATCCGAAAATCTTTGTATAAATGTGCTTACGAATGTTTCAAAGCAAATTGTTTGTACAAAGCCTTTATAAATGACGCCTGGTTATTCTAATGGTAAGCCTTCTGGGTATTAGATATAACGCCCAGTATTTTCGGTTGCACCATGACTGCGATAATCTCATTAATAACACCACATACACCCTCCACACTCAATTTCAAATATCATAACCACTTTTATTAATGTCTTCTTTTAAAAAGTCATCTAATTTCCATATTTGTGTGAAATCTCACACAGGGGTCTTATCACTGCCCCAGTAAACTTGGCCTGCATAATGAAGTCAGTAACGCGTCTAATCCCTCGTATTAAAGTAGGGGCTACAGTCCTATGAGAAAATATTACAGCACAAATCAATATCAAATAAAGGTTTTAGGGCTGATCCGGGCCTTTCAAGTCCTGCAGTGGTTTTGAAGCGAAACGCCTGTCAAATCTTGAAATTGAGGTTAGCTAAACAGCAGCTTAAGTCGATAAAAACAAGAGGATGAGTTTGATGTTTCATTCTGAGCTTTGAAGAACTTATTGCATTAAGCTGTTGCACTTGCACATGTATGGAAATGAATGTGATTAAAATAAAAACCACGTACAACCGACATTAAATTCAGAAATTTAAAATTGACAGATTCGTAGGAACGTTAAGATAATAAGCTCTGCCGTCTCTATTTTGACCCATAGCAGGTGAAACTACAAAGTAATAGAGTCAAATAAAGGGGGGATTAAATAAATAGCTTTTCTTCAAGGCAAACAAAATGTCAAAGGTAAAGATGTGGCCTTATCACCCTGTAACCCTATTTTAAATTAGCCTACTGCAGTGTAAACAATGTCAGGTACAATTAGGATTAAACAAGTCGATAATGATCTGATTCCATTTAGCGTCATTGTAGAATCCCTTCACGGGTTAACGGGGAACTGTGGGTGGTCTTTTTCAATATGATGTAAGATGGATTAAATGTGATGTTTGAAATGTGCATGTATTTGATCGTATTTATTTCGTAGCAGTACTGTGTCCTTCCATCCTTGCATCTGTCCATCTTTAGTGAGCACTTATTCGACACAGTATGGCAGTGAACCTGAGGCCAATCCTGGAAATCCAAAGCTGAATCTTGGACAGAATGCAAGCCCATTCACACTCGCAGGTCACTTAGAAAAATGTTTACGGACTACGGGAGGAAAGTTTCATGAATATAAGGAGAGCATGCTGGGGAGCTGAGGGTGGGAAATCGTATCCACAATGCCGGAGTGAGATGATAACACGACCTGCCGAGTTGATGTACTGCCACTGTAGCACTATATTTCTGAAGATATTCTTTATACGCTAGATCAAAAGGCAAGCTGTTTTCACGTGATTTATTATTTTTCTTTTAAACGATGTCTAGCCCTCCATATAGCATTGTCTGCTAATCAAACTAATGCCAGCAGCGATGTTAATTTGCTGTTTGTTGTTACAGCCTGTAGCCTTCCTGTTCCTCCAAATGCAAACCGGCCCAGCTGGAGCAGTTTGGTGCACTTGGCAGTCCGACTTGCGTACAGCCCCAGGGACAGACAGCCTGATGTATGGCTCGGGTGTGCCCCCTGCTGGACATCCTGGGGACTGCCCGTCTGGGAAGCGCAGAAGGACGCCCGTCAGAGTTTGCAGGGGGAGGACAGACTTGACAGCTGGGAAACACAGGGAGGTAAATCTGTTTCAGTGAGACCTGGATCAGAAACACAACATTAACGTTCATATGCAGCAAAAGCTAATGCAAACACAAATTCTTTTTTACGATGCAAATATACAATATTATAAATTGTGCACATTTTACTTTTATTCATATATGTTTATATATAAATCATTTTAATAACTATGTAAACTTAAATGTGCCTTTCAGTGCTTCACATTGTTAAGATGAAGTGCTGTACAGTACTGGTGCAAAGGCACCATCATTCAACAGCCCCGTATTGTTGCATTACAAGAACACGATCTGGCGAAATACTATTATTAGTTTTCATTGCCTGTTTTCTTATATAGGAGACATAATCCTGAAATATAAAAAAGTCATTCCTGCAGTTGCAACCTAAAACAGACGTGTCTAACGTGAATTAGCCGGCGTGATGTACTTATAAAATGGACTAGCAATCAACTAAAAACCGCAAACACTCGCCTTACTGTTGGTACGGCTTTTAAGAGAAAATTAGTACTTTTATATTGTGCCGTTTTTTGAGGGGACGGTGGGTGTGAGACGGGGAGGTCTGATCGCTCTCCTCCTTAGAGGTTTCATCAAATTTTATAATAAATAACAGGCTGGGATGCACCCATGGGTGACATTTATATTTGCTCGAAACGCCGCTACCTTATACAACCCGATCAGGGAAACTGGGCGTACGGTACCTACACATTTCCTCCGCCAGTCATCCCTCCGGCCATCTCTTATATCCCGGATTTTTGTTTTTGGCAATCTGACTCCTGAGGGCTGTTTTTAATAATGCTCTTGCGTGGACGCCAAAGGTCGCTTTCAGGGAGACCGTCAATATTTATCTTCTTCCCATTATTAGCGTTTCAAACTTACGGCCAGATGAATTCGGGTTTTTTTTTTTGGGCGGGGAAAAAAACTTTCATAAATACTTTATTGGTAAGGTAGGCCAGGGCGATGCAGGCTGATCGCTGGCTTGCCGCTGATTTATATATTTCCAGTCGTATCTCTTTCTTATGAATTATATATTTAAAAACGTACGCCCAAGGGAGATTCTGTATATGTTTAAAATGTCAGCACGAATCGATGCAACATATATCTAGAATATAAATATCTTACACTCTGACCAACATTCAGATGTCAGGTAGGCAGGGCCTCTGTTAGAGGCTATATCTGCAGCAGGGGGAAAGCAGACGTTCTTCCTGACATGTGATACTTTAGACCTTGTCAGACATGAGCTGTCTTTGCGGTTCCTCGGTTTTTTTTCCTCTTCAGTCTGTAAAGTGACGGCAGTTTTGCTGCACCGTTGGACTGAAATGCATGCTGCCCGTGGCATACATGTGGTGTATCTGGGAGTGCAGGAAAGATCAGGACTGTTTTTTGGGATATTTTTCCACCAGAGGGATTTATTCCTGGCTCTTGATTTATAAAAGGCATAACACCACCTCTGCCCTCTGGTCTCTGGGACAGTTCTGGAGGGACGGGCTGCTTATCTTATATAAATGTAATTTTATTGTGCTACAAAATGTGTAAATGTCCTGTTGCTTTTAAAATAGATTCAACACTATTTGTTGCAATATTTCTTAAAAGTAACAAAAAATTTAAAATAACTTTAGCAGATAAAAATGAAAAAAGCACATTTGATTAAATTAGAATATAATCAGAAATATGTTCTGGAAATAGGCCTTAAATACTGGAAACTATTATTATTATTATTATTATTATTATTATTATTATTATTTGTCTTTTAACTACATGTTTATGGATTGATTAATACAGACTTTTCCAGGCTTATGATGGGGTTATATTTGATCATAAGCAAAAATGTATTTTAATACCTAACATAGCCTACCTTAAACATGCTTAGAACACTTACATTAGTCTACGGCTGGGCAAAATCATAGCGCAGAAAGCCTATTTTATAATAAAATGTTGAATATCTCATGTAATTCATTAAATAATGTACTGAAAGTGAAAATTACCCATCTTAAGTCAAAACATCATAACGCGGAGCATCGTAACCTGGGGAGCGTCTGTATGTGGGAAGTTGTGTTCTCCTGATTTGGAAATCAAAAATTATTTAATAAAGAAACCGTGGCAAACTTCTGATATAAGCAGCCAGCTATAACTGAATAAATGAACATTTCGGTTGGCGTGACCGACCTTCAGCGTATTCCTGTTAATCAGCACCATTGTCATACAGTAAGCGATGATGGCTGTGAAATACTGGGTCTTTGCAGTGTAACGGCACCTCTAGCTAGTGGTCAGCTTTGATCAGCAATTTCAGGGCCGATACGCTGTTGGCTGCTTCATGCATCAAATTCATTATCGATTGCTAGTAGCTGAGGTACTGTATATGTTAAAAGTCATCCCTGCTTTGCTATATCCAACTTAAAGTCTCCAGTCCAAGTCCTGTGCCGGCTGTTGCTGTTGTTTAGCTAGTCTGTAGGCATAGTTTGCTGTGAAAGGCGTAGCTGTAGGTTATCATGGAGCACAGCTGCGCATTATTAAGGAGCTGGGCATTAGTGATCAGTAATAATGTACTCCTAAACTTTCAACCTCCACAGCAACTTGTTTGTTGGCTTTATACAGTGAAAAAAGTGCATCTGAGCATTAGGCCCCCATCCAGCAGGAGAGCAGAGAGCATTTATTGTGAATCTTCGGAACAATGTTTGCGAAAGCACGAGAAAACTGCAGAAATTCACCAGGGTTCCGGCTTCACCTTGGAAAACCTGCTGTTTCATTTCACGCCTGTGCTTTGCTGATAATAATCTCCAGTACAGACATGTGGACGTGTCTTTAACCAATGACGCGCTCTAAGATAAAGTTTCTTATGCAGATTATTACACCCCACATCAGCCTTTTGTGTATTAATGACAACTATGTATTGGATTATACCACAATACCAAGTTAGAGGGGGGAAACACAACATGCAGCTTCAGACTATGGCTTTAATGGGGGGAGGGTATACAAGTCTATCACACGCAATGGCACGTTAATTAAAATGGTCCGACCTTGTTAGTAGAACCCAGTAAATTAACAGTATCTCCAGCAGACCCAGAAATAATCAGCCAGTTCTCCCGGTGCTCCGACCACCATTCAGCACCTGATGGATGAGGATGTTCCTCTTTATCTCTTCATACGCTCGTAAAATGTAATGTAATTCAGGGAGATGGTCTCAAATTAAGCTTTCGCATATTCCTGTCATCTGTCTCGAATTTAATGCAATTCCAAACATTGTCGGGCAATAAAATCCTTTGCGCAGGAAAGTGAAACATACCAGTGAGGAGAGGTATTGGCGGAGACGTACTTGTCTTGCTAATTTAACGTTTAAGTAGAGTTTCGGTGTGATGGGTTGGCCTCCTATCCTGGGTGATTCCTTGCCTTGCAACCCCACAACCCTGCAAAGATTAAGCAGATTTGGAGTATGTTTGCAGGGGAGTTGAGTTTCATGTTCGTACAAACAAAGTAAACTGCAACACTTGCTCAGGTAATGTTAACTAAATAAACCAGAGGATGATCTGCTATTGGGTAGCTTGGTGGCTCAGTGGGGGGCGTTGTTGCTTCACACCTGCAGGGTTGGTGGTCCGAATGCCTCCTCTGTGCGTTATTGTGGGTAGTTTTGTCTTTGTCCCCCTGTTACAATTTGATGTCCATATTGTGTGTGTATCTGTCCTGTGGAAGACTGGCATCTCATCCAGGCTGTACCCCAGAATTCACAATGGACAGAAAGCCTGGTATTGCAGTTACCCTTTGCTTTGTTTGAACGTTATTAGCTGTCAAGAATGTAGGCCTGACGAATGTGCTGGAAAGGATGATGAAGGCTATTTCGAGCTCTGTGGAACTGGCTCAGGCTTGTGTTGGACTGGTCGGCTCTTGTTCTTTCCCAGTAACCCCACCTGAGAAGTATGTTCAGTGCTGGGCAGTAATGCATCTTTCCTATGAAGGCCCTGTCCAGAGAGGGGTGTACAGTGAACGCCTTTTATTGTGGGTTGCTCTGCTTTAAGAAGAGCGGCGTAGAAGGTAAATAATGTGGTGATAGTCTCTGGGAGTGACTTGAGGTCTGTCCTATAGCTCTGTGTGGCTCGGGTGATTACTGGCAACAAGCAGTATGATGAAAAGAGAGGTTTAGAGGGAAGTGCTTCCAATAGCCTTCTCTCGAATAATTTAGATAGGATGTTCTAACAGTCGTGATTATCTGATCTCTCTAGAAGTGATAAACATCAACCTTCAGTCACGTTTGAGTGGTTTACGGCTCCCCACCAAGGGCTTGGCTTCCATCCCCCCTCAGATCCTCCTAGTCTGTCCCTTTTGGCAGGTGCCGGTGGGCTTGTGAAGGCTGCTGAGCTCTTACATAATCTTTCGGACTCTGTTCAGCTGAAGGATAACAATAACATACCGGAGAATAAAGGTGATCCTCTGTGTAGCTATGAATTTTCTGCACTATTATGGTCCGAAGTGTTCTTCCTCCAGCAAACCACCAATCCCAACGACCAGACCAATATCAAGGTCATTTTCCTTTTGTTCCGTAGGGAGTTCTGTCCTTTCTTAGGCAATGCTTGACACAGCTTCTCCTGGTCTGTTTTATGTGCTTATGTTGGTGTGTCATCCAAGATGAACGTCTCAAACGCTGCAGGCACCTCTAGGGGGTTTCTGGTCCAGGAGCGGCTTTGACACTCCAGTCGACCCCATATTCTAGCACCAGCACTCCTTCTGAGTCACCGCTTATCAGAGTGGGGACAGGAGAGCCAGAATGTGGGAATGGGCCTAGTGTGACCCCTCCATTAGTGCCGCGTGTCTTCATTGCCACGGTGTGCGGGCTGCGTAAGAGCTTTCCTTACGAAGTGCAGCTGAACTGCTGCAGTGCACTTTCTCGTGACCCGAGCCAGCCCGCTTGAGCCTCAGCTGCCTGGAAGCACAGTGATCGTCACCATTTGCCAAGAGCTGCTCGGTCAGATGACGTTAGCGAGGACCTCAAAGCGGACAGTGAAGTCCCACACTTGACAGCTGCTTCATGCTCTGGCAATAGCTGTATTAAAGAGGTTCTTGAGATCTTGAATGCTTTCCAAGACCCTGTTTCTCAATATCAGGAAGTAGTGGGCTAGTTTCTTAACAGTGTCCAGTGACAGTGCGCTCCTTCTTCATCAGAATTAGATTCTCAATTGTGAGACTCATTCTAGCTCATTAGGGCATTACATATAAATAGGCTTAGCTTTATGGCTCCATAATAACATTTCTATTGTGTGTGTATATATATATATATATATTTTTTTTTGCTAGTAAACAAACAATTTAGAAACTTTTACTTTCTAAAAAAACAAAAAAAAAATGGAATTTGAAGAAAAAGACTTGGGGATATGGACCTCTGGCCAAGCCTTCGCTGGTGCGTATGTGTGAGATGTGAATCTACATGGAGATTTATGCTGTTCGGATCTGGAGAAACGCAGTGCGAATCGCTTATGTATTCCGGGGCCGGAGCAGAAGGATCAGGTCAGTGCCGCCTTAATCTCTTTAAGCAGCCGCCTGAATCTCATGACCCTGGTTGTCGGAGGCGGGTGCATCCATCAGCTTACCTAGTAAGCTAAGCAGAGACAGAGAGCCGGGCTGCACTGTAGTTACCAAAACGACAAGATGGGGCCAAATTAATTGTGAGTTATATGTTTTAAGATGTTTTGCTAAAACGAGGCCTGAATCACAATAAAGATTCTTATCTTCTCGAGGTTCTTAACAGGCTTAGAGTCAGAATCCGCATTTTTCCCTGGCCGTTAAGTAACGAACTAAAAAGGCTTGTTGGCTGGGGGGAGGTGCTTTTGGGTTGCGATCAACTAGTTGAAAAACACTGATTTATAGCTGAGTACATTTCCAGTGAGGGGGGGGGGAGCTTGTGTCATCACCCGCAGTGAAGGAGAGGCATTTGCAGGGGAAGCGATACCATTTTCTGAGCCCTCAGCTGTGTGCCCAGTTTGGGACTGGGAGCGACTTCTGTCAGCCCATTTGCGGGACTCCTGACAAGACTGTTGACGTTCATGGTTTGAATGCCTCTGCTCTGAGGTTCACAGATTCTGTTAGCTTGGAGAAAAGCACTGCTTCAGTTTTGTACAGTCCGATCCTAACTTGTTCAATGACGTTCTTAGTAAATTCAGGTAAGGCAAGGTAGGCAGAATGAGCAACAAATTTGTGACGCAACACCTGAATCGCTAAATGTGGATAGTGGACAGAAGTAGTAATTGTACAGTACTGTGACAAAGTCCTATGCAGTCATAGTAAGTATGGTGTAGATTGTGTGTATATTTGCCCTGAAGAAAAAAAAATAAACAGTTTAACATTAGAATATTAGAAGATATATGTCAGTTTACAATAACGCAGTAAAAACTAACAAGAAGTTACTGATACCTTGTTGGATGGTTATAGATGAACACCGCTTCAGTTCCCAAACCTCTCCTCAGGGGCACCACAGCCATTCCATGTATTTGTTGAATTTCACCACCAGCTCAATTAACTAATTAACTTAATTAGTTACATAACTCAATGAAGTATTGACTAGCCAAACATGGTGTGCTAGTGGTCAAGTCAAAAGCTATATGGCTGTTGGAAGGCTGCTGTAGATACTGAGGTGCCTTTAGGAGAGGTTTTGAAATGGGCCAAGCTGTTGCACTTTGAGAGACAAAATATCATAATTCTTCAGCACCATGAAGCTCATTTAAACATCACTTTCTTTGACTGCGTAAAACCTTTGCACAGTGCTGCATATCAAACCCTGTTTTCACATTATTACAGAGAAAATCTCTCTCTCTAGCTGTAACAGTTAAATTACAGGAGAAAGTGTGAACACACAGCAAATAGACACTGAACGCAAAATGAATTGAAATTGAATGGAACGATTTTATTGTATTGGCGTTTCAGCAAAGGCTTGCACTGAATTTCCCGGTTAAGTGCGCAGCTATCTGTGAATGTCCTTGACAGAATACAGGGGCGGCAGAGAATCGTAGATGTCTCTGAATGCAGGAGGGAACAAATTCACTTAAAAAAAAAAAAAAAAAAAAACACGTCTCCCTGAAAATCTCAAAAGCCAAAAATATATTTACTGGGGGGGTGGGGGAGGGGGGTGACTCGAGGGGGCTCCGGGATCCTTCATCAGATGGAGAAAGCAGAAATGCTGAGAAAGCAGGTGCTGCGATAACATAAAAAGGAATGACGCTATTTAAACACGAAAGACACGTCCTTAGCACCAGCCCACGGCTTGCACAGCGCTGACTTAATACTGTTCTTTCAGTTTAAATTTAGAGCCTTTAAATGGTGCCATTTTGTGTCACAGCTACTCCGAAAACCCACTCGCTTAATTCAATTAGTTATCTCACACACACTGTTACAGGAAATGTACATCGTCATGTACTGGTAAGTTGTGAATTTTTTCAAAGGTGCTCAGCTCATTATGACACTGGGCACACAAGGCACCATGTACAAACTCGAAATATGCAGTAAAATACCGGGGGTGTGCTGGTTATTATGTACACCGCTATTTAGCTGTTAGCTTTAGCGGTAAAGTGAGGCAAATTGTACATTATAGCGTGCAGATTCATAATGAAAGATAAGGAACGCATTCTTACATCGTCTTATCCTTTGTACTTAAACACGTTAAATAGCAAAATGCACACTTTTGAATGGTTATCGCAGAACCAAAATATAAAATGTTTATTGACATCCTCCACCATTCACTGTAAATATACTACCAACTGAGATACAGTACTCACAGAAAGACTTGGGGCATTTACTTAATTCCATAAACAATATTCCAAATTTATTGGTTTTATAACAAAAATCATTCCTTTATCCATTTGTTTACAAAAAAATTATAATTATATCACATTAGAAACAAGTAGTTTGAAGTAAAACATTCACTTCAAATAGTAATAAATTCAAAGCCAAATTATAGTTTGAGACCCAAACTATATAATTCTTGCATTTCTGAGTTAAAAAGTTCATTGAAACAGAGTCTCACTGGGCACTTTTTAATTAGCAACACTTATACAATAACATAAAACACCAAACATTTGTGTTTAGTGTCCCTTTGGGAACCAGTGACTACAACTACAATTAATGGCAAAACGGGAAAAAGAGGACTGAATGAGTCAGTCAAAAATATGAGATTTAATAAAAAGAAACGGTCTGTGTGGAGAACGTGTGCAGATATGTGCTATTAGACTTAGTGCTAGTGGGAGGTTTAAGGTTGGTGTTGATGCCCCTCCCACCCCTGTTTTAGTGCTTACGTGTTACCAGTTGTGTCAAGGAGAAACATTGCTTGACGATGGACATTTGTTATGAAACCGTTAAATTTGGAACATTTTACAGAACTAAGCGTCCAAAGATTTTCTGTGAGCACTGTATATTTACGATAACTGAACTTTTCTAAAGTGATATTTAGGCTTTGGATTTGAGTTAAGCTTTTTAAATCAGACCTAAGTCTATGTCCAAGCCTAGGTTTAGTGTTAGGCATAGGCGTAGACCTCCACTTACAGTCAGCTTTAGGCTTTGACTTAGAATCAGACTTAGACTGAAGTCTATGTCCAAGCCTAGGCTTAGGGTTAGAGCTAGAGTTAGGGTTAGGATTAGGTTTAGGGTTAGAGCTAGAGTTAGGGTTAGGATTAGGTTTAGGGTTAGACCTAGAGTTAGGATTCCAATCAGGTTTGGAGCTAGACTTTGGCTTAGGGTTAGGGTAAAATTAGATCTAGGATTAGAATTGCTATTGGGCTTAGTGCAAGTGTTTGGTTTAGGGTTGATTTCGAAACCCCCATACCTGTTGTTCTATAAGTGTTACGAATTGAGCCATATTTTGGTGATTTTTTTCAGATTTGTGTTCAAGAGAAATAAATGTAAATGGAGAATTTGATGGTTGTAAATAGTATGGTGGCATTTAAATCCCCAGCATGTAAGATATGTTACCGTCAAATCTGGACACAAGAGATAAGTAGGAGGTTGCATTAGATGCCGTATTTAGTGACCATGGCTAACCTAATGATCCACTATGTCACATTCAGGCCCTGAGCTCCACCCCTTTTATTTCTTAAAATTAATTGCAGCTGTCAGAAAGCTACTTAATCGGTTGAACATAAGCTGCCTTCAAGTCCTACTCGGAAGATCCGACTAGAGAGCTGGAAAATCATAATTACGACATGACGCTTGTTCAAGTCGGAGCAAAATGGAGGAGATAAGAAAGCAACAACTTCTTTTCGCTCCTCCAAAGCCTAAATACATTTGTAGCCTTAATTGACCTTTTCACAATCCCTCGCTTGAACAGCAGGTAGCTGACAGCTGACCTAGTGTGGTAGCTGACTATTTTTTCCCCAGTACCGCATTTAATAACAAACTCCTCAACAATTCAGAGTATTTCAATGACACGCCACATAAAATTTACTACTTTCAAAATAATTTGCCTTTCACGATGGAGCTATCCATTGCCTCTTCCATGATTGTTCCAATGAGTTTCCCATTGGTAAATACAACTTTATAGTGACGTTCACGTACTCCCATCTCGTATTTACGATTTTTCCCACATGACTTGAAGGCTGGGATATCTACACCTACCACTTCAACAAATCAAAATTGCACCCGATTTCTTTTCCCTTTTGGTTACACGGCATTATTTTTGTTGTTTGAAATTTTTAATTGCCGGTAACAATCTGAGAAGTCCAGGCAAAGTGTTGCACATGACAATGGAAAGACACACAAGAACTACTTGATATGTGCATTTATTAACATGTTTGTACAGTGAGAAAACACTGACAGGGAGAAACAGCCCAATTACTGATCTGGAGCGGCAGCGATCACGCTGAGAAGGAAACGAGGGCGAGATGTGGGGGCAGTGCCCGGATCTATCCAGTTTTCTTCTTAAATAACATGACAGCGTCAACGGTAAAGAATCCCCATCACATTGCTTGGCCAAAGCTGCAGGTAAGTTACAGGAAAATATATTTATTAGATTGTTTACACTCTAAAAAGTTAATTGGCCAGTTACACTAACCATAGGGAAAATGAAATTGAAACTGCTATGTAGCGTTTTACAGTTTCCTCCATAAATTGTCAGCCAATAGGCATGCGGGTATCCTAATGACATGAACAGTTGTTACACGACATAGTTCCTTCAACGACTTGCTAATTGCAAGGCCATGAAAACCCAGACTTATAATGTTCAGGCTACGAGTTGGGGGACTATTTATCACACGCGTGAGCATAATCCTGATAAGATGAAGGTCTGATATCTGGTTTTAATGAACTTCGATGAGGTGCTGAAACAGAGGAGATCATTAATTTTACATTGAGTTTAGCCTCTAGATGTTAGCCTGATATTAAACTATGAATCATCGTTATCGTTACCAAACATTTCGAGTGTCTTCGGTATAGTTTAATGGTGCAGTCTTATAGTAAATGGAAAAGGAATCAATCCCGGAAATTCTAACGTATTGAATTTTCCTGCTCCTGGCACCAGCTTCTAACTAAAAAAAGATGTACCTTTTTTTTATATAACACTTATAACTGGTGAGGGCGTTGACACTCAGCACTTCACCGACTGGCATCATCTCCTTCTACAGTTTTGTGGTTCTGCTTCAACAGTGAGTCACCTTCAGTCCGCCCAGTGACCTAGATGCAAACAGTATGGATGGTCCACACCAACGAAAGGTCTACTCTCCCATGTATATGTACTGCGTCAATAGTACACATAAGTGGGAAATAGCTAAAAGTTCTATCAAACTGTCTTCCCCCCACTCACAGGAACAAACTAATTAACTATAAGGTCAGGTTTCAGTTGTTGGCTAGCTAAAGTCAGCTAGCATGACGATATTTTGCTTTGCAAAAGAGGACGGTGTCGACAGAACGCAAAGAGAGGCAACACAAATACGCACACGGCATTCTCACTGTCAGCATGAAACAAAGTAAAATCATGGACATTTCAGGCATATTTTTGTCCCAGAAAAGAGAACAAGTATGGGAAAAAACGATGTACAGTCACCCTGAATTAGCTAGCTGATCGTATTTGTTGACCCTTGACCTGGCTACTGTTGGCTGCCTAGAGCCACACCTCTGGTTTGGTTTTTTTTATATTATTATATTTTTTTCGTTAAACCAATGATCTGCAGGAAGAGAAAATCTACAATAACTATTCTTAGTATTCTGTGTATTACTCCTGATATTTATCTTTATTTATATTTATGGAGAAATGAAAATATTGCACATTTGCCGATCGATCAAACTAACCTGTGGGCTCTATATGATGTGGGAAACGTTCTCATTTGTATCGGCTTAAATGCTTTGTCGGGCCCTTTCTGTTGACTGCCTGCTTTCCCTGATTATATAAAACCACTGTTTTAATAGAAGTAAAACCGAACCAATGTGTTTATACTCTGTAAAGTCAGGGTTCCTTAATCCCAGGATTGGGGACTGCATCTGCATGCCGACCTCTCCACCATGCAAGCACAAAGTACCGGGTGGCAGCTTGGTGTGTGTTTTAGCAATCCACGTTAGTCCTCGTTTCAGAACAGTTCACCATCGCCTTATAAATACTCAGATAGAAGCACGATGAAGAAATATTTACGTCAGGTTAAAAGGAAGAATAAATGGGATGCAGTAAATGGAAATTTCCAGAAAAATAATTAGTATGCTGTGAATGTGCTAGAACAAAATGGACATGCTACTGCCTTTTTGGTGATTATCTAGCTCGTGTGGGAGCAGATGTATGTTTAGTTGTGGAGCTTGGAAAGGGAGGCGGTTATTAAAAGCTCAACTACAGCCTCTGGTGTGTAGGTGCCGTTCAGAGGAGGTTGTCACCCCACTGGCCAACGCTGACCTCTGTTGTTGCGGCTTGTTCACACTCACCCTACCTCCATACCCTTGAGGCTCCATCCGGTGTTCCTTCAGCTGTGGATCTCATGGCGGCGCGGACGCCGTTGACGGTCAACGAAACTCCGTGACTAGAAACAAGTATAAGTTCTGAACGACACGTGAAGCTCACGGCACACGCCATTTAATTAACACGGAAAGCTGCTTGTGATGGGATATTGACAGACTGCTGCTCTCCCCCCTGCAGATCCACCTGCTTCCCAAAAGCCTAGCATACCTCACTTGGGTCGCTATACTGTCATGGGGGGGGGGAACAGTGCAAAATAAGCAACACAAGAGTCATGGCATCAGTAAAAACAGTATCCAAACCACGGACATGCATGTCGGACAGTTTACGATGTACATCTGGCAGTAGGCTGTGAACTGTGTCAAACGGCACAGGTGACTCGTATACACAAAAACGTCTGTACAGATTGCGTCCCTCCCTCCCCCCATCCCGATTTTGGTAGTGTCCAGGATGAGTCACAGTTGGGGGGGGGGATGAGCGGAGGAGCAGAATGTTCCCTTCACTCCATCACCAGCAGGGCAGCAGACTGGAGGAGACAAGTCCCCAGTCCCCATTTGTGCTGAACGTCGAAAAGGGACACACACAAAAAATAAATTTGGCACCAACTTGGTCCCCAAGTCTGTCGTGCCTCCTGTATGCCATTGTGTCTCTTCAGTGCCTGGCATGCGTGCCCTGCTGTCCCCCGTCTCCAGGGTAACGGGGCCAGGGCTGAGGAGTCTAGACGCAGCCCTTGACGCTGTTAGCAGGCGATCTCCTCCAGTGTCCCCAGTGCGGTCTGCAGCGGCACGCTGACTGTGTGGCTGATTGCTTCCGAATGGTTCACCATAGGGTCACAAGTGCTCTGTTGCATAAAGACAAACAGATTTGCTAATCTAAATTCCGGAATTTACATTTTTTTTAAAGAATTATGTAAATAGCAGGTTTTATCTTACCACATCCTCGCCCCGGCTGCCTTCCTCTTCCTCCCGGCTCAACATGTCCAACAATCTGTCCTTTATTACCTGACGGTAAAGAACAGAGCAGGTGACAAGTTGTACGAGCAGTTGGAAGGACGCAATCACATGACCATACTTGATTATGATACCATGGCAGAACTAACCACTATATTGACGATTATGTACGATATATATTGAAATTCTTATATATTAATATAATATAAATATAAATATTTATATTAAATATTTGTATTAAAAAGTTTAGTTCTCCCCAAGCGAGCTTGATGGGCCGAATGGCCTCCTCTCGTTTGTATAGTTCTTATGTTCTTATGTTCTTATATTGACATATTTTGTTTTGCTGCCTCACTATAAACTCACCCCATTCTTAAATCATTGGTATGATTATAAACTTTAAAACTAAAAATGTTTTAAGAGAACTAATCCCAAGCTACAGCTGAGCCGAATTTCAGCCCAACCTTGTATATGTATGTATATAATTTTTTCTTTCGAAAAATATAGTATTCTTCTTTAAAAGTAGTTTTGAAAGTTGTTGATACAGCAGCCGCACTTGAAGTTTCAGTCAAAGGGAACTTTAAACTCTGAGCCTATTTTATTAAAAATGAAAAAGGTTTCCTTCATAGCCTTTCTTTGCATTTTGGTGTATTGGAGGCAAAGATCCGTCAGTGTACATTTGATGTCCGAGCAGAAAAATCGGCTAGGAGTAGGGCACCCCCCCCCCCCAGGGGAAAACTGATATTCTTGCTCCCTTCCACGCCTTCATCTGACAGTCTGTTTTATTCCCTATATCACCTGGCCGATTTCTGACCTCGTACGCGTAGTCGAAGAGCTCCAGGATGGTGAGGATGCTGGCGCCGATAAACAGTCCCATCTGTCCCCCGATGTCACCTGACAAGACAGCATTAACCAGCACATCACCTCGCTGTCCACAAAGCCACAAAGAAAAATATCCAAACTCGCCTCTAGGGGGCGTGGCTCCTGGTATGCCTCTCCCCAGTCACTCACTGATTTAAAACATACCATTGGCTAATGATAAGGTTGGCCCCTTTGTAAGAATGATGGCTGTTTTTATGCCTGTTCCGCTTTAAAAAAAAAAAATCCTACAATTGCCCCCCCACCAATCTTACCGAGCAAGCTGGCAACTTCGTAGGCCTTTTTCTGTTCTATGGTCTCATAGTTCAAGGCCTCAAAAAACACATCCAGGACCAGGATGTTGTCCCTGAAGAACAAGGAAGGGCAGGGGAACATGTTACGAGGTATTTTACACAGAAGGCGGCCCGCATTAGAGGGCTTGCTAGGCGCCCGGGCAAACAGCCAACTGTTCACGGTGCCAGTGAGTGTTACACTGCCAGATGTCTCACTGAAAAACTGGAGCCCAGTGAGCTGCAGCTGGAACATCAGCTTCTTAGGTCAAATAGGATGTTTTATAGCAGGAGTGCAGGTGTGTACGATAATTATATTTATGGGGAAAAAATGTCCAACTAAGGCCACTTGAGCCACAAGGACCTTTTTGCTCAGCATGTTCTCGATGATCTCAAATACATATTTTTTTGATTGTCACAGTTACTATTAAGACCGTCAGCGGTGAATCGATACCGTCATACTTCATAAAGGGAGGGGGCCTCGGCGATTTAGGCCTCTGTGCTTGTGATCAGAAGGTCATCGGTTCAAGTCTGAATAGTCTTATCGCTGGCGGGCCCTTGAGCGAGGCCGTTAAGCATTTCGGGTTACCGCTGCACACGGGCAAATAAAACATCACTTAATTTCAAGAGAGAGTGAGAGTCGACCCAGGAATTAGACAAGCTTAGAGAAGGACAGATTAAAATCAGATTAAAGGTCTCTGCAGTCTGGAGCAAAGGAGGCTCAGGGGGGGGTGGGGTGGGGGGGGGATGGTATTATGGGGGGACATTATGGGGGACATCCAAGTCTGCATCATAAAGGGAATGAACAAGGCTGCATGGTAAAGGGGACTTGAGAACAAGACACATAGATGTACAATGAGATCCATGCTGTTGTATTGTGGAGTCCATACATTAAGTCATAGCTAAATACATTCCTGCCTTAATAGCCTCTCTTGTGCAATAATTCATGCGTTCTCACATCCAATAAAGTCGCCAAAGCCAGGTCTGAAGTAACTCCAGAGCCCATCAAATGAGGCTAAACTGCAATTTGCCCAGTATTTAAAAATCAATACTGGTCTATGTATATTAAAATACAAGACGCTTATATCTGGACAGGGCTACAGGTCTGAGCGAGAGACAGCGCTGCGCTTTGGGGCTGCTTCGCTAAATGAGGGAGACGGGCCGATTAAAAGGTGGAGATCTTCTGTCAGCCGATCTGATGGGTCTCCCGGCATGCAGGAAATCAATTATCCGGAGCTATCAGCTGTCCATTTCCTTCCCTGTTAGAAAGCCGAAGCGCAGACCCTCGTACTTAGCGGAACGGCGATATGACGTTAGTGACACGATGCCGCTGGCACTTCCAGCAATTCTGCACATGTGCGAAATAATTATCCGAAGAGGAACAATGACACTTCTGGACAGGCAAAGGAAGCCCATTCACAACACCTCTATATAAAGCTATTACCCAAAATTTGCATATTATTAAACCTACACCCAAGAACCGCATCATTAAAAAAAAAAATCAGAACAATTTATGAAGCATTTCTGCGAAACCGCATCACCATAATTTACAGTTCAGCTGTCAGGCGCATTTTGATAAGGGTCGGAGATAATTTCTTTATTAAACATGACCACACCTTGCTAGCAAAATGGTCGAGAAATTTTTAGGAAGTCACACATAACTCGGATTATTAATTTCGTATTATAGGATTAATTTTGATCATGTCAATGAAGGAAAAAGTCAAATTCTAGCTAATCATTTTTTGACATTATAGAGCAATATATTATCCAACGGACCCGTGACTGGAAATTATACTTCAAACAGAATAATGATCTTAATTATTATTAATGAAACAATCAGACAAAGCGGCGGCACTCACGTGATGTACTTCTCCGACTTGTTGAAGCGCTTCTCCAGGTACCTGGCCGATGTCTTGCTGGGGATCTTCACCATGGACAGCTCCTTGTTGTACCGGGTCAAGTTACATGGGGTTCGACAGATGCAGTTGATGTTCTCCTTCTCGGAGAGGGTCGCTGAGAAGCGTCCAAGCCAACGAGAAATTAGGGCAGGAAGAGGAAGATAACTGGAGATACCCCCCCACCCCTCCCACCCATACATTGGTGATTTCCGTTGAAAAAAAAACGACGCTTCTTAAGTATGTTGACGGCTGCTTTAAGGGTTTCTATACTTTCACCCAGTCGGCTTTGGTTAACTTTGGCGACTTCCCCTTGCAGATACTATACATTAATCATGTCCCTCCAACTAAGAAACACATCCATTTTAATCGCCTTTATTGCCTACTATAATAAAAAAATAAATAATGAAGACTAAGCCGATAATGGAACGTTTCTCATTGCATCAGATATGGTGATATTTGTAATACTGTAAAACCGATCGGAAAACAACTGTATTTCGATACTGGAAAAACAAGCTAAAATGTGGTAATTGATCAGATAAAACTAGATCCCTCTGTTAAATGTAGCTTTAAAATGAGATGAGGTATGATTGATCACTCCCAAGGCAGCATCAGCGTCTAAAAAGCTCACAGTACCCACCCCTCCCTCCTTTGTAAATCCATCAGATATTCCACACAGACAATCCTGCCTAATTTGCTGATAGCTGGGCTGCTTCCTCATCGGCCGCTTATCGCTGGGTGACTCTCCGTTCGAATGATCTGACATTAGGCTTGAAGTGACCTCTCCGTACCACAGGCGTCTACTTCCTAAGAAGAGATGGCGATTATCTCTGCATAAGCGTATCAGAGGCATGTTTGCTCTTTCAGTTTCCCTTATCTCAGTTATTAGATATTCTGGTATCGGGAGAGGGAAATGGCTATTCTCTTTAAGATTGTGAAGCACCTTTTCCCGTTGTTTACAGTTAGTTGACCAACTATGCGCCGAAAAATTCAGACTGCCGTATGTCAGAACAGTAATTGGTTTATGCTTCTGTTCACAAAAGAATGTCTTATAAATTGACTGAAATTTGACCTTGTCATAGCAACCATCGCTATGGCAATCCTCATGTAGCTTTTCAGAGTGTCAAATCATTGAAATGTCCATTCAGGCTGTCCGAATCTCAAAAACAGCATGCAGGACATTGTTAAAATGTTGTTTTGGTCATTCTGGCATTCTGTCTAGGATGTTGCCTGACTTGTGTCCTTTGCTGGCTAGGTTAGACCCCCCCCCCCAAATTGGATCCACGTTTGGCTAATAAAAACCAGAGGCAAAAGACAAGCTGAATGGTTAAGAAGATTACTGTAACTTCTTAGCTAGTTTGTAAGCGATATACCTTACGGTGGTGAGGTCATTAAATGCTGTCGTTATTCAAACAGGACCACACACTGAGGGCATTTTCAGCTGCATCTGGGTGATATAAGATAGCACTGGTAGACTTTAGGCGTTTGAGGCTTTCCCTACTGTTAGCCCCCGTGAAGAAGTGCACGTGTATTCATCTCTGCGGCTGAGTCCAGTGATATGCAAAGCTGCCTGCTGATAAACAGTAATTGCCCTTGTCCTTACTGCCCCCCGTGGTGCTCGTCTGCTACGGCCGAAGCCACATCAGCTCTCGGGACCGACATTTGGCCGATGATGAAAGGTTGACACTATCGCTGAAAGATTTTTTTCGTTCCATAGGGGGACTGAGGATGATAAACCAGCATATAAAACGACAAGGCCGGGATCGTAGAACCTGCAGGGCAAACGACACAACAAACTAAAGCCAAACAGAAACCATTCGCTTATTTTGTATTACTGATGGTATCATTCTACAGAAATAAATTTCAGGACTGTGTATGTCTCTACATTGCAAAATATTCAATTTTCAATTTTGAAGGTCAGCTTGTCCACCTCCTGCAAAGTCTAACTGTGCTTTGATTCCAGATTTACTCTCTTGGGGTGTTTCCTGAATCTGCCGGGTATTTGGGTTTTGGTGCCCCTTGTGGTTAAACATGAATGATAATCCTGCTCCTGTGAGGGGCAGGGATCGGCACTGGCAGCTGTAATGAACTCACAGCGCCTTTCACTGCACTCCAGTTCGCGATCAGTGGGGAGGCAGATAACCATTATCCGCAGGCAGCCAAATGCATTTTTAGGCAATTTTGATGCAAGAAAAAATCAATTTAAACAGCTGGATATATTAAGGTTAGGCGTTTTGCCAAAGGATATCTAAGCAAAACCCTTCTTTAGACCTCAGCCAGCTATCTCTGGGTTACGAATCCCCATCCTGAAACACTACATTACCCACCCCCTGCTATCTGGCACATTTCGGAGAGCGCTTCGCTTCATTGTACGGCTTAATCAATTCATTCGCCTGCAGGCTAGCGATATTTGAGCATAACCAGTACAAGAAATGCATTGTGAAATTTCCATAGCTACACAGCTGCCGGATGTATCGAGGCTTTATGGAGACCCGAAGCTAACCAGCGGTGAGAGGTAAATGAGGACTATGCTTGTTTGGAGGTGCTCCGCCAAAACCACACTCCGTAGTCGAAGAGGGGTGGGTGGGGGTGGGGGGGGGGGGAGGACCCACTGCAAGATTTGCCCAGCGGGGGCCTAAATCCACACGTTAATTTGACAACGAGGAGGACTTATCGCTGCAGCCCAAGGGAAGCCGTTTGGAATAAAGGACATGGATGCAAATAAATGCTCTGATCCCGGTCTAATCTGACTTTCATGAGCATCCAGGAAGCTTTAAGGCAAAGGAACCGGCCAACCTTAACAACGCGGTAATGAATACAGACTAGAGGAGCCGCACTCACTTGACCATAAATTGTTAATGTCCACGTTAGGCCGCCTGCGACGGGTAGAAAGGTGGAAAAACAAAAATTCACAAGGGACAAAATAAGTCCTGGGGGAATGGGGGGGGGGGTGGCTGTTTCTCATGCATGGACTGTGGTGGGCCGCCCGCCGCCCGCTGGGAGAGAGCGTCAGCAACATGTTTTTTGAATCTCTGTCTCCGGGAGAGGTTGGGCGATGCATGTGGAATGGTAAATAATAACAGAGTCAACAGCCAATCAGCCGGGATGTGGGCGGGACAATGATGGAGCATGGGAGGTTACAGGCTGTCGATGGAGTTTTTCCTTAGCATATATTGAATCAGGAAATGCAAGGAATTTGGTTTGTATCCAACATTCCATACATCCCCCTGCTGGATAGAACCATTCATTTTCTTTCTTTTGCCAAATCGATATTGATTTCATAGTGTAATCGACGCATCAGCAGCTCATTTACAATATTGCATCCAAAATGCATTTCCCTGGCCAGCTGGCTAATTATGCCAGGGATTGTTGTGATGCTGCTCCAAGGTGCTTGATAAAAAATATATTAAGCTGTTGGAGGGACCTCATACACCTCATGATTCTTTCAATGAAAGCAATTTCAGGTCTCGGGATAAGCGTATACAGCCCCGGCGACTTGCAGACGTGCAGTTAATGTGGATTCTGTGAGCTGTAGATCTGCCAGGGCCTCAGACGGCGGTAAGAACCAGTGAGAAAAGCTCATGCATTTTCCGGAGAAACGGCAGCAATGCTGAAGCAGGCAAACACAGAGAGACGAGACGTCTTGGGCCTGTTATCTGCCCATTTTACTGAAACCAGTGACGGTGGACCTTACGCCGGCGGCTGGACTCACCCAGCGCTGGCTCTGCGCATTCCTTGTACTGCTCAGGAGTGCAGAACGGAGAATCTCCTGTAGATAGAAGAAGACGGTTTGAAAGTTTCCACCTGGTTCGCCTTGGGGCGGGGGGGGGGGGGGCGCTGACTGGTATCACACGGGGCTTTACAACATGGAGACTTCAGAGTCATCTACGTCTGCTGAATATGTGTTGGGGGTGGAGGGAGAAGTGGATTATGTTCTTCACGTTGACTTTGTGTCGCCCAATGGCACCAAGTACCAGAAGATTACCAGCAGAGTACAGCTCGTCGGTCAGATGGGTGGCACAGAGGTATATGTACTTCCTCAGTATCACCTGCAAAGACTACGTGTATTTTACTAACTTTTTCATGATGTTCAGCATTGGAAGTAAAACTTAATAAAGCTGTGTTTATTAGGACCGAAAACAAACTTTCTACTTCCTGAAGCAAGACAAAAGTGTTCCTATAGAGATTTTTTTGGGGGAGTGAAACCCAAAAGAGTCTGTTGTTTCACATAGCTCACATCTATATCAAACTCTCCAGCTTGTTGGCAAACTGCCTAATAGACTGGCCAGTTTGAAGCGCGATTCCACAATGCCACTCCATCCTGACTGCTAGCCCGGTACAATATATCTCTCTTTCTCCTTCAGTGGAGATCTGACATTTCTCCTCACAGGAACCAGGTCAGCCCACGAAAGCAGGTTAAGCATGTAGCCAGTGGATCTGTGCAGTGTTCTGTGATACTACGGCCTGTTAAAAAAAAACGATGACGTCACCTGATCCGCATTTCAAGCATTAATCACAGACGGGCCCAATTAGAGCGAAGGCTTCCTAATCAGGCTAAAGTACTCAAACGCAACCATTCTTCCTGCTAAACAAGGGGCAGTAGGCGAGTGGAAATGGTAAGAATAACCTCCAATCTAACCCGTTTAGTATCGATCGAGCATGAATTGATCGTGCCTCTCAGGAGCAAGAGTAACGTCTAGAGAGATTTCCTTAATAATAATGATGGCGAGTGGTTGAAAGCCACGTCATTAAACTTTAATCACATTGTTTGTTAATTGCAGTCATTAAGACAAAACCCCATCGGCCTCTCCAGCGCTGCCGTGGTAACGGGGAACATCGCTATGGAATCGTACGTCTGGGATTTTCATTTTTTTCCCAACACACTGCAAAGTTAATTTGCTTAATCCCGCAATTATTCATCTGTCCCTTCACACGCCTATGAAAGAGAGACCAGAAAAAGGGAGATTAATAGGACCAAAAACCATACTCAACTGTACCAATCAAATGTGGAAAACAGGCCATTCATTTTAATTCCCCACCTACTGTTGCTAATAAATGCACTTCATCACTAATAACTATGAGCAGTAAAATGGTTATTTAAATGGTACGTTAGAGCTACCGCTAATTTAGCCGACACAGACCTACTGTGGGAAGGATACGGTCATGTGACTTCTGATGAGCTGTTCACTGAAGCCGCTACATTTGAAAACAACAGGTAATTTGTTATACTTAGACTATTCAAAGTAGGGATATACAGTGAACCCCTTCACATTCATTAATCTGACGTTTGCGGTTTTGGTTATCCGCGAGTTGGAATATACAATTCACTGGGAGTATTTTTGAAGCCAAAAGTTCGCAGGAACTCGCAAATGACACATAAGCCGTTTATGCATTTCGATTACATTACATAATATAATATATAAATATTTTTGATACCTAACATTTGTTAGTGTAAATGCTATATCATTAATACTAAAAGTCTTGGCTTGGATGCTGTGCGTCTTTGTCTCAGCAGCCAGCCTCACTCCCGTTAGCGGTCTTTGTGACCGGAGGAATCTTGCATTTACCGCAGTAACTTCAAAACTTTTTAGCGTCGGTAATTTTGCATTTTTAATAATGGGTCCGGGGGCGGCATGGTGGTGCAGTGGTTAGCACTCTTGCCTCACACCTCTGGGACCCGGGTTCGAGTCTCCGCCTGGGTCACATGTGTGTGGAGTTTGTATGTTCTCCCCATGTCGTCGTGGGGTTTCCTCCGGGTACTCCGGTTTCCCCCCACAGTCCAACCACATGCTGAGGCTGATTGGAGTTGCTAAATTGCCCGTAGGTGTGCATGTGTGAGTGAATGGTGTGTGAGTGTCCCCTGTGATGGGCTGGCCCCCCATCCTGGGTTGTTCCCTGCCTCGTGCCCATTGCTTAATGGGATAGGCTCCGGACCCCCCGCGACCCAGTAGGATAAGCGATTTGGAAAATGGATGGATGGATGGATAATGGGTCCAAAATGCGGTGTGTACAGTAGCATCTTTGTACATAGAGGGGTATAAATTAGATGGTTTGTATATAATAAAAAAAAAGGCCTTGATAGTATTTTGACATGCAAACTGTACAGTACAGTACTGTTTGTTTAGAGATTGGTAATAAATACCAATCTCCAATTTGCTTAATCCCGCAATTATTCATCTGTTGTTGTGCAAACAACCAATGTTGTTTGCCCAAGTGTTGTTCATGAATTTTCACATTTTCATGGATTTTCTACTTCTAACCATTGTGGAAGGGGAGAGGTTGCTGGACACTGAAGGAAGCAGCAATATCTATCCATAAATCCCTTTAGACCCGTAATTGAATTAAGTTCATTTTCTGTTATTTGTCTACTTTTGGGGGATTTTTTTTTTTATTATTTGGGGGATTTTTTTTTTTCAGAAATCGTTCGGAATAGGCTTCACAATACCTGCACATATTTATTAATAGTGTGGTCCATTCTTCTGGAAGGATGCAAGTGGAATGAAAGGGACGGTCACAGAGAGGGAGGTGACTAACTGAGCCGTGCGGAAGATGAGATGATGCAGAGATGTCACAGAGAAATGACAATGACAGCTGTCCCTCATAATGCACGTGAGGTCGAAGGTCACCCCGGACCCAAGGTCGGCGACTGAAATGCGGGGTGCAAAGGAGAGAGGGTGCAAAGTTTTTCAGTCGCCCTGTTTAGGAAGGACAACAGCACATTAGTATATGATGAGAAAAATGCTAAAGAGGGGAAAATGATGAAAATGAAAATGGTGGGAAGAGAGGTGGTGTCACATGGGAATGCAGGGGGAGGGGCTTACCGGGCATGTGCACCATCTTGCAGTTGCAGTTCTCCACGATGTAGCGTGTCTCACAGTCGATGCGACAGGCCGTCACGCTGTACACCGGGAAGAAGCCTGACTCCGGGGGCCTTGACCGGCACTCGCCCCATGGTGGGGGCAGGTAAGTCAACTGTAAAGACACACACGGTCGTAGATTTTGGGTCTTTGCAATATGGGACGATCCTGTAATATACGGAACACAGGGAAGCTCTATGTGCATGTCTTCCAAGGTGCAGGATTAAATATCTGGCATACTGGCCATCTTCCTGGATAACCTATGGGTATGTGGGCCAGCAAAATGTATCCTTGCCAAGTGAGCATCTATACCAGTAGCCAAAATTGTGAAAACACCCAGCATTTCTTGCATTACGCTTAAAAAATTACTAAACGAATATCGGTAGTAATGTTTATAGATAATCAAAGAATGTTACGGATATCATAAATAAATAACTGGATTAACTGGAAAGTTCTGAAGTCTCTAAAAACCGGAAGTGTTTCCACAATTTCGGCCACTAGCTTATATCTGTAAACGTCGCTTGGCAAAAGTTATCGTAGGGAGACCCTCTGGTTGGCAAAATTCACTGTGGAGCTGTTGGGGACTCCAAAATCCCAGGCTGATTTGTAAACACAGTCCAGTCCTGGATGTTTTTTTTTAAAACTTTAACGTATTACAGAAATGCATCATCAATCCGAAAGAAGCTATTGAAGGTGGCCTTGGGCACAATCAAAGCACACAGCTGTGCCCTCCCACGCCACAAATCAGCCAATCAGGCCGCAAGGGGAGGACCTCGACAAAAAACACATATTTGCAGAATTTTGTTTGGTTACGAATGTTTTCCGATCAGCTTAGTGGAACCACTGAGATGTGTTGCAGCTCCGCTTTGTCAATCCAGACAGTTCCCATCCATGGACCATGAAATTCGAGGGCATGGAACGGAGGATAAGCACCTCAAATTAATGTTGATGTGCTGCAACGGTATGGAAATCCGCGCGCGGACGATGCACTTTTCGCCATTCCCGTTGAGCCGGCCCTGCCGCGACAGGCGCTTATTTTAACGCTCCTCTCCACTGGGGAGCTTGTGAGGCCCCCCCCGACACAAAAACAATGCTGCTGGGGAAGAGCCAAGGTCTCCCGATCTGAATGTGCTGGCAGCTAATTAGCTCGTGCTAAATTTAGCTTGGTTCCCACAAGTGACTTTTGAAGAGGACCACCCTAAGCTCTGACCACTAAAAACAAAGAACAAAGTCTGAGCTGAGCTTGTCTTCCTCAGAAACACCCCCGGCAGGGAACTATTTTTGTTTGCCCCCCCCCCCCCCCCATGCCAAATTAGAAATTCGTTGCTACTTCTTACAGGCTGACGCATTAGAATATCTTCACTTTAACATTTTCACTTTACAATTTCAAGATGGCCATTGGATTTTCCCATGAACCCCTGCTATACATAAAAAAGTGCAATGCATCAAATGCAGGGGGCGTATACAGGGGCACTGGCCCCAGCTGAAAGCTGATTGGCCCCCGGGGTGCCCCCTCTCCTGTCACGCAGTGATTCAAAACACGTCATTGGCTAATGGTAACGTTGGCCCCTCTGTATGAATTATGGCCCTTTTCGTGCTGCCCACCTTAAAAGAAAATCCTACAGGAAAGAAGGACACATTCGATGGGTGTCGTTAGATTTATTTGTATCTTTTCTTGCCCCTTCGTTCCTGTGCCTCAGTTTACAGCAGTCTTTCTTCTGCAAACAGCTGGCCAACAACTGGAAAATGTAATAAATCTACACACATTGACTTCGATACGTGCCAGGGGGTGCAAACTGCCGGTAGAGGTGCACAGGCCAGTGAAAGACACGAAGGGCGTATTCTAGAGTTCAGCGCTGAGGCCTGTGATTCATAAGAGGGGAGCTGGAACTGCATACATCCATCATGGTCGTTAAAAATCACACAGTCTAACAGAACATCTCAGTTGGAAATTGGACAGGATAAAAGCCCAAGATGACTGGCAACACAGCCGGGGGGGGGGGGGGGGGGGACAAGGAAAGTCAAGGGAGATGCGCCTCGAAAATGGCCGACGTCAGACTGACACACACAGATACTTCTAGAACATTCCTTTGTCTGTGTCAACGTTGGCCGGTGGGTGAAATGGGTGCCTGAGAACGGATTACAAATAGAGCGGAGCGGGATGAGAGATCATGGATCAAAGAAAATGCAAAAATTGGACGACATCCGTTCAAAAATGGAAATTGAAATAAGGGATTGAAAAAAACGGCTTCTGTTTTGTCGCCAACTTCAGAGATGTGTTGTTCATTTTTTTTTTTTAAAAAATACATAAAATAAAATAGTGAGGAACAACTGGAACAGCCCTCTCATCTTAACCGAAAACACCTCGTCTTACAAAGGCCGTTTGCTGTGATTTAACATGACATAAATATACACGAGGGCCAGTTGTGGGGGTACGGACATGGTTTTCAGCTCGAATACCAAATCTGATTGTTTCTTCAGAAAAACGAAAGTTCCCCTGAGGACTGAAAGCAGCGTGTTTTGATCTTGAAATAACCAACCACATTATTGTACTCAGAATAGCACTTATTGAAGAAATTACTTTCGAACACATCTACTCTGCTACGTTACTCTGTGGGCCTTCTGGTAATATGACTACAGGACCTGTAGCTGCTTAGAATTCGCCTCCTCAAATTAAAAAAACCTTCTACCTACTGACAGCATAAAAATAGGTGCCTGTAGGACAGTTTAAAATTAATAAGAAAGGAGAAGAGAAGGGAGAATAAAGGACCAAAAGAAATGTGCTGTTTGCATGTTCTCCCCATCTCACAAACGAATGTCGACTGACAGAAAAGGACATAGTGAGAAAAGGGTCACTTACCCTTTGCTCTTGTGTGGCCACAAACGTCTGGAAGCCAGGAGCGACCCCAAAGCCCAGCTCGTGCACAAAGGGCGGCTCGGCCTGGCTATGCACCTGCACCCTGATTCCGGCCTCGAACGCTGTTTCCTCTGCAAGGGGCAACGAGCAGGAAGCGGAGAGTCAGTCCAAAAGAAACATATATCAGCCAACCAAGAGTCACCCGGTCACCGGTAACACGGAGGATCTACAAGGCCAGACGATTCGCAGCGAACTGTCGCAGATCAGACTCTCAGAAAGGTCTTCATTGGCCAATGCATAAAAGGAATGTGTCTGTGTGGGTGAGCTGCGGTACAACATATAACACGCAGGTCTTTCTGAAGACAATTATATGTACACGTGAAATCCTGCGCATAATTTTACACTATACTGTCCACCAACAGTAAAATGCAACATGAGATGGAATAATAAAGGCTGAAACAACACTGAATAAAAAGGACTGCAGAATATTACATTGCGGTATGTGAAATTTTTGCAAGTAACACTACAATAATTATAGCGCAAAAAAGGAAATGACCCAAAAGAAACTACAGCCAAGTAGAACTTTTTATTATCTACCAATAAAGTGTGTCAAAAAAGTTGGTGGTGTTGCTGCAAGTTGCAACAGACTGAAAGCAGTGACGACAAAAGCGATGTGATTATTGTGCATGCGCGCATCGCAATAGTGAAACAATATATTGTGCAGCTCAACGGAATATCTATCTATCTCTATCTATCTATCTGCGTCCGTCCGTCCATCCATCCATCCATCCATCCATCCATCTATCTATCTATCTATCTATCTATCTATCTATCTATCTATCTATCTATCTATCTATCTAATTTGATCCAAACCACTCCCTCATCTAGGCACCACATGATGTGATTTCCTGTAAATCTGTCCCAGCAGGAACAGATATTCTCGACAACCCTAATCAAGACGAAGTAACAGCTGTGTAGCTGTGGGGGCGACGCTTAAAGGTGACTGGCAGCGTTAGCCGCCGCATTGCCGGCTTCTGTCGGCTTCTTGCAGAGCCTCTGAAGCACAGCTGCATTCCCGCATGGACGTCTCCCTGACAGCAGGCTCGCATCAGACCCGTCTGATTAGATTTACACGCTATACTCAGACTGTGCTACTTTGACGGTAACTTCCCGTGGTGTCCATGACCTCAGAGTTATGACAAACCAACAATAGGAGACCTGTGGGGGAAAACTCGTCTGTTAAATTAACCTCCCGGTGCCGGCAGCTGAGTGTCAGGATTAGAGACATCATTCCGGCAAGTGACATTCCCACTGAAAAAGGAAATGACAGTGTCCCGGTCTGCTCTCCCTCCCTTTGTGTTCTCAGCAACAAAAGCCATTAACTCCAGGCAGCCACCCCAATTAACTGCACGAGTTGGGGGCATATAGCAAGCTACAGTACCCGCACTTATCAGGGATGGTGAACCGTGTAAGTGGTAAATTCCTGCAGGCTGATCTGCTACCCAGAAGCAAGATTGAGTTACATTTCTGTAGGTCTACGTATGCATGCATGTATAAACATTCCTTATTTCTGTGCATGGATGGATGGATGGATGGATGTGCAAACCTTCTACACCACAAGGAAAAATTAAGGGAAAACATTGGCGAGACCAAGAACCCGGTAATATTTGCAAAAGAATAGAAATATTCAAAATAGCTACACATTTTCACAAACCACGTTTCATCTGTTATCTAGTGGGAGGCAAATTATTACACCCAAGATGAAATATTTTCAACTAAAGGTCCGTGGAATCATACATGACAGCATCTCAATGAAAACAAAGGCGCTCCTCGATGAATGATAAAAGTGAATTAGGACAGATCACAGGGGACAGTCCTCGGATGACTTTGCGTGCTCCAGTCACGTGCGGCCGATGATTGGGCAGAGACGGCAGCTGGTTCGGCCACGAGCCGGAACGCGGACGACAGGCTCAAATGATGACACATTTCCTGGATGTAGACGGCAGCCTTCCCGTGACACGATGCCAGGCTCAGGTCAGATCCGCACAGATGGGGCAGGGGCCTTATTACACACACTGATTTACATTTTATTTATTCATCAGGCATTTCTACTTGAAGTGATGAACATTTTTTTATTAACATTTCGGGGTTAAGGGCCATGCTGAAGGTGACATCACTCTGTCAACCCTGGGATTTGAACTGGCGACCTTCTGATCACACACACACACACACACACACACACACACAAAATAAACTCACTCTTTTGCAGTAATTTGTATTCTCTCTGACAGGCCACGTCGCTTTTAATCAGGCTCTCGCCGTTGGCGCTTATCAGAGTCGGACCGTCCTGCCAAAGCTGCTTGCTCCCCCTTTCAACTGAACAACAGACCTTCGTGAATCAAAAACTACAAGCTAATGCCCCCCCCCCGGCTCCCAAAAACCAGCCACCCAAAACCTACCGTGCACTTTCCACCGCAACAGCAGTTTTTTAATTACGTGTGGCCGTCGCGTTTGACTTGCAGTGAGCCGTGTCTCTTTGCTCTTTGCTCGCTATTCGGGGGTAAATTTTATTTTTAATAACCAGGCTAGAATGGGATGAGCTGGTGAAAGGAAACCATTCGCTTTGTGCCTGAGGCGGCGATCACGCTCACTGCCTTCTCAGCCTGCAAGGAATCTAATGTTCCTTAAGCGATGGATGATTTTTATAATACATACAACCTAAACCTCCAACCTGAACCAGGTTCTGGTGTATTCGGGGGCGGGGCCACGGGGGTACTGGCCCTAGCTGAAAGCTGATTGGCTCCCAGAGTGTCACTCACCAGTTCAAAACATATCACTGGCTAATTAAAAAAAAGCCACAAAACACAAAAATCCACACCATAAAATAGATAGTTTTGAGTAAAACCCATTAAATATCACCCTTTGCTCAAAAGACACAAATGGTCCAATGGTTCTTATCTAATCTAATCTTTACTACTCGATTGATATTCATCTTTAATATTGATTTCAGTATATGCAGAGTAAATAATGTGGGATGTGATCTTATTTTATTGTGTTTATGCTGGTTCATTAAGAACATTCTAGAAGGCGTCTTACAGGGTTGTTTTCATTGGGGGCGCCCCGGAACATGTCCCTTTTTAAGTGCCGATGCTTCTTTTTCTACGACAATTTTGTGAATTTCTTCCGAAGTCTAATGGAGGGTTGTGCTTCCTGTTATGCTGAGGAAGGTGCTTCTCACATAACCCATACTTACGAAGACTGCAAAGCAACTAAATAAACTTTTGAAGAAAAAAAACGTCCAGAACTTTAGTATCATACATATCTAGAGAAATATTAGGAAAATCTATGAAACAATTTGGAAGATAAAGAACAGAAACATTCATGGCCAGTTCTTTGACGCCCATTTTTTTATCCAAAGCCACATGCAATTAAAGAAGCCCGACGCTGGAGATCTGAGCCAACGACCTTCTGATCACCAGCACAGCGCCTGCTGAGCCACTCCCCGCTTTCCAGGAGCATGCAAATGCCACCAGCCTTTATTTACGACTTTCTTAGCAGCCAATTCTAAATCGCATCTGAAGGTGTCTTTCTTTTTCTTTTTACAGCTGTGTCCTTCTGAAGTCGTTTCTCCGGTGCCAAAGGACAGTAGGCCAGAACCTTCACAGAGCTCTACTTTCTGGCATGGAGCCTGTAAATGGCAGCTTTTGTTTTTTTTTTTTTGAAAGAAAAATAAATTACTTTTACAGTCCGCTGGGTAACAGATAAAAATAATCTGAAACCCGGCGACTTGGGCTCAAGGGGGCTGCGGAATTTTATAATGAAAAGACAACAGGAAAAACAAGTTCCTCTTTTTAGACTTTTCAGCACTAATCACTGTCCTCATTGCCGTTGAGATGGAAGCGTCCAATCAGCAAAACTCACATTGACCAATTACATTCTTTTAACTGATCAGTCAGCTTTGTGATTGGCTCATCCAATACTAACAAGAATGACTTATTTGAACAGTATTACTAGTGTCCGTTATATAACAGGCTCCCTAGGTAGCACTATAATCTCTCACCTCCAGGGCTGCGGGTTCGATTCTTGTCCCTGACTATCTCTGCACAGTCACCGCGGATGTTCACCGCAGGTTTGTACACGTTAGGTGAACAAGTCTCTCCAAATTGCCCATAGTATGTGATTATTTGTTTGAATCTGTGTCCTGTGACGGCAAGGCATCCTCCACAGCGAATACCCCAAGCTTGTGCCCTGTGCTTCCTGGAGGAGCGGATTACAAGTTACAGAAGATGGATGGATATATACAATTTCATATATAGGTTTGTTATCTTATATATACAGTCAACCGGTCCCTTGCTGAAATACTTTTCTGACTTGCTCTCCCCCTATTTCTCCTCCCGTCTCCATCCTCCCAGGCAGCTATTCTAGGCCCCTGCGCCCAGCGTTACATGAATGAGTAACAACAAAGCTCTCTTTTGGAAAAGCCATTTTCTGGACCGATACGTGCTCAGGACCTACTGCTCTGGAAAAAGATTCCATATGAATAATCTGTTGCTCTACTCCTCTCAGGAAACTTCAAACACTTTAATAAACTGCCATAATTTTTTTTTCAGCTGGGTGGGCGATGGACGGAGAGATTACAGCTTTTACGAATTTTCGGAGAAAAGAAAATCAGCAAATTTGCTCCTCTGTAATTACTCCCTGTAAACGTAAGGAAACTAAAATGGGCGCCGTTAGAATGAACATTCAATCTAGTCAGATTCTCCACAATTTTCCCTAAAAGCTCTTGGCTGCCATTCACGCTTCAGGTTGTGTATGAGAATACAAGCATCCTCCATCCCAACTGACTGAAAATCCCAGTAGTTCACAATTTGCTTTACTTGCATTTCTGTCCTTTAGGAAATCGTGCTTAAGCTGCAATCACATCCCCTGTTTCAGTGTTGGGATGAGCCTGGGACACCCCGATTGCTAACAGCCAGGATTTAAATATAGTTGGACCCCAGTGGAGCCTCCTTATGTCCAAATCACACCTTGTCGGAGCGCAACTCCACCTTTTTTCTTAATGTCCCAAAATTTAGTAAAAGATTCTACGTGAGCGGTTTAATAAAAGGGCAGATTTATGTTTTTCATCAGCTTTAATTAGCCACTCTGAGACGCTCCTACATGACTTTTGTCTCATGCTTGTGTATTTTGACTTTTTTCACTTAAACATCACTTACTAGCTAGAGGTAAGAGATGTGTAAGAAGAAATCCGTGAGTAGCTTAATATTTTAATGCATTTTCTGGGGGAGATTAGGAATGGATGAGGAAGAATATTACTTGTAGCGATAAGCCATTGTGATGCACCTTTAAGGTTTTACATGATGTTTCAAAAAGATTCAAGCACTATTTATTAACCATGCAATATGTAGAATTATCATGAAAATGACTTTTTGATCACATATTTTAAAGTGGCAACACAGCATGTTGATGAATGAACATAGCACAACTGTAAGATTCTGATCATGAATACATACAATAACTAATAAACTGACGTACAGAGCAATTTATTCAGGACCCCCCCCCACCCCTACTCTGTGCCTGACAGGACCTCCCCCCCTCCCTCACTAGATTAGGGCATGTCAGGTCCAGAAAGTACAAATCCAGACCAAGATTTTGTTTCTATCAACCAGTTGAGCATAAATAGTCGCAGGCACAGAGAACTCAGCTGGTTAGTAGAAACAAAATCTTGGTCTGGATTTGTACTTTCTGGAGCTGAAATGCCCTAAACTGGCGAGGAGTTACTCAATTCCCTCAGAGAAAGTGCTCAAACATGGACAAGAGGAATAAGATGGATTAACCGCAAGCTCATTGGAGGGTGACCTAGTACGATTTCACAAATAAAACGCAGAGCACAAAAAAAAACAACTATAAAAATAGAAGAGGAGGGATGCAAATTGAGGCTCTTTGATCAAATGAGAGAGAAGAGAGGAACTTTGGATTTAATTTGCCGATAAATGCGGGCTGACTTTACAATGTGAACTGCGAAGACACTGCAAGTCACATCGCATAAATGCACAAGTGTTTCTCCTGAGAGGACAGCTGTTGGAACTCACACGGCCGGCGACACCTGAGCCAGCGAATCAAAGCGCGGCTTTACAGAGGGAATCGTCGCATTTTTTCATCCAAATTAACTGCACGCTTGTTTTTGGAAGCGTAAATATGCAAGATCAGTGGTCTAAGCTGACATTCTGGAATATTCCGGGTTACGTCGGAAGGAGGCTTGGTTTACTGCTGACGCTTTAAATGGCAAGCAGGTAAGTCAGCTCCCTGTCCGTGTTGGAGAACAAGACACAGGTTTTCACAGTGGAGATGCTGCAGTGGTGAATGCCTTACAGTGTAATGGGTCGGTGAGTCAGTGGTTCAGGCGGGCAGACATGCGACCAGTGTGAGGCCGCAGGAGCCAGCTGCAGGTCACTGCCCCATCTCCGCCGCCACCCATGCTGCCAATATGCCTTCACCAGAGCAGAATTTGTTCTCACTTAATTTAGGTTTAAATTTACAGCGCCGTCCAAAATACCGCAGCGAATTTATTATTTACATTTAACGCATTTATCTGACGCTTTCATGAACAGCAACTTACAGTAGTGGGGCTATAACTTATGAGCACTGCCTGGGATTGGAACCCACAACCTTTGTAATGTTGGCACAATGCTTTCATTGTCATTCCTTCTTTCTATCTTAGTACTCTGTACTTGCTTACACTGTGTTTACTGTCTTTGTACTTTGTCTATTTGCACTAATACGTATATTTGTCTGTGCTCTAGGTACTTTGCAGCTCTATGCAGAAGACTTTCCCCCCCGGAAATTTAAAAACTTAAATTTAAAAAACTTATTTGAAAATGGAATTTGCCATTTGTTATCATGTGTTTTTACTTGTTGCATTTTGGGCACTCCCCCATGCCACAGAAATGTCACCCTAATTTTGAGGGCATCTTCAAAGCACCCCCGGGCGCCGACCTGTGCCTCTCTCAGCGAGGCAATTTATAATGCCACGGAAAATGAGCCTGATGCAGGGTATCATGCAGGTATCGTGAGAAGCATCTTGGGTCAATGATTCATGAAGGCAGCGCAATGGAAAAAAATATAAGTAATTTTACAGAAAAATAAAAAAAGCACTCAAGTGACATGGAATAGCCTAAATGCCACGGGCATTCATCATCTTGTCACCTCCTCTTTTTATCACAGTGGCTGTATCATTGCCTTTCATTGGAAAGATTCACACGTTTACAAAGCAAGGCTGGACTGATCAACGGTCTGATTCTAACTCCTTATATGGCATTATGCTAATTTGCATCACTTTTCCAATTATTGATTGGTTTGTTTAGCAGACACCCTTACCCAGCTCCTCCAATCAGGCATAAGGCGGCTGACAAGCAAACACCGTTCTGCCAGTAATAAAAAGTAACTATCCCTAATGCAATCTATAGGAAAGCTCGTTTCCGCTGAGATTTATAGCGTGTGCCGCAATGTCTAGCACCATCTGACTTGCAGTTGACAGCACCTCTCGGGAGATAGGATCAGGAAAACAAGCCGGGGGCCTTGTAGCGCAGGAACTCCAGGCTTGTAGCTGGGGAGCATCAAGATTCTGGAAACAGGGAAGCTCAGGACCTGAAGACATCTAGCCAACAGTGCTGCTGGTGCCGAGCATGTGCATGCATGGGCACCTGAGGTTTGAGGGCCCCCTGTTGGCCACAAACAGTCACCACACTAAATGTTAAATAAACGTGCTCATTATTTAGGAGATACTGAAGCAGCGTTTTCAGCTAGCTATCCGTGATATTCTGACACTACTTGCTAGCTAGTTATTCATATCGTTTTTGAGACTGTGGGAGGCAGAAGGCCCCTAAAACAACAAACCTGCCCCTGGATTGGTGACCCATAACCTAAAATGACTCCCAATGACTTGAAATGACATAAATTTATGCAGTGCTAGACAATATAATGTGCAATAGCTGACCATTTTCTAGTTTTCGGCATTGTAATGAGGATTGTGATAGCTATCTCGTTTAATTTTTCGATGATTTCTTTCCTTTATCCTTGTACACCCTTCCTTATTACCCCCCGTGGTGGGGGGAGGGGTATCTTACCTGTCTCGCCCCACACAGGCAGGTACTCGTCCTGCTGGATATCCAGCATGATCTCTAGCCCGTTGCCCGTGCCGCCCTTCATCGTCGTGCGAAGCGTTTTACCCTCCTCTGCCGCGTTGAATGTGTAGCACTTCCCGTACCTGGTGAACACCTGCAACAACAGAGAGATGTGGAGGTCATTCAAGGTCGGGGACACAGCTGGGTTCATGTTCTGTTGGACGAACATGAGAGAAAACTATGCGCGCGTGCCTAAGGGCATCCGAGAGAATATTTATGAGTCATTTCTCTGCGTTTATTTGATTTTTTTCACCAAGTTGTGTTCTAATTTTCCGCGCTTGAAGGCTACGATGCGTTTAATTCCATCTTTTGGCGGCTAAAATGGCCTCAGACTTCAGATCAGAGAAATCATCAGCATTCCGGAACATGTTACAAACTCCTTTATTGATTTATCATCGCCCACTTTCGCATTTGATGCTCTGGCTGAGACAAATCCTATTATTCCGTCTAATGGACCTTTAACAGATCGTCCTTCCCACTCTTGGAGATGCCGTCGGACGCCAGCTGGGTAAGCAAAGAGATGTGGGGCGCGTGGAGCATGATAAGTGCCCCCAGGCTCGCACAGCACGTGAGCCTTTCTGAAAGCATCCGCCGCTTGCGTAGGGCGAGACTAAAGTCTTTATGACATGTTGACATTCCGCGCCACGCGGCAGCCAGTCTGAAAAGAGGCCACCCAAGCGGCTGCGGTAGCTTCTGCCTCTTTGATCGGATCTTCCCCTCCTGTTTCTTAAGAGATAAGGAGACGCATACAAACTCGCTCCCCTATGTCGTTCCCGCTGCTGTTTTCTTCCCCTAAACCCACAGCCAGCAGCGGAGCCCGCCGTGCGATCGACCTGCATGGTTTCACAGGCAGAAAAGCAGCGGGTCCATTTGCTCAGGCACTGGAGCGAGTCCCCTGCGATGGCGCAGAAACAAACCGACACTGCGGGATCCGTCGGAGGGGATCAAGGCTGGTGACTAAATTATCCTCGGGAGCCGAGAGACACGATTAGCCGGTTCTCTCGCCAATCCCTCCCCAATCAGCCATCCAGGAACCGGATGACAAATAAGCCAGTTATCACAGTGAGATCCACAGAACATTTAAACCCTATGGTCCCGTCCCCCTGTAATGACCGTCAATCAAAAGCCTTCATTCCATGATATACTGTAAGGAGCACCAACTGAATCGAACCCCTGTATGGACCTGACCATCTTTCCAGCTATTTTTCATTTGTCAGTGACCATCAGAAGTGCCTCGACTCGACCCAGATCTGTACCACAGCCCACCTTGCACCTCGTCTGTTTGTCCTCTCATGGCCTGCCCTGTATTCACAGGGCCCAACCCACACTCCTCCAGCCTGTGACCCAAAAGCGATCCGATTATCACTGTATAGACTGGTGCAGCTATCATATCTGTCCCCATAGACCTGCAGGTGTCCAGTTCATTGTTCGCTGTCAGTCTTGACTTCTTCCCTGAATACCAAGCTGAATCGAAAGATCGAAGCTGTCGATACAGACTCCAGCTGGCAACACCAACCATGAATATGCGACTAGACACCGACTCCGGCGGCGGGTGGCCGGTGAAATATGACTTATACCGAAATAATGCGTGTTGGTGCCTCTCCCCAAGGGTCCATAGGTTTAGAAATGTGCAGATACACCACAAGTTATCATCTCGAGCTGAAGACAATGCTGGCAGGAGTGGTGGCGAATTCCCATGCCTGACTGATGGGATCTAGCTCCATCCTGGCCTGGGAGACCTACAGTTATCAGTCCCAGCCATCCCAGAAAAAACAGACCAAGCCGATCTAATAATTTCCAGTTCTGTGTAATAATTTCCAATTCCAGTTCCTCCTACTGTTTCCATGACTATATAAACTAACAGCAAAATCATTCAAAGTCAAAACAAAACAGAATCATCTGGCACATCTATTTGCTGCTACCTGCTGTCCTGCGAGATAAAAAAAATAAAGAAAAAAAAAACATTTCTTTTGTCTATTTCCCACACCGTCTGTGCCCAGCTTCAGATGTGAAAATTCTAACGTGAGAAGACCACTTAATGCTATCTACAAAGAAAGCCTGGACCAAATCGCATCTCTTAGAATATGCATCTGCCAGTCAAATAAATAAAAAAAAAACACACACAAACACACACGCCGTGGCTCAGAAATCGATTCCCTCTGAGAAAACAAAGCCACTGGCTTTAGGCGAGAAGCAACTTCATTTTTCTAAATGTCTTCTATAATGCCTGCGGTACAAATTTCAGTACATTAATAATTTCTGTTTATTTTTTATAGTGCTGTAGTAAAGGGTTCCGCCGCACGAGTAAATATTTGTTATATTTAGACAAATTTTGCGTCTGGAGCTCAAAATGACCGTGTTCCCCATTTAGTCGGGGACTTGGCCACAGGTCATTAACCGCTAGCAGATTTTCGTCGTGACCCTGAATGGAGTCCATTCCTCTTGGGATCTCATCAGCACTTTAATCACCCACGGAGGATTCATGGCGCAGGAATATAAATTACAGCTGATTTCCCATCTTTTATTTCTATTGTTAGAGCTGTTCATCTCTAACACACTCTGTCCCCAGTTTTTCTTTTCCTCATTTAACCGCCTAATAACCAGAAGATACAGCCAGATTTGTTCATTGTAAGTGCTAATGTAGGCCGGGGTCCCAAACTCACATTCTGTGAATGCAGACCTTCATCCACAGTCTGGGAAGGGCCTTTGATGTCAGCCTGACAGAGAGACGATTATTCCCCTGCGCATCCTGGCTGGTGCCTTAACAGGAATTTATCTGTGGATTTTTCATTTTCTCTGTTTTATTTGTCTACTTTTGTTTAGCAGAAGGAGAACTGGCCTTGCAAAGACCTGTGTTGGCTTCAGGACGATACTGCAGTCTAACTGAACACATCCCGAGTTGCTGGGAAGCATGGTAACAGCAATCATAGGTGCAGGGGCAGGGCCACGGGCCACAGCTGAAAGCTGATTGGTCCACAGAGTGTCACCTCCCCTGTCGCTCACCGATTCAAAACATATTATTAGCTAAAGAAACGGTTGGCCCCTTTGTATGTGTTCCATAATGTTTTGCAACCAACACTGTTAATTTTGCTTAAAATTAAACAAATCCTAGAATCAGTTAGACAGTCGCTTTGTTAGTGTTTTTATAGGGTGGATGTGTGGAGTTTAAGCAGTTAGTTGGTTTTTAAGTTATTTTTTCACGTCTTGACAAGGTCACATTCTGTGTTTAATGTTTCCTAGAATAAAGTACTTTACTGATAAAACTCCCTGGTCTGGCATCTCCATCCCACCCTCATAGTCAGTATCTGCCCCGGAACCTTCCGCAAATCGCAATAAGCCAAAGTGGCAGGTTATTATACTTGTGTATATAGCTTAAAGCCGGGTTTCTCAGCCGGTGTAGCCCCAGGATCCACGTTTCCTTGGTCGTTAAATCACGAAGAATTTTTAAAGTTCCAAATTTATAGTGCAGTAACAGTAGCACAATGTGTCCATGCTCTGTTAAATTTTAAAAAAATCCGTTATTTGGAAAAAAAAAAAAAAAAAATATATATATATATATATATATATATATTTTATTTTTTTTTAACCACACACTCAACGAACCACATTTCCCCACCAGTTGAAAAGCATTGGCTTAAAGTCTCCTGTGGGCAGGGGTGTTGGAGGTGCATTCAGGCACTAGAATTAACCAGAATCACTATAATATAGAGAATCACTTCGGAGAAAAACACTTCTCGGACAATTTGACGTTAAAAATGACACCGTTCATGACAGATCGTCAATGAGCACATTGGGTCCTTAGGGTTATGGGTGACCAGGAGTTAACCCAAGACGGACATGGTAAGACGGACCAGGGCAATGTTAGAGTTACACATTGACACAATCCCCGTTTTCTTAATGAACACTGGAAAGCGCGGCGCCTGCAGATAAGCAGCGCAGAAGCATGAAGGCCCTGAAAATACAGTGCGGGGCTTAAATTTGGACTAACGGCCCCATAGCAATGAGTGAACCTTTTCATCCACTAAGCAGACATGCTGCACTACATTACGGCTCGTTAATTTAAAAGACGCCATGAAAGAATTCAGCATGATGACTGGGAGTTTATATGTCAAGATGTCATCATGCTGTCCTTTTGGTAATTAGTGGGGGGGGGGGGCAGTATAAAATAGGGACCTGAGGGAATGAGATACTCAAATTAAAAAATAAAATGCATCTGCATTTGTTGCATAAAGAGAGGCTTGCAGACTGCAATGTCAAAGCGCTACGTCAGGCTCAGGATAAATGCTGAGATCTTTTCTGTTCCTGAGCATTAATCCATAGATCCTTAATTATTGCCAGTGTAAATCTACTGCTAATTTGTTGGCTGCCAGAAAAATAAAGGATTTATGAGCAAAAACATGATGGGAAGTTTCATAAATAATAAATCATTAAAAAAAAAACAGATGGGGACGGAACAGTAAATGAATCAAAATGTTTCTCAAATCTGTTTCACACACGAAGCAGGGCTCCTTTGCAATACACCCAAATCTGACGCTTAACAGAATCACCGGGTGTGAACAAAACAATCACAAAAACTGCCATCTCTAAGTCAAAGAAGACACACCGGTAGAGGAGTCACAGGTAGATTTCCAGAATATGCAGAAAAAAAAGAATAAAAAACAAAATCCTTAGTAGGATCTACTGCTACAAGAGTCTCTGGTCCATATTTTTGGCCAACGGCACTGTGCATTTTGCCATTCGATACGGAATACGCAAAGAATGTTGCATGCTTTTTGTGTAAGGATTATACAAAAATATACAGTAAACAAACCACAAAAAGATTTTATTGTAATAAATGCTTATTCACAGTACAACTATGAATAAGTAATATAAAAATGGCATAAAGACTAGAGACCTTACGTGTCGACATTTATTTAGCTACTCTTTCGTTTATTTTCCAGACTGATACCACGCAAAGTTATAATGATATGTAGGCTATTATAAAGTTACTTCAGTGCTGCACAGCACACAGTGCCAATGTCGTGCCTGAGTCATTGATGCTCGGGAGGTAAGATTCTCTTTTTTTTTTTTGTTTTTAATTTAATTTTTTTTTTTAGTTTTTTTATTTTTTTTTTAGTCCTGGTGCTTTTTTTACCTTAATGCAAGTGCAAAAGTAGTTTTTTTTAATCACAGAAGTTTTAATGACCAAGAAAACTAATTATGACAGTTAAATCTGAATTTTCTTTGTGTAAGAATTTTTGTTTTTAGTCCTGGTGTCTTTTTACTAATTAAAATCGAGTTAAAACTCTCTTAAGTAAGCTGAATGATCTTTGGTCATCGAGCTGATTTGATCGCTCCATAACTGAATGTCCATTTCGATGCGTTCACTGGAATCCAGTTTGGATCCAGCTGCTTCCTTGATGCAGACGTACATTAAGAGTAAATACAAATCAGGAGTAACCGTGCAGGGTGACCTCCGAGTGATCATCTCCACAATCATACCCAGACTGGGCTTGTTGCGCTCCAGGCACTGCGCCCCCCCACCCAGTCATTAGATTTAAAGTCTAAGTGTAACATTATTTAATTCCTAGGCCTATAATAATTTATTTATGGGTGCTATTACTGTGTTCTTTTGTGTTATCAATGAGGGGGTGACGAAACTCTGGACGTTTTTTTTTTTTTTTTTGGGGGGGGGGGGGGGGGGAGGTTGTGGTTGTAAAAAATTAGGAACCAATATAATACAGCACATGCATACTGGAACAATCACTTAGCGTGGTAGCGCAAGACTGATTCAATTCCCCGCTTTCTGTTGAGATAAACATTGGATTTGTTAGATGGTGGTTTCGAAATGATCCTCAGTCATGACCCCACATAACAGAAGCCTTTATACAGCAGTGCTGTCCCTGCATTAATGTGTTTATACTGTATATCAATCAGGAAGCTTCAGCCGCTCTGTCACGGGTTCGGATCTGTGACTCGAAGCTTACAGGATCTTGCCTTTTCATTACTTTAACTAACAAAACCACCTGGAATTTGGTATTCTAAGCTTGATATTTTTAAAAGTATCGCGGATCTCCGCCTGCTGTGTTATTGACTGGCAGTCTGTCCGGCTGTGTCCCCTGCTTCAGGCCCAGCGGGATTCTGTATATCCAACCTCATTGTTGGTGATTTAAACAAACTCGACTAAATGGCCCCTGCAGTTGTCTATATAGGTGCTTTTATGCCAAAGCGCAGGTTGTACTGCGAAGTCCCCTCCGCATGGCTTTCTCTGCATAGCAACTTGCTGGTTGCTAATTGTTGCTAAAGAGCCACGCACCAACGCCAAAATGGCCTCCCTCTCCTACTTCTCTACTGGCCCGATTCCTTCAATTCTCATTTAAACGGCCCCCACCCCAACACAGCAAACATTATTTTTTCCCTCTTGTTTTTCCGGCCATGTCCAAGGTCCATCTGCACCTCAGTTGCTCCCACAGGGGGGTGTCTGACATATTCAATCATATTGAAATGGCTTCGCACCATTTTTCCAGAATTGACTTTGGCTGAATCCAAACCAATCCGATTTATTTTTGGACCAGCTATGAGAATGAAGGCTCTCGGTTGCCATCCCCATACGCACGGCCTGGGGGGGCCCTTGGCAAGCCAGCAGGGACTCTGTGTCAAACTCACTGTTTCCCCCACAGGTCAATACTTTGTAATGGATGTGACCTCGATTCTGCCATGGCCCCCCCCCCCCCTCCCCCCTTACATTTTCCCAAAACTGCAGATGGCGAGGTACGGGGATTCATGTCATGCACATCCAAAAATCTTTACTTTGACGAGGCTGCGGTCACTCATCCTGTATTAATTTGATCAGAGACCACCGAGCAGGGGCCCGGTTTTATGGATCTGACATGGCGGGTCCAGACGTGAGCCGACGGATCTCCCTGATGCTCGCTCGGCTACGGCGTGCTGCCAGAATCGCCGCCTGGGATGCGTCACGGGGCGAAAGGTGGCCAGGGGTCTTTCGCGAGCTCCCCGGCTTTTTAATTACAGATGAAGAGCCACCTGGGGAAGCTTTGGGGCCCCGAGACGCAGTTTATCACCCGGCTCCCGAGAGCCATGCGGAACGCCAGATTAAAAGTGAAGATCGTTAGCGTAGCCCTGGATGTAAAAACACTGAGATAGAGACAATGTAAAATGTGATGGAAATTCACCCCCGTTCCAGTACATTACAGAACACAGAGACCGACCCGAAAGAAAGAATATTTTTAAATGATTTTCAACACCTGCCTCGTGCCCATTGCTTCCGGGATAGGCTCCGGACCCCCCGCGACCCAGTAGGATAAGCGGTTTGGAAAATGGATGGATGGATGGATTTTCAACACTGTTCAAACACTTAAATTCCATACATTTACCTTCGTGTACACAGCTAGACCAGGGATGGGGAGCATCAGCAGGTTAAGACTCTGAAAATCTGAAGGCTGTTGGTTCAAATTCCAGAGCCTGCAGAGTGAGTTCACTGTTGGGCCCCTGAGTGAGGCCCCTAGCCCCACTTGCCCCAGGGACCATCTGGAGAAAATGGTCTGTTAAATCAATGTAAATGTAGGCAAAGAAAGGGATAATTCACGCAAAATTGCAACCCCAATCCTAAAATAGTATATTACTGTGCATTTTAGAATTAATTTACATAAAGCATTATAAATATATTTATGCAGATAGACAATACATTAAAACACATGAGCGATCACTTATAAGCAAGCACAGCAGCAACCCTATTCTGGATATGCAGCATGGAAGATGGATCGATAGAAATAAAGTAACATCTTGTGAAATAAGGCATTGTAAGAATGGAGAAGGAAGTGAAGTTTTACCATAAATCCATTTATTCTCGAATGGCTACATTTTAATGCTGTGCATTATGCTGACATGTGGGTGTCATAAAAGTCTTGGGATCCCTTAGATAAAAGGATATCAGTTTTGAGAGCTTGGAAGCACCTGTTTGCAACAGTCGCAAGGGGACGTCGCCACATGGAAGGAATCATCGCAAGGCAGCTGCCATCTGTCCTTATTAGTGAATTTTATTAAGTGGATGTATTTCCGAATGAAATATACGTTCTGAATTCTTTGTTTGATAGAGACAAACGGAATCTGTGCACGCATTTCCATTCCAAAGGTCAGCTAGGAAAGGTCAGCCGAGAAAGAACCAGAAATGAGCGCCGAAAGGGCGGAGCTTTGCACGCGGTAACAGCCATAATTACCCGCTGGATTAAGCACAGATATTTAGAAACAGATTCATCCCCTGTGTGTGTCTAGCTGTATATTTCTACTGCCTATTGTTTTTTCATGCTTGTAGTGGCATCAGGGGCCACTTCTCGCAATACATTTAAAGTTGCCACTCTATCTCAGTATCCGTTTGTATAATCAAGGTGGCAGACTGAGAAGGTCACCCTTCTGCTCTCTCCCGGCCAGGTAGTGCTTCCCACCGACCTTTGGACTCCGTTCTATCAGCCGAGACCCACGCGGCCCTAAGATACGCCATGTGCCATGCAGCTCGTCCAGATCCAGGCTGTCCGTGCGGAACGGCGGTCAGACCGGCAATGATTCCCATTATTATTCAGCATCTGATGTCAGTCGTCCATCTGGACCAGAGTCAGTCAGCCCACTCTAGTGAAAAGTTTGTGTTCAAACTTGTTAATAATAATAATAATAATAATAATAATAATAATAATAATGAAACAAATCAGGGTCAATTGAATCCTGCCACATTATCTACGTTAATGTAGTGGCCCGGGGTGAATAGCTCATGTGGAATTTGCATGATTATTTTACTGAGTTGGAATTATCTCTCAAATCCATTTCCACAGTGATGAACTCAGCCCACCGCATTCGGGAAACAATAATGTGGCGAATAAGGCCGACTAAATAAGCTGGGGGGGTTTAGCTCCGGGTTGCCAGCTCTGCGTTTCCCACGACGCGCACAGCCGGAGCCGCCGGCCTGCCTCGACGATGAATTATTTACAAGACACGACAGGTGCAAACCTGGCGAGCAGCAGCCGGTAATCCTTGGGAGATGCACCCCCCCCTCCCCTCCCCCAAAGCCCAAACACTTGGGATAAACTCGACGGGAAAGTTGTAACAACATTTTTATTGGAAATCAAACACCAATCTCGGCGTCCGCCTCAGAATCCTTTATTTTTTTCTTACGAGACTCAGGAAGGGAGTCCCTGGCTGTAACCCATCGTTCACTTGGTAAGTACTGAGGCTGCTGCCAGGCTATCAATCACGGGAAATTGCTTAGGGGACGGGGGGTGGGGGACGAATAAGTAAACAAAACAAATCGAGCTCAGCGATTAATGGCCGTGAATGTCATGATTTTCTGGGGCTTCGGATAAGCTGATAACGCAGAGCCGAGTCGCATCCTAATCTTAATGACATTTAAAACCAGGACGAGTGGCACGGCCTCCATCACGAGCCTGTTGATAAAATACGGTTAACCAGCTGTAACGCAAAGATTCCGGTCTTACCCTGTGGGAAGAAAAATGAGCAGAGCAGTGTGGACACCCAAAGCTTGCAGAGAACGAGACACTCGTCAAAGCTGCATCTGGCAGTGGCCATACTAGGACGCCAACCTTAGGTGGGCACTGCCTACCTGTAGCCACGCTCCTGAGCGCAGAAGATGGGACAGACTGGTGTGAGGCCTACAGGATGTAACTTGATGCCTGTTATCTACTGCCTATTAGCATCTTGGGTATATACCTGCCAGAAAATCACTCTGAAAATTCGTCCCAGAGGGCAAAAAATACCTTGTGCATGTAGAACACTACTCTACAGGAATGAGATCCGGGGGGGGGGGGGGGGGGGGGGGGGGTCAGTGACTTACTCGATCTGAATTCCCCCAGGTATGTCGCTCACTCTGTGCAGCCACTCAGTCTCCTTGGTTGCCACGGAAACTTTCAATTTACCATCATCACTGACCAAACCCAACCATCAGCTTCCCATCAGGAACCGCGATAGTGCGAGGGACCCGGGGAAGCCACAGATGGTCATCGTGGACAGATGTTATCAGCTATCACTTAGGCACTCTTTCTCCTGTGGCTGCAGGAAGATCTCATAATCTTCAATAAACATCTAGCGAACATTTAACCGTCTGGGATCAGGATTAAATCTATGCACTTAAAGTGCACTGCAAGTCTACATTACACAGAAGACCCTGTAGTCAGACCATAGAGTACAGTAAAGTAAAGGCTTTTAAAAACAACTTCAAGTTATTTCATCAAGCACTGACACACTAGCACAATTCATTAAACTCGAACCCACAAACTAGATCCTTTCTGCACGGAACTGATTTATTTCTGGTTTTTTTGAACCAATGCATTAACCACAGGTACATGCAATGGATGCATTTCTCCGGACATTTATCATGCTCTTTAACGACGCGAAACCTGAATGATGCCGAAGTTAAGAGTCACACTTTCATAAATGCAATTAGCCAAAACACTTCCCATAAATCCATACTTTCACTTTCAGGCGTTTCATCTTCATCTGGCGGATAATTTATATCACAGCCACCACACAGAGCCCCCACCCGAAGGAAGGCAGCTAGAAAGAAGCTGCATCAGGTTTGCCAGATCTCACGCATCTGGCGTGACGCTCACGCTTTCAGATTCTCGCGCTCACGCAAAAAAAATCTTAAAAACTTAAAATGAACAACATTAAAGCATTGCAGTTTGAAAATCCCTACAGACTATTTGCAAGGTAATAACACTGTTACATACATGTAAATGCAAGTGCAGACTTTTGTCGAATTGAAAATCCAGCCAGCTGACCAAAGCTGGCAACCCTGCCCTAACGAGCTTCTTTTAAGCGTTAGTGCTTAGCATTGCAAACGTGCGAGTCAAATAATGAAGTGATCTCAGTTCCTGTTTCCTGCGGCTTAAGACACAAGGTGTTCAAAAATGCTTCTTTCCTGCTCTTCCTCCAAATTTGGCAGGTGCTCAGGGCGGCCAAAAGGACAGCTTAGAAACCCCAGACTGAGTCCTAGTACTGGCAACCTTTCATTAAATCGCAGCACCCCTGCGATGCATCAAAGTCACATATCCGCACAGCGGAATTCAGGTCTCAGGCATTAAATTTATTCTCAGACGAATAAAATAAATCACTAACACTTCAGCAAACAGGTGTACTTGACTTAATCTTATTTCCAATGCCAAAGCATCGACGTAAAAATAGCAAACGGATAATATCACATCGTTGCTTAGATCTGTCTCTGATTTAATAGATATACATTTATCATTGAGTCTTAATTATAACCATCTATTCGATATGCAGGCTTAGCTAATTACCTTTTATTTTATATTTGCCAAATTAATTGTCAGTTATTTGTAATAAACAATATACGTAATTATTTCAGATTTGCAAGCGTTAGCCTCTCCCTCACTAATAGTGATCCAGTGACTAGGTATTAAGTCAAAGAGTGTTTGTTATGCTGGCTCTGTTCCGCGCCTGACGATTCATAAATGTCTGGGGTGAATAAATAATTATATCAAGAGTCTGCCTCTACCCACAGAATGACAATTAGAGAGACTTTAGCTGCTCTGATCTAATAATGGGCTGTCCAGGTGAATTTATGGCCCACTGAAGGCAAACTCCACAAAATTACAGCTGCCCTAATGAAACATTTCGCTTCCACTACAGCTAATCAACAAAACCTCAACACTGGACACAGTCACAGGTCTCAGTGCAAATCAAGTAAAGACACGACGCACTTGCCCTATTCTGAAATGCAAGTATAATAGTTGCTTAGCAATGATATTTAGCAGATAATAACCCTCAGGCGGTTTCTTTTCCCCCCTCCACTGTATTCAGGAGTGATGTTAAAGGTAACAGCACTGCAGAAAGCTATTTCAACATAGCCTATATGAGAGACTAAGATATATGAAATCCTATCTACTTCTTAAGCGCAGCATTGAAAATTGAGCTTTGCTGAGTGCAGGTGAATCGGAAGGTGCAGTCCTGTGACCAGGAACAGGAACTACAGTACAACACACACACACAATTTGATGGTCCAAAAAGTCTTAGACAGTCAAAGGAAGTGATGCTTAAATGATCTTCATGTTGGTGTACAGTTATGTGTCAGCTTAAGTCATTTCAAAACCTACCCCAAATATACCCATATATTGTTTTGACTTTTTGTAGAACAGGAGAAATTGCTATAACTTTTTTAATGGTTGATGTTCATTTCCATGCATTCTACTGATAAATTATATATATATCTCTTTTTTTTTTTTTCCTGAGCAGATATATACCTACGACCCAGGTAAGGTGCCTTAAACAAACTTTTGCGCAGTATTGTACAAATATCGAGAGTTTATTTCTCCACATTCTGCATTTATTGACTTGTTGTGGAAGGATTTCAGACGGCTCGGCGCTGGTTTTGAAAACGTGAGCTGGCAAAGCTACACTATCCGCGCCTCCGTCGCTCTACTGCGGAATAATATATCGAGTATATAAACAGTCTCTGTTCCCTGCCCTCTCCCAACATACTGCATGAACAAATGGGGGCACCGCGGCCCAGAGCACTCTCAACACTCTGCCTTGGGCCACAGGGGGCGATAATGTGCTCTTAGTGTGATGCTGTCCGGCTTATGCGGAAACGGAAACAGAGACCGATGTCATATACAAACATCTGGATTGTGATTCACCTCACAAGGAGTCACCTTGTAGACACAACGTTTAGTTTCCTGTGTAGAATGCTTAAGTTTTTTTGACTAGCTGGTCCAAATTGGAGCCCTGCTGTAACTGTTGTAACTGAGGGACATAAGCTACACTTAAACATCCACCTGTCAATATGTTGAGTAGCTTATACGTTGAGGCATTAGCAAATAACAGCTCTGACAAATAAAATAACACAGTAAATGTATCATATTTACACGTAGTGCCTCTCCCTAGGTCAGGACACAGTGCCTGTGATCGGAAGGTTACTGGTTCAAATCCCAAGGTCTGTAGAGTAATTTTACCATTGGACCCTTGAGCAAGGCCCCCCGAATAATCTAGGGCAGTGTTTCCCAACCCAGTCCTCGCAGAAACCCGTTTTTTCCTTCTTCTCTGCTCCCAGCGCACCTGTACCAGGTATTCGGTGTTCCTGATTGGCTGGGAGGGAGCAAAAACGTGGACTGTCCGGGATTCCCCAAGGACTGGGTTGGGAAACTCTGCTCTAGGGACCCTTCAACGCTGCTTCCATAAAAAAATGCTTGAATCTTCGAATGAAGACACCTGCTAAATAAAGAAAAATTATTGGCTAATATATGCACCTGAATAAAGGAGTGAGTCTGTGCAATTGAGCAGCTTATGTGTTGATATCATAGCAGATAATGGCTCCGATGAGTAAATAATGACCTGTCCGCGATTCTATCCTCCTTCTGAAGCAGGAGTGGTGAGGTTCTGTTTATGAAGAACCCCATCAAAATGAGGGCTCGGATCCGTGGTGCTAGGGGAGCCCAATCTACCTGGCAGGAGAATATTAATGAATCAAGTTTTTCGCCGAGCACTGTGGCGGACGGAGTGGTGACAGGCAACGCCAGCGGTGCCACGTTGTAATTGGGGACCCATCTGGAAGCGGTGCAGGGAAATCAACCCAAGAGTGATAAGCCGCACTTTCCGGTGTAGCGCTAATGCGATTCCCCCGGCGAACGCATCCGAGAGAGATATCTCCTTGGAGCCCGGTCTTCCGGCTCAATTACACAATATAAATATTCCCATGCTAACCATGCAGACGCCGGATAATTGTCTTAAAATACACACAGCCGAAAATGGGAAATAAATCTCTGCGAGACTTTGGAGGGTCCAGATGAATATGGACCAGGATGTGCTGATGTAGGCCCTGAATGAGATGAGTTCCACTTCGAAATTGGGGAAAATGTTCCCGCTGCACGGCCGCAGGATCGGAACACATCTAATTAGGAGTGACGATGACTGGGCCCTGGGTGTGACTGTGCACGGCCCTTCGTGTGTGCGAGGTGAGCGACGGAGCTGAGCCAGGCCGGAACACCGAGGAATACGTCCTGTCCAACAGCAGGGAACCACAGCACATTATGACCGGGTGGCATCGAGGTTAACACTCAAATGCTCATTGAGATATTACCACTGGTACTGAACTGTCATCTGGCTGTTTCCAATTATTACACATGCGCTGTCATGATTTGTCAGTTTGTAAGTCTCTCTAGCTACAAAGAAAACTTAATATATATTTAGCAACTACAGGCGAAAAAAACCATAGCTACTGTCTCCTCCTATTTCCCCTGTGGGTAGATGTTGTCCTCTCTAGAAAGTTCTGTCCAGCCCAGGACGTGTTATATATATATATATATATATATATATATATATATATATATATATATATATATATATATATATATATATATATATATATATATATATCTTGTTGGGAATATAGTTACCTATAATGTACGCACCAAAATGTAGACTTACAAGACAAAGAAGCTCTTAGGAGAGAAAGCAAAAGAACAGAACGCTGATGTAGACACTCGGCATGACAATCCTCATCTGTTTAGTGCAGATCCAAAAGGCATTAAAGGGGATCCTGTAAAATGATAGCCTTGTCATTTCCTCCATGTGCTTGTGGACACGCATTATTTCAGATATCAAATGGAGAGCAAATAGATGATTTTTTTTGTGGTAAATACAAAGTGAAATGTTTTCCTTCCCGAGAATGACACGTATGGCATAGACCCACGCAAGACGACATGACATTCCTCGTCTACCAAATAAAAAAAATGGAAAGATTTTTGCAGAATTACCATATAAATTGAACCGACCGATACTTCAAACTTGGAGAAATCCTCTGTAAAAATCAAATTCATAAATCCCCGCCATCAAAAAATCCCCAGAAAAGGAGTGAATTGTCTTCATCTATTTCCATACTTTGGCAGGTATAAGAATATTTGTTAGATTATAGATATAAACCATATTATACACTCACACTATGCATGCCTATACAAACAAATTGGTGCCGTAAGGAAGATTCTGATTGGACGGCACCATTGACACAGGACTCAGGAAGGTGCCACAACATTATGACGGCTGACGCATGCTGTTCAAGCTCCCAGAGCTGCAGTACATCCTGCCCGCTGAGGAGACGTGGGATGAGAAACCCGGATTGAGGCGAGACAATTTCAGTCGAGAAGACGTCCGTCCCTGACAGTGATTGTGCCATTATCTGGGAAGCTAACAACTCACAAACAATTTAATTCGAAGAGCTGTGAAGCCTCTTGTTAAGTGTCAGAGCACTTTCCGGAAAAAGCCTGTCGTCTATCAGATTTAAGAACAGACACAAGTTCAATAATAAGATGCAAAAACAAGCACGAGCGTTGTCTGCATACCTATTCAGTAAAACGAAGAATTCACCGAAACCATATTCCGCCATGTGACTCTACACAGCATTAGCCTAGCATGATGTGTAGCCTGTTTATACAATAACGTGTTTGCACTTTAAAAATATCTCCCCCGTTATTGTGTCAAGAGCTTCCGGAAATGACACAACACAGATTTTCTCCACCAAGCTGAAAGCCGGGTTGGAAAACCAGTCAAAGGAAAATCCATTATCATGAGCCAAGGCAACCAGGATTTCTTCTTGGCTGGGGGAAAAAAAATTTGTAAGTGTGTAATATAACAATGCAAACTGGCTGGTTTTAGGGCCTTAGGATTTAGAGTGTAGAAAAGGCTAAGGGTGTTAAGGATCTGGTCGGGTTTGGTGCAAGGCATGATACAGGCAGATAGGAGGTGGACGACCCACTGGTAGCTCACAGGGGGGAAACAAGGGTTTAATTAACAGAACTGAATACAGGGAAACACTACAAAACAAAACCAGACCACGAGGGGTCAAAACTGAAAAGGGATAACTAAGGTTAAACAACAAAAGGATTAGGGCTGACAGGCAGGTGAAGAACTAACGAAGAAACAGGGAAAACAGAATCTAACACTGAGAATAACAAAAACCAATAAAACACAACTAAGGCACAAAGCAAGAAACCAAAACTGAATACAAAATCACAGGACTAAACTGATACAAAAGAAGCCCTAGGAACAAAAAAAAAAAAAAAAACAGAGGAGACAAATTCGAACAAAAGACAGAGGAGTTCACAAGCAACTGCATGCTCAACAAGACGAGCCATGCGACTGACAGGGAGCAAGAGGAAAACACAAAGACTGACAACAGGAGGGACGGGATAACCAGCGACACCTGCTGGCCAAAGGAGGAAGGGACACAGTGGAACAACAGGAGCTGACCCTCACAAAGGGTAACTATTATGGCTTTCAAAGGTGGCTTGCAGGCTGAGATCATGAAAATGAGTAGGCAACTTTATTTACAGAGTACAGTCTACGTGCTCGTATAAGGATGAGTGAAGGCCGCATCTGTTAGCCCTGCCATTGATTAGCTTGGCGTGTGCATTGCTGTGAGAAGCCTTAAAGGACAGGTGACTTGCCCAAATGTCACAGGAACACTTACCAGCGTCCCTGGGCTGAATATCCCCGCATTGAACTTGTGAGGTGCTTTTACGTGAGTGTATGGGAGCGTAAGAGCTTTCTGGGGAAATCAAGCAGGATGTGGCACGAGAAGCTGCCCGTCTCCCAGGGAACAGGGCCCCTCTGTGACGTCATCTCATCATATGATAAAGCCATCAAACAAAACTCAATGCATCAGTGCACCCCGTGCGCCCTCATTACAAACTATACAAACAAATCTAAACTGGAAGCTGAAAGCTCAAAAAGCAGAAAGAATAATGGGGGGTGGCGTAATTAGTGTTATTTCTTTAGCTATCTCTAATTCAAAGGACCTCCTTTCAAATTCATCAACGGCCTTGAATGAGAATGAATTAGTGTTTGAAAACAAATATACACATACACTAGTAAACAGTACTGAATACTTTATATTGTGATACAGTGTGGGGTTAGTCCACTATTGAATCCCAGAGACTCTATGCTAATGGTCGATCGAAGGGTATCACTCCAACATGATTCAGGATCTTATTTTTTTTAAGTAAGTACATTTTTTTTTTGCAAATCTAACCAGCTTCAAACCATTCCTCCTGATATATATTGCATATATCTTTATGTGAAACTCTGACTTCGAATCCCAGTCTGTTTCCCTCTATCTGTTAGTGGGGTGTTAGCTAAAGTTCTTCCTGCGACGGGTTATCGCTGGCAGAGTGCGAATTTGCAGCTGTTTTGAACTCGAGGGAGAATTCTGAGGGAGTAAGTTTCGGAGGAGTTGCTGCTGAATTATACAGAGCGCATACAAAACTGGTTGTGAACTTCCAGCGTGACGAGCACAGAATACAGTGCTGTGTGACACCAAAGGAACGGGTCTCTCTTAGATGCTGTCTACGTTTCCTATATCCGCCGCTTATCTCCAGTGGGTCCCTTGTATGACTTCAGCTCGCATGGCTGAAACATAACAAAATACCTCAGCATGGAAGGAAACAAACAACAGGTAACGAAATGAAGAATGTACAACAGGCGCAGGTCATCGCCACTTGACTTCATCCCTCTCATTTGAGACTGAGCTTCACCTTCGACGTTTCGATTAGGCTCTTATTCGACATTTTTGGTTGTGGAACACCATGAAATGAGTTTATGTAAATGAACGTGAGACGTCCATCCAGATCACAGACTTTGACACTTGCTTGATATCACAACAGATCACAAACAACATGTTCTTCTTAAGATAATAATTTTGAAGTGTGTTTTTTATGCATGAAAAGAGTATTTATACTAATGTCTGTTAAAGTGAGGAAGATTTGGGGTTTTTTTGATTGGGAATGCTGTTTTTCATTATTTTCTCATTTGAGATAAGGTAATGTCAACTTATATTTTTATGGAGCAAGAAATAATTAATGGTATAAAACAAAAGAATGACTTACATCTATTAAACACACTTTGGAGATCCCTCTCTAGTCGTTTATGTTTTATGTACGAGTGTCTTCCTCGAAAACCTTGGCTGTCATAAGAACAGATGTTTCATTGCCAAGATGTTTGGTGTTTTGTGAAAGACGCTCGCGCAGATGTTTAATGCATGAACTGCTGCCAAAACCGTCGGATGACACCTTGGAGATGCTCTTCCTCTACGGAGAGGTGGAAACGGTCTGTGAAAGCCAGCAGGATCGGTGGGAATCTCAGCAGTCACTTTCTGGACTTGGCTGAAACCCAGTACCACCGGTAACATCTTGCTGCTTATGCTTCCGGCAAATTCCAGCCCGGACAGAACAGCTGACACCTGAAGGGACGACAGAGGCCCCCGGCCCCAGGTAAAGGCCCCTGGCCCCAGGAAAAGGCCCCTGCATGAGGAAAGCCTCGTGAAACTCCTACAATCCCATTGGGTGTTGAGATCAAAACACTTCGGGGTTGGTTAGGAGCCAAGAACATCCCAAATGTTACGGGGGGGATTCAGTTTTATTTATCATGGCACCTTTGATATTTTATTTTGCCTCATTACCGCTCATTAAGCTGGAAGGCATGAGAGCACAGATCTGCCGTTAATTAGAAGTGCACTCCTTCTGCCTGCATTTCCTGCGTTCGCTCCATTCTGACTGGCAGAGAACCTGGCCTGATGATGTGCAAGCTCCCCCCCCCTGGGCGCATCCCATAATTCTGGCAGCAGACCAGCAGCCTGTTTCCTTCCATGCGGTGACACTCCAGTGACACTCCCCCTCCACCCCCCGTCTCAGGTCTCCCATCATCTGGGTTGTGTTCCAGCTGCGGCCATCCCAGGAGGATACGTCTGTCACTTCTGACGGTGGTGAGAATAGCGAGAACTGGGTGCCGACAACATGATCTGATGGATCACACGGGGCCCACTGAGGGTCTAGACAAACGCACGCGCATTGACCTTGCATGGACACGTCTGTGCACTGCCCAGGTCCCAGTTCCATGTCCACACGTATAGGATGTTAGACCCAACATAATCGACTGGTTAAATCTGTCACAGAAGAGTTTAAAAGAGACTGTTGAGCAGCAATGGGTTTGAGCGATGGCCACCGACAAAACTGGAGTACAAGAAAGTGGTCACAGATTTGGGGAGGCACAACGACAGCTATACAGCGGTTCAGTGACAAACTCCTGCAGTGGAATCACGTCAAGCACATTCTAGAAGGATGCCATCCCCATCTGCCATATTGGTGCCCCAAGCAAGCTTGATTATGCAATAGAACTACAGTATAATATCATGTTTAAGTAAAGAAGTCATGGACATTAGCACACTGAAGGAAGGGGCCGCTATTGCTATATACACTATAAGACCAAAGGTATTGAGACACCAGCCTGACCCACATCTCACTCTGAATTAAAGAGTATTAATGTGAAGTTAGGGCTGGGTAGCCTAAGGGTGTCCTGATTTAGATTAGGGTTTTCCCATAGAAATGAATGGAAAGCCCCCATTTAGACAGGTACGCTAACGTGTGTGTGTGTATGTGTGTGTGTGTGTATATATCCATCCATCCATCTTCCAAACCACTTATCCTACTGGGTCGCGGGGGGTCCGGAGCCTATCCCGGAAGGGCACATTCACACACCATTCACTCACACATGCACACCTATGGGCAATTTAGTAACTCCAATTAGCCTCAGCATGTTTTTGGACTGTGGGGGGAAACCGGAGTACCTGGAGGAAACCCCACGACGACAAGGGGAGAACATGCAAACTCCACACACATGTAACCCAGGCAGAGATTGCCCCTGTGTGTGTGTGTGTGTGTGTGTGTGTGTGTGTGTGTGTGTGTGTAATATATATATATATTACGTGGTACTATATAGATTTTTGGTGTTCCTTTATTTAAAATGTACATTTCAGGATGCTAGCAGCTGGCAGGAATCACAGGGTGCAGCTAGAGTTGTTTGTTTTTAAGTGATGACCCTTTAATGTTACATAGCACAGTCTCAGGGGCCGAGGAACTGGTATTCTCCCACCCCCACCCCCCCCCCAGGCCCACTGGGGATGCTGGAAAAGCACTGATGATCAGGACAGCTTGTCAAAATCCCAGTCAGCTCCAGCACCCATCCAAGTCACACAGGGCTGTGGGCGTCCCACTCTGTGAGTTCTCAAAAAAAAGGGAATGAGTCACGCTTCTGACCAATGTACTGTCACTCCGCCTTTGATCTCTGAGGATAAAACAACAAAAATCATGAAAGTGAACCATGATACCCATTACGGACCACAGTGGGCAGTTCCCTCCACCTTCTGGCTATTTATTGGCTGACATGTGCTTTCATCTTGTTCCTGATTGGGAGCCCTTTGATTAAAATGCTGATAAACATCTTGTATGCTTTTTTATAACACACTGGTGCTTTCTATTCTACTGACCAAAGGGAAAACGATGTTTGATGGCGGTAAACATAGTCAGAGTACCGCCAATGATGCCACTCCGACAAAAGTTCTTAATTACCCATAATGCAAAAAGCCCCCCCCTAAGATCACATGTGACCTGTTTAAGGCTATGGATGTTTGGATATACAGGGTGTTTCTCAATACCGAGAACGCAAAGAACGTTCTTGTGGTCTTGACAAGACCGGACTTGCTAACTTGCCTTCCAAGAACGAGCTTGGGGTACAGTGAATCGTGGGATTGGTCTCATTCGGCAAGAATGCCACTGATGTGTCCTTGATTTTTGGGGTGGGGTCAAACTAGCAGCATCTGGAGATTTTTACCATGCTCTGTACTTAAGTTCTTCAGTATTGGAATTGGTCTTGGAAATTGGAAGACGACGTAAAACAGGCACAACTGAGCATATACCTACAGAGTCCACCCTCGCCAAGAAGAACAAAAACTTTTACGCGTTTTTTCCAGAACTCCGGGGCCTGCGCCCCCAACCCTCGCGATGTTGGGGGGTCGACTGTAAAACCACATGGCACAATAATTCAGTGTAATCCCATATGATCTCTAGGGGATTACACAGCAGACCGATGATCGGAGTGAAACAGATTTGGGTGAGTTTTGGCAGCAAAGAAGTGCTGGGGTCATATTCCGCAGTGAAAGTCATACATCCTGGAAAAAGCGACAGCCGGTGTGGACAACAGTGGTCGGGCTTCGGAAATACGTGAAGCGGGAAACACATCCGTCAAGATGCAGCTCGCCACTCGGGAACCGTTGATGGAGAGTGGAGGTAGGAGCGCAGATGTCAGAACGAATGAATCTGAAGTAAACACTGGCCGTTGAAGCAGACGACGAAGGAAAAGAAGTTAAAGATACGGACTGGCGACCTGAAGATACTTAAGAGCGTAATGCTCTTCTTTGAAGGCGGGATCGTAATCTTCTGGGCCTCCAGTGAAACACTGAATTGTGTAAAATTGGTGAGTTGTGGTGAAAAGGGGTGAAAAATGCAAGTTTTGAGCTGCAGGTGGGAACTGCAACAGTGTAGACAAGCTGAAGTTTCCCCTCATGGATGGATGGATGGAACATGGCAAGTGCGTTTTAGATTTGCCTATTTTTATTTTCAGATGATCTTTTCAGTCAGAAGTCATTTTTTGTGATTTGAAAGCCACAGGTTGGTTCTGCTTTTAAGGATCTATTAAAAAACAAAATTGGCCTTTCCTTTAGTGTTTCTCACAATTTGTTTCCAATGACTCTGCATTTGTAAATTTTCGTTTCATTTAGAGCTTTTTAAACATCTCTCCAAATATGGAAAGCCGCTATGTAGCATTTTAGATTGAATTGGAATCCAAACGAATCAGATTGAACTCAATCGCTGGCTTGTGAATCAGAATCAAATTGAATCAGGGCATCTGTGCCAATGCCCTGCCCGTACTCTGAAAATGCCTGTGGCATATTTGGTACTATTCAGCTTCGGCAGTAGATTTTTAATTGGAAAATTACTTAAAAGAAGAAAAAAAACAAAAAAACAAAAACTGCATCACCATGAAAGAAACATGAGCCGACTGTCCTGTTGTAAGCTGTCCTGCCGAAGGTGATCAACCAATCACAACGCGTAATGGAAAGGGGGTCACTGAGCACCGGGGCATCAGCCGTTCATGGTAAATGGATAATGCCGGCAAACGTGAGGAACGAGGGGAGCCCGAAACCCGAAAACAAAAAGGCTAAAATAGTTTCTCTCACGGAAGAGAGAAATAAACTCAAATGTTCACTACAGGTGGGAGGCAAGTGAGTGCAGCCCTCGCACCCCGACCGAATGCAGCGTCAAAGTGCTCTTGTAACCCGTCAAGCTTTTTAGCGTAAGCACTTTACTCACTGCAAAACAGTAGGGTCTGTATTGAGATACCCTGAGAAAAGCTGTTCATATTCAAAAACACACCATACACTGCATTAAAAATAAACTACATGGATCTGTGTTCGCATTTTCAGAAAAATAAATGAGAAAACCATTAATTAATAATAAAGATACTAACTATTGGACTGACAAAAAAAAAGCTGACTGGAGCCGTTCCTAAATTATAAAAGTGCTGTATTTTTACAGAAGATTGCTCGTTTTATTAGTGTATCAATATTTTATAGCAATCAAGAGTGCAAAAGCAGTTGAATATAATTTGCTATCTTTTTGGTTGCCTCTTAGATTATAATTGCTATAAATTTCGCCCACATTAATTGGGCTAACGATACGGGACATTAAGGAGACGCAGTGTTATCGAGGTGGAGTGCAGTGCGTGATTTGCGGCACCCATTACCGTGAAGCATGATGATGATAATCATAGGTTCTATGATTAGGTACTCGATATCAGTACAGCCTCACGCTGCTGTTGTTAGTAGCTAAACGTGCTCACTTACTACTCGGATCCACAGATGCACAACAGCATGGACAACCTGTGACCAGGACACGACAAGGCATGGACAGCATTTAGCCAAAGCAATTCGGGATACAATAGATTTGAATGACTTCACTGTGCATTTCCTTGCACAACGAAATTTGTATAGCAGTCCCTAGGATGTGCATGTATTACACTATTATAGTCATTACAACATAAAAAAGTATGCATAAAAAATAAAATGTAAATATAAATAAAAATAAACAGCTGTGCATTATTTTGGAAAGTTATTGCACGGTAATCGCAGTAATTCCGCAATTTTCATAGCCTTGCTCTAGGGTCCAACAGATTTTCTGCAATGACTTCAACCTGATGGGAGAATTTCGCAGAAGAACCACTTAATCGTCTCGACTAGAGCTACGATCCCCTTTAAATCCCCCCCCCGATTCAGTCACCGACCACACAGCATTACTGTGCTGGGACAGTAATTGTGTTTGTGGTTATCGCGGCATTTCCAGCTTAATCATCTCGACAGCTGGATCAGTCATGTGTCTCTGCCAGCCTCGGAGCAGAACCGAGGAGTCGCCTCTTTCCCCCTCGTATTTCAGACCACGCCGAGGAAGATGTTTGCATTTCACAGCGGTAACATCCTGCCCGCAACTCTGGTCGTGATGTAAATACACTCAGCAGGGCTCTCGGTCTAGAGGTTCACATTGATTTCGCGTGTTAACATCACTGCCTATCGAAATTGATTCTCTTTGCTCCTTGATCTAGGGGGTCTTTACAAGTTTCAAGACGTGTGATCCGGTTTAGATCCGGTTTAGATCCGGTTGTCCTATGAACCCTCAGCCGGTCCAAACCTGAATGGTCAGGGATCTGCACTGTAAAGGCAAAGTTATGGTCACCAAATCACATTCTCTTGCAGCAGGGAAAATAGGACATATTACATAAATAAAATGAATATATGCAAATCCCACCCCGCACAGTTTCAAACCAATAATCCTAGCAATGGAAAGCAACAGCACTACCTTCTGAGCCGTCTAATCACCCAGGAACCTGACATAGGGGGTGAGTCTATGGATGGACGTGACCCAGCCAGAACAATCTTCTCCCCATCCGATGAAAATTATTATAGCTATTAGTTTGAGCACTCATAGTTTTCTGTAATTTTATCACTGGTCATCAAAAAATGCACTGCTTGCCTATTGGCCACCTTTGATTCTTGTTCACTCTTTTAACTGGCTCTTATAAAATATTAGTTATCCTATATAGTTTGAGTTTGCACATTTTGCAAGCTGGCCCTGTGCGATCTGTTCTGCTGTAGAGTACTGAAGAGTACTGAAGAGTACTGTAGAGTACTGAAGATCCAGATTTACTCATCCTCCTCCTCTCTAGTTCCTCATACAAATGCTCACCATAAAATATTTTTTTCCTTTTCACAGGGAAATGGCTTTGGAGCCCCTCCCTCCATATTTGGATTCTATAATTGCATTACTTTTGTGTGTGCCCCCCCCCCCACCTCAAAATTAAACTACACCCTTGTTTACAAACCATATTTAAGAAATTATTTTAGAGATCAATGATCATTGTTGACACACCACAGCACGCAACAACGAAATGTGTCCTCTGCTTTTAATAATGTTCCCGAGTGATATTAAAAATATAGGCCCTGTAAGGATAGATCACCTGACCAGGCTGCTTACCAGAAGGGGTAAGTCTGATAAGTTACTATAGAAACCGTCAAAAGCCTGACGTTTTGTTCTGAAAACCAAGGAAAATTATATATGAATGCTAATAAGAACGAGTGTTTATCTAAGACTAAAAAGTCACGCAGGTTTTATATGAATACGTTTAATAAAACATTAAAACACATTAATATAGAACAACCTGCCAGAACTACCTGTGCGGTTACAGGAAAATAACCAACACCCATGTGACACCTCTGGACCAATAAGGAAGCAGCACTCACAAACGCCATGCCATAAATCAATGTAACGATCAGCCTTTCAGCCCAAAAGAACTTCAAACTCCCTAAACAGCTCCTGCCAGTTCCAGCTACTATTAAAGAGCCACAGATAAAGCAAAAGCTTCCAGATGCTTTATATAAAATGAGGTGTGTTTGGCCTTCAGACGCTTTCAGCACAGAATAAGTTGCCAAGGATGCAACATTTATTTTTGTGAGTTTTTTTTTTTTTCCTCCTAAACTCGCGCCTGACTCCTCTGGCTCAGATTCTGGCTCCAGCAGTGAAAAATGCAGGCTAATGCTTTAAATGCGAGGTCTCCACTTTTTTCCCTGACTTCCGTGCCGTCTTTGAAATCACTGCAGTCACGCATGGCCATATAAGGAGGCCACAGGCGGTGTGTTTTCTGCAGCCTTAAATACTCTTTTCCACCATCAACCAAGTAGCCGCTTCCTATTTGTCCATGAGCTGGGCTCTGTGGGCTCTGAGCGGCGTCGGCCATGTTCTGTATCCTTACTCCCAGCATGCACCAGAGTACATAGGGGTGGAGCATCCGGTCCCAGCTGAAAGCTGATTGGCCGTCAGAGTGCCCTCTCCTGCATCACTCACCAGTTCGAAACATATCATTGGTTACTAACAAGGTTGGCCCGGTTGTATGATTTTTATTTTTCTTATGCTCCCACATAAAAAAAAAAAAAAAAATGCTAGAATCAATGCTGGTCAGGATACATGCGATGACATAAGCAATCCCTAATTTCCACGCCATGTTTGCTAAGGCCATTGAAGTGCTGTGTAACAAAATGTCAAGCGACAGGAAGGGGGGACCAGTGGCTCAGATCCGGCCTGGGAGACTGTCTGCTGGAACTGGGCCGACACGTGGGGAATGATTGGGTAGGGAAATGGTTGCAATAACAGTCTGCAATACCTTCAGCCGGAGGGAACCACACCACACTCATCCAACAGAGATTGTTGATTCCCCCCCCAGGACATCATAAACCGAGAAATGGAAGCAAGGATTGAAAGTAGAATGTTGTAAACATCTGATGCAAGACCAGCATGGTCTGTGGAGCTTTTTATACTCTCTGCTTAGGTTTGATGAGAGAGACCTTAGATCTCCGGTCTAAACTTCCCTCCCAAAACTTCATTTTTGCTTAAAGTGCAAGCTCAGTTTCTCTGCCCGGATGAGGAAATACATTATTTGGGGTATGAAACCTTCACAGAGAAGGACAGGAATATGGATGAGCTCGCGGGAAAGTACAGCAGCAACACAGACCTGCCGCCGAGATGAGGACCTCGGATGATGTATGTAAATATGAAGCGACGGGTGGGGCAGAGAGCATGTCTGTAAAGAGCGATTAAGACGACGCGTCGAGGTGCCAAGGAAATTTCAACTGTAACACAAACTGCGACGTAGGCAGAGAATTGGGAAGCGCGCAGTCGAACGGATGTCAGATGTTCTTTTGGCCTGTGCACCTTAAGTAGTAGGCGGTAGGCTGTACCAAACCCTTTTGAGGGGGGCAGGTGGGCTGTACCAAAACCTTTTGGAGGGACACGTGGGCTGCACCAAAACCTTTTGGAGGGTTAGCTAGGCTGTACCAAAACCTTTTGGAGGGTTAGCTGGGCTGTACCAAAACCTTTTGAGGGGGGAAGCAAGAAGCATTTCAATCGCTTTAGTTAAAATACATTTTTTACGATACATTGGCTGCCACTTGGACCGGCCTAAAACGACCTGGCGGTCATGTTAATGTCTTTATCGGGAGCTAACAGCCTGTGCCAGGGCTGGAAGATTGAAAAATGAAAATTTCAGATAAGGGGGTGGTTCGTTTTGAAGAAGGATGTAAGGTCTCAGACTCACAAGTTTTGATCTTGATGCTGGAGTCTGATGAATGCTAAATGAGGCCCATATTTAGATGAGACGCCTAGTTCATTTCGGGAAAGGGGCCTGGGGATTGTCATTATTCATCTGTAAGAGAGACAAATGCACCCGTGACATGGTCAACCAGGGAAACATGTATTTGTACGTACACAAAGCATGAAATGAGTTTAACAAACACAAGGGCGTCAAAATGATTTAGAAATCTGTCAACGTGGAAGACAGAAATCAGAAATCTTCTCGAAGCATAATATGTGAGATAACGGTGGCTATAATGTGCTTTTCTTTTACTCGGGGGGTTTGGGGGGGGCTGCTGAGGCACAGACTTGGTGGACAAGAACTGGGAAACGGCGATAAGTTATAACAAACTTGGCAAAACTGATAAGAGGCTCAAAGAATGTTAAAGGAAACTAAAGCCCTTTGTGATGCAATTCTCAGATGATTCCATCGCCGTGGCAACTGCCTCATGGCTGAACACATCAGCAGCGACGTCTTTTCACTGCGATTTAGCTAGCCCTCGGCATGCTGGGAAGTTTGCGCGTGGGGTAGGACCACTGCCCGAGGTGCGTGAATTTCAACAACAAGTAATTACATTAATAAATAGCTCACTTAAAATAGTCTCCTGCGATCCCATGGGGGGAATTAATGAGCGTTAGGAAAACGACCGTAAGCGATTAATTCATATCAGCACCAGCATCTGTCACAGTCGTCTCTAATGGACACATTTGTCTTATTTGCTTTCACTTGATGTGTGTGTGGGGGAGGGGGGCACTGGAACAGTTGCTAAGCACTCACGCTGACCACCTGTGCAACACAACGTGCTGCCAGGAGCGACGCTAACTGCCATGGCATCCGAGTGGGTGGCGGCTTCCAGCGGCATAACCAGAATGGGCAGTTGGGTATGCTGGATGGGCACCAGGGTTCAAATTCGGGTGGTTGGCGAAGGAAAAAGTCGTCAAATGGGGGGGGGGGGCGATTTTAGTAATTAGCAGTTTAATAATATGCATGTACATGTTCATTTTTAATAGCACATTTTCTTATTCTCTGTATCTCTATCTTTATTATATTTATTATTTTGTTTTTTTTTTGTTCATTTATGGTTCATTTCTATATTCATGCCACCACCTGAAATTGTTTGAACTTTTATGTACAAGGCAAATAAAAAGGATTTCTTCACTTATGAAAGCACTAATCATTGGTTAAATTTGGTCTGTCTCTATTGGGTGTGCAGATGATTGGTGTGAGTATGCCCACCTGTAGCCTCGTCCCTGGTGGCTCCTCTGTTAGCTGCCTTTACTCTCTGACGCCCCTGGTGGCTCCTCTGTTAGCTGCCTTTACTCTCTGGCGCCCCTGGTGGCTCCTCTATTAGCTGCCTTTACTCTCTGGCGCCCCTGGTGGCTCCTCTGTTAGCTGCCTTTACTCTCTGGCGCCCCTGGTGGCTCCTCTGTTAGCTGCCTTTACTCTCTGGCGCCCCTGGTGGCTCCTCTGTTAGCTGCTGTTACTCTCTGGCGCCCCTGGTGGCTCCTCTATTAGCTGCCTTTACTCTCTGGCGCCCCTGGTGGCTCCTCTGTTAGCTGCCATTACTCTATGGAGAGTTTCCTCTAAGGTATATTAATGGGCCAGATCCTGGCTATCGGCTCACGCGCACAAATGCCCCATTAATCGCCCTGTGCTCTCACACGGATCCGTTATCTTAACAAACGTGGGGAAAGAACTGAAATTTGTACAACGGTGGTTCCAGAACCAAGGAAGACATTAATGAACGATATTACACTGCGGGGGGGGGGTTGATGTTCTAAAGAAATGTGGACTCCTCTCATCTTTGCTACCATCATATTTTTTCCATCTTTATAACAACAAGATCCCTTATACCTCCAGATTGACACCACTGCCTTCTTTCCAATTATCCAGACCGCGGAAAACCGCGGCGAAGCGGCTGACCTCGGAGTTTAATGAGGATTAGCGTCCAGGCTGGAACCGTCGGTGCGGGGGCCGGAAAGGCAGCTCCTAATGATGCAGTGAATTTGCTAAACCACCCCTTCCACAGCACCGGGTCAGCCAGCATGCAGTGGCCCTGGGTTAAGGGCCTCGCTCAGGGGTCCAACGGTGGAATCAGTGTGCTGCCTTTGGGATTTGAACCGGCAACCATCCGATCAGGGGGGACAAAGCCCTAACCGGATAAGCCACCCCCCAGGCATCCAGATGTCTCTAGTGCATCGCTAACAAGCCTTCCTCTCTCTGCTCATCGCTGACTCGGTCTGCCACGAGCTCCCAGAGACAGAGACAGATACCGGGTGGTTGCTGTCACTGATGCAGCCTCGGCCCAAAAGCCAAGGCCATTAATTGGGCATCGATCTTGCTGTACCTACCAGAACATCTCCATTGACATTTCAAATTGCTGTTTTGTCTTTAACATAGTGACCGCACAGGACGTCAGCGGCGGTCGAAAAGGAAAAGTGTCACGGCGATTCTCAGAAAGCGCGATTCTCCTGGCCGGACCGGCCGCTCAGCCATCGGCCACCCGGGAAGCGGAACAGGAGCCTCCGCAGTCTCACCAGCTTGCTGATGGACAGCATCTTCCCCACAGCTGTCAATGTGCTCAATAGTGCCTCACAGCTTCGACTGTCCAGCAAGCCCCCTCCATACACAATTAGGCACCGCAACTGAAGACTGGTTTTGTTTGCACTCTCTGCTCATGTCGCACAATGTCTCCTGTTTGCGTTTATATAATTTCACCGTGTCATATTTCCTCGAACAATCTCCCTCACTTCCCTTCCTATCACTATTTTATACCTCATGCGTATTTTCCACTAAACCGTAATATGCACTAGTTTCCCAAATCATCTATAATTTATTGTCTTTGTATGTATTTCATTTCCACCTTATTAGATGCTAGCTGGATTTCACTGGCCCTCTACCTGTACTCAGCACAATGACAATAAAGTAATAATCTAATCTGAAGATTTATATGAGATTCTTCTGATGAGCTGGAAGCCGAACAAGGCTTCTGCAGGAACAACGGGGAACGTTGAAGAGAGGGAATACTGGAGGTGAAGACAGGAAAGCGAACCAGGACGTCATCCCTAAAGCACCCCCCCCCCCCCCCATCAGGCATTGGCATTGGCGATGAACCTACTGGAAGCTTCTATTAATCTATGTGCAAATCAGTACAGCAGACGCTCCTGTTCCGTAACACCTGCAAGTCCGCATTCCTGTACGTTAGGAGCGATGAGCTCGTCTGTCTGGGTTCACGACAGGCAGACGCGTCCAGGGAAGGGGGAGGTGGGGTGCATTAGATCTTCTGTGACTGTGTTAGCATTCATGCTAATAACATGCCCAGTGGACACCATTACTACTTACTTTATCTCTATGGTAATTCACTGAAGAATTTCAAGCTAAACATCTAGTTTAGTGGCCTATCTTGATCTCTCTTCCGAGATTTGAAGCTTTTGCTGGGATGCCCAGAGCATTACCCGCTATGCTGCCCGTGGCCACATACCAGCAAGGTGTTGCGTTTATACATTAGTCGAGCTCCCACAGAGATCTTGGGGGAGAGTAAAACTCCAGCCCAGCGGCCAAGGTCTATCAAGCATTTAGATCATAACACATTCGACAGCTTCCAGCCGTGGAGACCGGTGTTGAGAAATCAATCCATTGTCAGGGTTGAAGGTGAAGGTTCCTCTGTGGTTTGTCTGATAAAAACCAGTGTTTCGTTGCTTGAGGAACTAACATGAAGTCTTGTAAGCTGGTCTGAATCTTTACCATTTCTTACATGTTACCTGTACAAAGGCTCGCCTACCTTATAGTGCCATGGTGCTAACTAGATTTAGCCATAGAGAGAGCGAAATACCCCAGATTTTGCAGAACCTGGTCACATTTACAGAAGGTAGATCTTTGAACCAATGATTCGACATACCAGCATACAGGCCCAGTGGATTTATACCAAAGGGAGGGACCGGCTTCTGTGACGCTACTGGTGACACTGGGCACACAACAGTCCCCAGACACTCAGAGTTTGGTCCCCAATAAGGCATGCGGTCCAATTCGCAGGCTTCTTCTGCTCCCGTGAAACGTCCATACAGAGGGGGTAAAAACCACCCTGGAATGAGCGAGGTGGCCGTAAAAGAGATTTATTCCAGCTTTGAAAAGAAGTGCAGAGGAGGATCAGATAGATCTACTAATATGCTGCAGACCGTGAGAAACTTTGAATAGAATAGAACAGAATGGAGTCGTTTAATATTTAATATAGCTCATGGAAAAAAACTGGATACATTCATGGTTAGGGGCGGTATGGTTACTAACACCTCTGGCATCAGAATTTGAGTCCCTGTGTGTGGAATTTGCATGTTCTCCCCGTGTCATTGTCAGTTTTTCCCTGGGTACTCCAGCCCTCCCGCCTCAATCCAAAAACATACTGAGGCTAGTTGGAAATACCAAATAGCCCATCGGTGTGCATGTGTGAGCGAATGCTGTGTGTGTGTGTGCCCTGCGATGGGTTGGCGCCCCATCCTGGCCGGTTCCCTGCCTTGAGCCCATAGCCTGCAAGATAGGCTCCGGAACCCCCCCCGTGATCCAGAATAGGAGAAGTGGGTACAGAAAATGAATGAATTTATAGTTCACGTTTTGTTTAGTTTTTTGAGTGAATAGCATTGGAAAAAAAACAAAGGGATTTGAGTATTGAAATACAAGCCCGCTTTATTTGCATAATTTCATCTTGAAATTTATTGTCCATCATAGCTGGGGGGAGGGGGTGTCTCAGTGTTCTGTGCTCCAGTTCAGTCAGTTCAGTTTGTTGTGACAAACCAGAAAACAAAACAAAGGACAAACCAGTATGAAAGGTCTTTGGAGGCAGGGAGCCGACCGGTGTGAGCGAACTGCCCGCCACCATCGAGCTCCCGTGCTGAGGTCAGGATCGCAGGGATCAGCCCAGCAGATGGGATACTAGCCATAAAAGTGAGCAGCGTGTGTTCTTAAGTGATTCCACCACAAGAGATTTCCCGTCTAAATAGACCCTTTATCACCAGAAGTGCCGCTGTCTGCAAACAGTAATGAAAAAAGAAATAATACATAAAAACGCAAATATTGTCAATTTCTCTGTTTCGGCCGTCGTACGTTTGACACACACATCACAAGAGCTGAGTTCTAGTTTAAATCCTATTTGTTTCTTTGTTCCTGACGCCAGTTTTTTTAAGACTAATATCTGTCGTTGGCCAACCTTGTGGCAATCGGTTTTTGGGCAGCTGGACAAAAAATTGGAAAAAATTGTGCTTCAAAATTGTGATGTGTTTATTCGGCGCTTGATTTGTGATTCAGATATCGCTACGAGGATAAAAAATCTTTGAAGGAAAATGCAAAGTGTAAATCTAATTTGTCAGTCCCGCGGTCTAACATAAACTGGTGGATAGCGTGAGCAGTAACAGGAAACGAGAGTGCAGATTGTGCTTTTGTGTTACGCATCAAAATACACTTTATAGAGTAGCCGGAAAAAACACCTCAGATCATTCATGGAAGATGCTGCAGTGTCCTTTTACTTACGAAAAATGCTCCTGTTTCATTCAATGATATGATTTAGGAAATCGCCTAATTAAGGCCTAAGTGAAAATTTGGATTTGTGGTGATCTGTGGCGGTCCTGACGCACACCGGGGCTCATGGGGCTCATGTCCCGAGCGCAGGTTGGATCTCTGCTGCCCCCTGGTTCTCCAGGGGTGTCGGCTGTACTTAGCGTGACAGATCAAACCCGTGCCTCTGGAGCAGATACAGCTCACACGATAAGAGGATTAAGCCGCCCCAATGGGTTAAGTACCCAGCTCAGGGAGCTGAAGAAAATACGAAAATATCCATGACAACGATTATCAGTAATTAATTATTCTAGTGTGTGAATGGAGAAAGGCAGCAAGGTCACTCACAGGGGAATTTAATTATTTATCGCGTGACTGTAAGGCCTGGAAGTTGTGACCTATGTCTCAAAGTGTTACGAGGCCAAGTTTGACTACAGCATCTCCACTCAATTAACCCCGGCGCTCGTTAAAAAGTGTGGACGCAGCATGCGTAATTACTCAGGGTGTAAAAGTGAGAGCTGAGGCACATGCACGCACACATGCTCTTTATACCCCCTCCAGAAGAGTGACACTCTCAACTGACCGTGAATGGAAATCACACTTATTCACCCATGGAAGGTCATGGGTTTGAATCCCCTGGCTAGCAAAATAACTGTATCACATTTATCCAAAGTGACATACAATTGAGAAAGCAGGCTAAGACCGTACCTGGAGCAAATAAGGGCCACGCTTAAGAGTCCAATGGCAAATCACTGCTGGCCAGAGGATTCGAACCAGTGACCGTCCAAGCATGGGCACAGACTTCTAATCCACAGCACCCCTATCGCAGCTGGACTTTTGAGCAAGGCCTGTAACCCCAGTCACTCTCTGCATCTTCTGAACTTCACAATGCTGATCTGATAGTTTTATAGAACGTACACAGAAGGAAGTGTGTGTGTGTGTGTGTGTGTGTGTGTGTGTGTGTGTGTGTGTGTGTGTGTTTGTGGGGGGCGGGGGGGGGGGGGGTATGTGAACCAAATATCCCTACGATGTGATTAAAAACCTGTAATTTTGACCTTGTGGGGACCATTTATTTCAGTCCCCACAGGGGAAAACTCAATTTAACAAAAATCTGTTACTGCAAACGAAAATCTAAAAATGTCAAAATTTAGTTTGGTTGCTTAAGGTTAAGGTTAGGGCTGGGTAGAGGTTAAGCTCGTCATAGTTGGGATTAGGGCTATGCCCATAGAAATTAATGCAGAGTCCCCACAAAGATACAAATACAAACATGTACATGTAGACCCCCCTCCCATCCCCCACGAGCACACCCTCATAGACTCACTGGGGTTCTTCCTGGGGTCACTAATTTAATTGCCTGCTTTTTATTGCCCATTATCTGGATGACAGGAAATAACCCAGTGCTCTTGTTTAACCGCCAATAAAATTAGGCTCCCCCCCCCCCACTCCTTTATGTAGTCCGTTGTGCGATATAAAGAACATAAACGCAATGAATCTACAGTCTGCAACTAGGCTACAGGAATCCTTCAGTGCCATGGGAATCCGCAGACCACTCCTTCTGTGCATTTTGTTAGCTTTTTTGTGTTTTCCACATCCCAGTTAGCAGGGGGCATCTTGAGAAGCCTTCGGAGAAGAGATCAGCCATAAATGTGCAAACCTGTTAACATGATACCGGCGATCATGTAGAGAGACGTTCACATGATCCATTCCTCCGGTTCGCTCTCTCTCTCACACTCAGTCAGGAGCTTCATTTCAGCGGCAGACAGACCTTATATCTCCTTTGGTCTGCCCGGGAATGAAGCATTACCTCATGAATCGACCGACTTTGGTGGAAAGTCGGACAAGGAGGATGTGAAAGTGGGCAGAGGGCCAGAGAAGGGCGTGAGCGTGTGCGTGTTGAGGCGTCCCAGGGCGTCGGTCGGTAAATCAGAGCGATCTGTGTCACTGAACAAGCCTGTGTGTGTGTTCACACGTGCATCTCAACTGCACCCATGTGCACCCTGGTGACAAATGACAGGAGTGAATACGTGGCGGGGAGGTGGTGGGGGGGGGGGTCTTTGCGTCTATTAGCCGGGCTGCCCTCCCCTCCACCAGCATCCAGATGGAGAGTCCATGACTTAACTGAACTGGTGGGAAGAGCGATTTCTCAAGCCTGGCAGAAGCAATTTATCACCAGCGTTGAGCTGGGGAAGACAAAACCGCTGCTTACTGTGTTCAGCTCTGTACAAAAGGCCCGACACGGTCCGGCTCGACCTGAACACCCCACTGGCCCGTCATCCCTGCGCACGAGGACCTTCAAATCTGCAAAGAGCCCCGAATCTGTCGGGCGAAGGCGAGGCCGCTTCCAGAACATTCTGAAATCGCCGTCTCTGGAGCTGTTGTTATTTTCCCCTCAGGTGCAGTTAGGTAAGGGGGGGGGAGGGTGGGGGGGTGGAGAGAGAGCTGTCACAGCCATTTTCCCCATGTTGGTGTTGACATATTCTGACCCTCCAGGAGGCGGTTGACTTCTGGCCCCTTAAAGGCGTTTAAGCTCTATGCAGGCGTGTGCGAGTGTCACAGGATGTCAGAAAGGGCGCTAACCACCACCTGCCCCCCACCCACCCCCACACCTTCATTTGCAAAGAAACAAGCTTCACAATGACAGCTAGCAGAAACAGAGGATACACAGAGACCCTGTTGGTGACGAGTGGCTCTGGGTGTCTGCCCAGCCAACAGATCCCAGATCAGCACTGCTACCCGGTACCGTTCCCCGACGCAGGCATCCACGTCCAACTCCCTCGATCATTCTCAAGACGCTCAGCTTGGTTTCCACGCCCCCCCCCCCCCCCCCCCCCCGAAAAGCGAAGCCCGGATAAACATTTGTCCGTGACTCATCCCTGCGCTTGTGCACGCCATGCGGAATGGAGCCGTTCCCATCACTGTTTACACAACATCGGCCTCCGGAAGATGCCGCACGGGTGTTCAGACTGCCTCTAAACGCCACAGCATAAAAAATAAATAGGGTCTTACAGCCAAAGAGGTGAGAAAGAGACTAATAAAGAAAAAAAAAAAACGCTTCACCCTGGAGATGTTTCCAGGCTAATGTCAAAAAGAGTGTAGGTCTGTAGACTCGGTCACACTGTAAGCGCGTCTGTAGGGGGAGCTGGGGAGGCTCACGCAGGCCTGCAGTATAATTGGAACACGACACTATTGTGGGGGTTCCAGGGTCACGCTGGCATAAAAGCGTAGTCAGAGAGGAGCGGGAAGCACAGTGACTCATGACAGCGTATTTGTCCTCAACCCCCCCGTCAGCACACCAACGCTCGGGGAGAACCGCTTCCCAGCACCTTTCCTCGCATCTGATGGCACATAAAACTAAACCGCTCGACCTCAGACTCTCGTCGTCTTGTTCCTGCTGCTGGTCTGGAGGCTGCTTCAGTATCCTGAGAAGCTGAACAATCCAGCACGGCTCTGGAAGGTTCTGCCGAAGGCCGGCCAGTTTCAGGCCAGACCCAGCAGTCACTGGAGTGATTAACGAAGCAAATAAAAGCTGTAGGTTCAAGAAAAATTGCTGCTGTAGCCTCAAATTTGAAACAGTACTAAGTGATTACATACATGTATAGATGTTTTATGCTGTCATTAAGTATATCAGCAAAGAAAATGGATTAATTGAATTGTCATCTTAGAGCTTTGCTATGAAGCGTTTTGCATTACTATTAGTATTATTTTGGCTGCTGAATTCCCCTTGGCTCCTGATATTAAATCCAGCGTAAGGGCAGACAGCAGGGGTGTCCTTGAAAATGTACTATATGATTTCGTAGTTCCTTTAAGAGCAAGTAAAAAAAAAAAAAGAAAAGCGTTTTCCAGGTCTGATAAAAAACAGAAGTTTTAAAACGAATGCTGGTGCCCAGACAAGACCGAGAAGTAGGATGACGAAAGGTAGCGATATCTTATAAAAACGGAGAGAAAGCTGAAGTCCAGGTTAACAAGGAGAAAGCAGGAAGATATCAGTGGTTGGTATTTCCCACTTATTAAGTGAAGCTGTGGGTCAGAAATGTAGCAAATATCACGCCAGACAGTCGAATTAGAAGGAGCGCAGTTCTTGGTCATTATTTCCCAATCCGGTCCGCGGGGACCCAGAGCTGGTCCACGTTTTTTGCAACCAGCAGTGAGGGAGCAAAAATGTGGACTGTCTGGAACTAACCTCACAGGAAGCAAAAACATTTACTGGCTGTGGGTCCCTGAGGACCGGATTGGGAAGCACCGTTCTAACAAAAAGTAGGTTGACTTTGTTTCACACAATGTGATTTATGCCATTGATCTATGCAAATCCATCCATCGGGCCAATCAGCCCTATTCTATAATCCACGGTCATGGGTATTTGCGCAAATCTGTTTATCAAATAAATTCACATATATTCTGCTGGTTTCAAATGTTTGTGCATCCATATTCGTCACAAGCTATTTTCCTTCTAAAAATAAACTTGTTAGGAAGGAAGAGAAAAACATAACCATCAAGTAAGTGCTATAAACAAAGAAACATATTGGTATTGTGTCTGCGTATTTTTCTAAATATATCTAACCATTGCTAAGACATTATTCTTCTGAATATCCCTTGTCGTAGTATAAATAAGTGGGTACTATATTGTAGGATCGAACTGCAAAACGTAGGAGAAAATTTTGCCTGGAATTTTGCCTACTTCTGTTATTATTCATGGCTGAATAAATACGAGGTTACTGTGCTCAGAGCGTCCATAACTACAGCGTGACCAGCTCCTGCAAATAAATCTAGTATTCCGTCCATGGATATTTAAAAGGTTAAGAAATGCATTCATCCAATCAAAGCTGTCCTGCCCTTTTGAGAAACACAGACTGCAGGAAAACACGCCCTCCCTCCGTTCGCGCTCTACGATCCCCTTCGGGTTCACCGCGTATCTAAAGCCGCGGCGTCGTGTGTGTGGACGAGAGACTGAGCTGGAATAATGTGACAATGATAAACATCCAAAACCATCTCCCACGGCATGATGCAGAAACCCCAAAACAACACGTGCATCTCAGGCCACACTGATGGCTTATGATGGTGTTTATATCCATGTAGAAAACAGACATACATATGAATGAAAATGAATTGATTGAATGAGCTGTCAAACACACGTGGTCCACAGAGAACCCCCCCCCCCCCCCACTGGGCAGGGCATTCTGGGTGCACAAGCCAAGACCATCTGCTCTCCAACCCTATGCAATCTCACATAGTGAACAATTTCCTAATTCCTCTGCTTTGGCAAGCTTGATCAAATGCTTAGGAAACGAAAAATAGCAAAGAGGCAGTGCTGTCGGTAATGGAAACAGCCACTAAGAGAATAATTGAAAGTAAAGGAAAAAAAGACAGAATGATTCAGATAAAACCATTAGAGAAATACTTTGGCGTGATTAAGTCTTACTTCCCAATACAGTAATAAACTCCATTCGCATTCTCACCCATTTTGCATCTTGTAAGAGGAAATAAATCACCATTTAAATGTAAATTAATTGCAGACCTCACCCAACAACCCCCCCCCGCCCCCCGCCCTCACTGCCATCCCACAAATAGCTTCAGTGGAAGAGAAAAACAGCAAACTCAGCGAGATTGTACAGTTCATCTGCGGATAAGCCACCGTTTCCTGATGTGCGGCCAAACCCGCTCACAACTGCCTCCCGCAGAGGGGGACCGGAGAACAAAGGCATCTTGGGCTGCGCGCATGACACCTTTTAAACCATAGGGGGCGTCTTCCTGGAACTGTCGCCACGGTGCATCTACAAGTGCCACTACATCAAGTATAACTATAATCGTGCTTTATTTGCAATTTGCACAAGTACATAGGAATTTGATTCTTTGCCTGCCCCATCTTGCTCTTCATAGCTCTGGGTTCACATCGCAAGGTTAACCGTCACATGGCGCCCCTGGAACTGGGGGTTAAGGGACCATGGACATGTGACTCTTCTGCGAAGGCTGGGGCTTGAACAAGCGAGCTTCCAGTCATGGGCACAGAGCCACTGACCAACACGAGATGGGCTGCATCCGAAATCACATTCTTCAGGATCAAAGAGTATGCCAAAACCATACTTCCGGAAGGAAGGAAGGAAGGAAGGAAGGAAAAGAAAATTCTGGTGGTATGAAGGGAAGTAGTTAACTGAAGGGGTAGTTAACATGACAGCAGAATGACGGAAGGTGATTTGGAAGTCTGGGTTTTATTTTTAATAGCAACCTATTTGAACATTATACTTTACTTATGCCACGAACGTTAACAAACATTACCAGTGTGCAGCAGCAAACTGTCGGGCTCAGTACCGCACAACAGACTGTACCTGTGCATCATCAGAAGATCAAAGTTCAACGGGGCAGTTCACCCCAAAAATGAAAAAAAATATGTGTTTTAGGGGGGGCTTGAGTGCTGATGACCCATCCAGGTTGTTCTGCTGCGAGTTGCTCATGCTCGTATCTTCTGCAAGGTAGAACGATCGGTATGTGGAGTGCAGTAGAAGACAATAGTACATACATTAAACTGTTCACTATGAAGTTTTGAGTAACCGGGTCATGATTTCTAGTAAGAGACATCGCTGTTGGATTTTCCAAATGTATCCAAACGCCCCTGACCTTTGTGCTGTTGTGTGACCCTCCCGGTTTGACAGTTGAATTTAGCAACATGCACATCTCTGGGTATTTTTCTCCAAGCTGGCTTCAGAAATTCATAAACAGAAGGCTTCAGCGGTAGTTTGTACTCCTTTCATCCTTGTGAAGCAGCGGGTGATGGGTCTTTTTCATGTGTTTGTATGGGGGACGGGGTGTTGGTATAGTGGAAGGAAATAATTTACATGTGCCCTATTGCTAGATTTTCAGGGCTCCCATTTTTATTGAATGACTCAAGGAACCGTGAGAGAGACAATATTTCACTGTTTGGGGGACAGGAAGCTATACGTCTCACTTTAGCATTTCAGATAAATAATTTGTCTGGCGCCTCAAAAAGGTTTCGCGAAAAATGAACCATGATGTCCAAATATGTATGGAAGAGGAGCACAGACACGTACTGGGTAGCATCCGGTGAAATCGCTCTCTCGAATTTCAGCAGGCAACAACACTCAGTCCGGGGGAATTTAGTCTTGGATGTGGTACAGGGGGGGTCTCATGAAGTCATGGCTTCTGCCCAGGCTGTCACTGGGGCCATGTCTGGTAAAGATCTGCGGCCCAAACAAGGACACATGGCTGCAACAACCAACAATATAGATTAGGGTGTAATCCAAGCTGCCACTGTGGAACATTGGCGACAAAGAGTTCTGCCAATAGTCCTGATGAAACTATGCTAGAAACCACCCTCCCCTTAATACAGACATACACAGTCGGGAAAGGCTTAGCATTAGCACTATCCACAAAACGAACATTGAGATAAGGATGCGGGATGGAAAAAGCGTCCAGTTTTCTGGTTCGGCTCACTCCCTGCTATGCCCAAGTGGCTACAGCCAGTTGACAGCTTCAATTTCCTCAGCCGGATTCGGACTCTGCCCCGATGGCCCAGCTTTTGCTGAAGATGATAGTCAAACACCAGGAGCAAAGGTTGACGGCTGCTGTGCGGAGACAGGGGCCACAGGGTGCAGGACTGATTCAAATCGGCCACCCTGAAATTCAGGTCCGTGCGTCATCTTTTTGCTTTAGGTTAGCAATCCTTTGTACTCCCTACCATATTAATAAAACTGAGAAATGCTAACGCTAAACAAGCTTAGCAAATCCGCCATAACTAACACACAAACGACGGCCTGCATTAGGAGGGACCAGTGAGGGTAGCAGCATCCAATATTTCCCACAAAAGATTAAAATGAAAGTTTTCTTATAACCCAAGGGTGAGTGGCCTTACTAATGTATGCTGCACTAAAATGCTAGGGCTTCAGAAGTTACCTGGGAAAGTATGCGAACCGTCAGCTAAAACATTAGCATGCTAACCTTGTCGTGAACTTGGGCTCATTCATAAGCTGGCGTACCATTAACTTCAAGGGAATATTGTGTCATTGAAGAATAATGTTGATAATAAATAGAAAATGCAAGTACTGAAGAGGAGACTTTGTCGGATTATTAGAGGCAATTAATCCATAATGGGATTGACCCATCTGATTTACAGAGCCTTAAATCGTCATCCCCCGAGTCATACGATGTCGACGTTAATTACCTTTCTAATGGTGGGAGGGCTTTGCACCAGAGTTTGTGCAGGGGGGCATGTTTTGGCTTATAATGAAGTTCTACTAAGAGTATTAAGAGGGAGGTTTTATGTTCATGAAGTAAAACTTTATGGACACTGGGAATGGACACAGAGATGAGCCAAGGGCTGCTGGCGGGTCTGTGCTCTCAGGGATGAGTGTGTCTCTAATTTCCTCTTCACCTCTGATCACTCCTATCTTTATTCTTTAGAGCAGGGGTCACCAACCTTTTTGAAACTGAGAGCTACTTCACGGGTACTGAGTCATACGAAGGGCTACCGGCTGAAACGCCCTCCCACACTTATCTAAACTTCATGTATAATAAACATGTTTTAAATGCTTTTTTTTAAGATACTGTTATTTTCAAATCTATATAAATGCAAATGTGATTGTGCAACAGGATAAAATAAAATTTTAGACGCTGCTCACTGGTGAGTTGTTCTATTTTTAGAACAGGTCCGCGGGCGACTCATGTGGTCCTGGGGGGCATCCTGGTGCCCAGGGGCACCATGTTGGTGACCCCTGGTTTTGGCCGTCGCATTCGCCTTTACTCTACCTCTGAAGAGTGCTGAAACCGATACAGAACATATTAATAAATATATTTTTAAATTATCTAATAATATTAATATTAATAAAAGCCTGAATTATATCCATGTCTTTTGAAACAAATTTTATATCTGAATTTTTCAAGAACAGGCAAGTGGACACCTCCCATTCAGACGCTATCCAAGGATCCCTTGGATTCTACAGCTATTTTCCAGTCTGTGGCCTTAACTGCTGCTCCTGGGAGATTTACTTACGTAAAAGTGTTCTGAGGGCACAAGGAAAAATTATTTGTTCAGAGAGATAAACCAATCAGATTGTAGAGGAGGTGGGCCCAACCAACTAGAGGAGCAGGACCAAGACATCTGGTTGGTTGGACCCACCTCCTCTACAATCTGATTGGTTATCTCTCTGAAATCAATCACTGTTCCTCCTGTCCTCAAATCATTTTTGAACTTAACCGTTAGGCCACCTGCAAAGCTTCAGCTCAGGAGAAGGGAAATTACCACTGAGGGCAAGGAAGAGACTGCACAAGCAGAACTGAATTCTATTGCCAGCCCCCATGATACTTGACTTCGGGCGGAGGATTCTTTTGAACATCGCTAATCTCCTGGGCACGGCAGATTAATTCACTGCCGTCTAATGCCGATTCTCGCCATAGGAGCCGGCACGCCCAGTGACCAGGAGAGCTCGGTTCATGAACAGGAACGAAACGCCGTGTGCAAAGATTCGCGTCGGTGCCGGTATTAAAAATGTACAGTCAAAATGTCAGGTGCCCTGCAACTCAACACCCTGCGATTCAATTTCACATATAACACGTTTCCTTAAATCCGATTTGAGTGGAAAACATTCCTCTATGTTCCCATTCCATTTTCTAAATAAATGCCAACCCGTCAGTCACCCAGATTAAAATAAAAATGAAAAAGGGAAACCGCAGAACAGTCATTATTATTACATCCGCTCCACAAATAATTCAGTATGTATTCTTTTCAGTAATGGTTAAGGTTATATTTTCTTTGTGCTCAACAGTAATTAGACTGATTTACATAAATTTCTGAATTAACGAATATGTGTAAGCCTGTAGGTTTACGTTTGGAAAAGAAAACGAACAAGGTTTATTAAAAATGTTAATACTGGGAATTATCAAGACAATTAATTTAGCGTGCTGGTTTTGCTGAGAATGGGAAAGCGAACTGGATTAGTGAAAATGGAAAATTAATAGTTTAGGACGGGGTGGGTTTGCAAGCGACTGGTAGCTAAAATACAGTTAAATGGAGAAGAGCAGCGCCGCGGATTAGGCGGAGATGATACGCGGAGGGGGGGGCGGGGACTTGTCTGCCTCCCGGATTTACATGCTTGCGCTCCCGGCGCCGATCCCCGCGGCCAGCTCCGGATTACCGTCATCTCCGCGCACTTTGAGGAAGACGCCGGGCGGGTCGCCGCGGAGCTCGGGCAAGGACGACTCCTTTCCCGCGCCCTTCACCGTTAGAAAACATCGCCGCACGATAAAGCCAGTGCGGGGATTATATTCCTAATCAACGTGTGAAATATAAACCGGTGCAGAACCGAGTCTCCGAGAAAAAAAAAACCTCTCCGAGACCCTAGACAGTCCGCTAAGCAAACTCCCGATACAGCCAGGCGCATTTATTTTCAGCCAATCTGACATGTTTCCATGTTCAAGAGTACAGATCTTCGGGCACTAAAACGGGAACCTTTTCATCAAAAGTCCAATTTCCTTGACCAATCAGCTCTCTCCCTCCCTGGGGGGGGGGGGGGGGGGACAAACAGCTGAGCCCCCCAGCACAATGACAGGCAAAACCAGGTGGTATCAAAGCGAGGAAGGGGATAACACAGTGTGGATGGTAGTTCCCATAAATAACTACAGCTATACAAGTACTTGTTTTCTGGGTTCCATCCGTGCAGAATCACACACAAAACTAAAAATGCCCTGAGGGACTCTGTCACCAATCCCATGTATGCTGAGTTATCACTGACATGGCAGCTCTGCCCACACAAAGTGATATCTATTATTATTATTATTGAACCCTTTGAATAATATGTATGTATAAGGCTGAGGAAGGATGTGCAGAGAGTGACTATGCAGAGAGATATAGGTATGAGGGCCTCACCCTGAGTCCCAGCGTGGCCCCCAGTGCGGCCCCCAGCGACACCCTAACCACAGGATGCTGATCACATGATCAGAAGGGCCCCTACTTCAGTAACAATGATAAGCTTAATTTATCAGTATAAATTAAGGGGGGGTGGGGGTTGAACATTGTGCACAAAGGTATGTAAGAGTACATTCTTTGGAGATCATTCCATAGACAGAAAAATGTGTTATTTTTATGTATAACTATCAATATGCACATGCATGCATGTAAAAGTTTCAATGTTTGTTTTTCCAGCCTTAACAGAAACGCTCCAATTAATATGAAAAGTAAGCCAGCGATTAAACAGCGTAATGTAACTGGAGGGACATATATTTGGCTGTAAATGAACAGCTTTGATTTTGAGACATCAGTGCTAAGGAGATATTTGGCATAATTATTTTTTCCTGAAAATTCTCCTATAATAGATAACACAGGTAACTGAAGTATGGACGTCAGGTTCTGTTGTATGACCAAGAAAAAGAGAAGAATAAGGCTGTAAACGGAATTCTGGAATATTCCGTGATTCCATGATGTAGGGGGAAACCAACAAATAAACAGGCAAACGAAAAAGCAAGCAAGCAAAGAAACAGAAATCGAACAGAAAGTAAATGAGAATTCTTATGTACACAAACCTCCCCGCAGACCTAAAATGTTACAGAACATTTAAAGGTTCGTCTGCTAGCACTAGATACAGGACGGCTTTTATGAGTTATTTCACAGTTCATTAAGGATGTTCCAGGTATCCCACTGAGACGGGCAGGCCTAACGTTTTGACAAATTCCGCACGCTTCACCCAAGGCGGGGTGCACATCCCCAGATAGAACATGCGGGAAACGTTTATCTTAAAAAATATATTTAAAAATGTTTCAATAAACATAAGATAAGGGGAATTTTATTGTCTCTCAAGAGAGATCAGAATCAATAAATTATACATAACGTGTGGTTATACTCGGCTGGTTGTAGAACTTTAGATCTCTATTATTGTTTGGTCATGCACGAAAAATAAATAAATAAGCAAAAAAAATGCATCCATACCTCAACAAACAGAATAAAATGAACATGACAACAGATAAGGGAATGAAGTCATAAACACGAGACCTGCGAGTGGAGCGAAGGGTTACACAACTCACAGGATGCAAGGTGAGGCGTGTTCCCACGTCTGCTTAGGAAGTCGACCTGCGTGATCCTCGCACCTCTCTGTCACCGAGCAGCTGCCATGACGACCGCTGTCATTACGATTTAACATCCAACTTTAAATGTCAATGGGGGGGGAAAAAAAAATCCCAAAAAACAAACCAATAAAGATGGATGGTAAATTTCAATAAATGATGCAAGACGGGACCTTTATATGTACCTTCTCCACTCTGGCGTCATATCCGACGATCTTTAAGAAAGTAAGAAAAAACACAGCCGATCCCTTCTAGCATTCTGTTGTGGCTCCAGCCCCCGCTGATCGTGACCAGGGTTCCTGAACGTCAGGCCAAAACACTGCCTCCTCTGAACGTGGGCAATTACCTCTGGTTTCCAAGGAGATCACAGAGCCCAACATGAAAGCGGCGGGGCCCTTTGAGGGGGCCGCGCTTACGGTTTGATCAAGGACGCGCTGGCCTTTCTCTTCTCACTGTCGGCGGCTGCGGGCCGACCTGTCGTCGTGCTGCGGACCCAAAAGCGGGTTTACTTTGGTTTGAAATGAATTTTTGGGGGTGTCTGAGGAAGGCCCTTCTTGGGAAACTAGCTCTTCAGCAGATCCGATGCCCCCATATCCCACTCCCCCAAAATATAGCTGCGTTACCACGTAATGCAGTCCAAACGCTCTTATGATTATAGGACATTTTTAAGGTGGGAGGGCAAAAGAAGGGCTGTAATTCGTACGGGGGGGGGGGGGGGGGGTAACCTTATTAGCCAATGAGAAGTTTTGAATCTGTGAGTGACGGGGAGAGGGCACAGACTTGACAGTCGTCAAGGCCCCGGCACACCTTCAGAATCATGTTGTTTCGAGAGGACCCGGGGGGGGGGGGGGGGGGGGAAGAATAAAAAAATAATGATAATAATAAAAAAATCACCAGCTGTTCTCCATCCCTGGATACATTTACTGCTCCGTATAACAGCAGCTGGGTGATAAACTCATACACAACATCATGAGGAAACGCAGCATGTCTGACATTCAGGCATTCTGCAGGACAGCTTAATTTCTCCAGCATATTTACACTTAAAAATCATGGCACACGGTACATACCATGTGCAGAGGGATTGGACATTACGGAGCACAGGCCCCTCTGCAGCACTGCATTCATTTATATTAAGAGCATTGAGAATTTGGCTCATTTTGGTTGGAGAGTCAACGTGTGAATTTGTATCTCGTCAGGTTTGTCCTGCCTGTACGGACAATGAGGGGAACCCGACCGATCTGCTTTCCGAAAATGTCCCCGGGCCCCGTTTACCGTCACAAAGAGGCTTTTTTTGCGGCAGGTGGGCAGCGAATGTGAATACCGACCCAAAATTGAGACGCAGAGGCAATACAAAATGGGGTGCGCTGGTTGACATGGCGATGGGGGGGGGGGGGGGGGGGGGGGTAAGCTGGTAAGGCGAGAACATCTGCCAGATGGACTGAGAGGCTGGGGTTAAAAAAAATAAATAAAATAAACAAATAATAATAATGATAAAAATAATTATTTTTGGCGCTTGGTGACACCCCCTGAGCACACAGAACCTTGGGGAGCGGATCTGCTTTTAACAGTAGACCACTGGGGACCTTGGCTCTGTGACTGCCCTTATGACGCGCTATCAGACAGTATGACGTGGAAGACAGACAGGGGATACTGGGCCGAGTGACAGTCCGCTCGCTGAAGTACATTCAGTTAAATCCTCTGCCAACAGCACAAAATCATCCATCCATCCATCCATCATCCAAACCGCTTATTCTACTGGGTAGCAGGGGGTCCGGAGCCTATCCCGGAAGCAATGGGCACGAGGCAGGGAACAACTCAGGATGGGGGGCCAGCCCATCGCAGGGCAGCACAAAATCATTTCCCAGGTTTAATGTCATTTGCACGTTTCCTTTTCATTCTAAACTATGTTAAAATCACTAGAAAACCTCCAGGAACCTACCCCCCCCGGTGCTGCTCCTGGTATCAAGGGAAGGAAAACACCCATTTTCAAACTTCACCGCCGGCTATGACCCATCCACAGCACTGCTGTTGAGTTTAGAACTCCGCTACCCAGAATTCCATGGGGCTCAGAATAAGGAATTAAAAAGAGACCAAGTTTATTTAGATTTGTTGTTATTTGTGGGTGTGCAAGAGGAGAATTCATAATCTTCGTAATCTCTTACGGAACTATAATGGGATGAGACTCATATCTCCACAGCCAGCAGATCTCACTAGGGGGAGAAGATTATAGCGCTTTGCAGAAAGACCTGAGGCACAGGCTCAGGGAACTAATCAATCTTTGGCTGTGACACCAGGGGGGTTTGGGGGGGGATCACTGCCCCAGCTCTAGCACTACAGTGCGATGGGGTTGACGCAGACCACAGACCATCTACCTCCACCCTGGACTGAAGTGTCACTAACAGAACAGGCCTGGAAAAATTCCTCGGCTGCTGTTTATTCTGTGTCTGCTAAGCCTCAGCAGTTCAGGGACATTCAGTCAGAAACGAAAACAGTTTCATGCCTCTATTGCCCAGACCTCAGTACAGTCCTTCTCTGTGCTATATAATTTGTGAAATAAAAATGCTAATGCATCTTAGCCGCGGTGAGCCCAAGGAGCGGACTGGTTAGGCTACATTTAGCATGCTAGTGCTTCGTGTATCGAGCGGGCGCTTACTTTCGTGTATTTTCTTGTATTCATTTTTGGTTGATGCTGTTTTGATGGCATTTGGATACTCTGCCGTGAAATTAGAATCGCGCTGAAGCAGACCACAGCCGGGCCGCTCGCTGGGAAGCGCTGTGACCTCACGCCTCCAGGGTTGCGCATTCGATTCTGTGTATGCATATTTTTCTCTGGGTCCCACATAGATTTCCTCCCACAGTCCGAATACACTTGGTTTAAGGGAACAGGTGTCCCTAAAATGCCCAGAGTGTGTGTCCTGTGATGGACCAGCGTCCCATCCAGGGTGTGCCCAGTCTTAAACGTGTATACCAACTGGGATAAAGTTCTGGTTAATGGAAACCCTGTAATGCAGCAGCTTAGCGCATAAGCTTATAGAAAACGAATAGATCAAATAGAGGAAGAGCTACTTAGACACAGTGTCACTGACTATTCATTGCACTGTAATGAAATTATTAGCTAGCTAATTAGCTGGGTAATGCTTTACATTAACTGCACCTTCATAATGCCGTTATAATGCATTCATAGAACATTCATAAGCAGAACGTAAGTATACCTTATTCGATCACACCTTAACAGCTTTAATACTTTAATAATTAATATCAAACATTACATGATAATAGGAAATATTATAATCTTATAATTGTGTTTTTATTCATGCATATGAAAGCTCTTAGGATGTTATAAATGCATGCATGCTCCAACCAACTTAGAGCCAACGCCCCCTTGATTTTACAGGGAGCGCAAACAAATTCAGCCGATTTCAAAACTGGTCTTCCTCACCAAAATCAATAAGTGATGATAAAAAAATAAAAAGGATGAATCTCTTATAAGGGAAAACGTCTCCGTAATGGATCACGCTTACAGTTTCATGAAGGGGAAATAAAAAGAAGCACGCAAAGAGACACAAACACTGTCTACAAAAGCCCACCCATAATCACACGGCTGTAAAGAACCAACAAACCGTTCAAAGTGTTCGAAATTGAGCACTGATTAATTATCCCAGCGACTTTAATTGCAAACTAATTTACTAGATGCAATTCAATTACTTTTTGAACGAGGCAGTCACCATGCTGGCAGCTGGGACATCTGTCAAAATCCGGCCCGTTTTTAGCTGTGCGTGCGCAGCTCTCCCTTTCTGGACGTCCTCATTATGCGATAACAGGCTCCAGAACGTTCATTCTAAACGTCGTTCCCTCAGCCACTCAGAGCCGAGCACTCCACTGCTGGATTAGCTGATGACATGGGTATATAAATTTCTGTCCCCTTAGGACACACACACACATTTACATTTACATATATATATATATATTGTCATACCCGGCTCCTACGATCCTCGTGTGTGCCACGCCCCCTAATTATCCACGTGTGCTTCCCTGATCGTACCCAACTGTGTCCGATTATGTTTGCTCAGTCTTGTGTATTTCAGTCCCTGTCTTACCTTAGTTCAGCGTCCGTCATTGATGTTTGTGAATGTCAGTGCCAGTCTCCGTCCTGCCCTGCCCGTTTCTCAAATAAATCCCCGTTTTCCCCGATTCCGCCTGCGTCTGCCTGTTGCCTGCCCCAGCGATCACCCGTTCACCGGGCACCGATCGTGACATATATATATATACACACACACACACGCTTGGAAAAAAATACAATAACATTCCGTTCAATATCCTGCATGCATTAATTTATTTCATTATTAATTTAATTTTCCATTGCATTTGTACTTGCATGTTCCGCATATATAAAAGCCATTTACAAAATTCCTCACAAAATTTTCAGCAATTTATAATGCAAGACCCAGTCCAGCTCCTAAACCATTATGTCACTACAGCACAATCACTGCGATACATTTCATACGGGAATCCTGGCAGGTGTGATGATTTTTAGCCATTTGACATGCGATAAGATATGCTCCTTTTCAGTCCATTATAATTTGAAGGCCCGATAGTCTGTGTTCTTCTGAGCAAAGCCACTCTGTGGGATATTTGTTTCTACTGCAAAATCAGAAATACGGCCACTGCCTTTGTGTGGATTCTCATGGCTCAGACTGAGGTCACTCTTAAATGTCGACATAATGGCCTGGACAGAACTCTGCAAACGATATGATTTCTCACATGTTAGCAGGGGTGCGGGGGGGGGAGCTCTGCAGTGCACACATTTTTAACACACATTTTCCTGATTAAAATGTCCCTGTAGGAGCACGATGAGCGAAGGCTAATTTTGCATTTAATCGTCCAGACACCTCATGAGCTTTTCCGAGCGCGGATGCGAACAGGGAAGATAACGGGGACGACAAACAGAAACGATACCGAAAGGGGCTTTGGTGATAATTAAAACGGAACTGAACAAAGCTACCTGTTTAACGACGAAGACGAGAGCTGCTTACAGCCTGTGTGCTTTTCCGTTCCAGGAAACACGCAGCGCCTTTTTATGCAGCTTGTTGCAGAAGCTGTTTCGGGTGAAGAGTCCCACTGGGGGTAACAAAGGCCTACAAAACCACATTTAATTTAACAAGCATCCGGTTCTGGGGAGAGCAGTCCACTCGAAGAGAAAAGTAGCAAAACATAGTCAGGGAGGCTGGGCCAAATTTTCCCTTTTTCCATGTAACAGCTGGTTAAAACAGAATGAGGTGAGAAGGCAAGTGGAGGTAACCGGGTTGTTTCGCCCCAAGCGACAGTGGGGATGCGACCAAATGTTCCTGTCATACTGCCAAAATCCGAATAATAGAGGAAAAAACATAACAAATCCAACCCGTAGACTTTCATTCTTTCTTCTGCAAGCAAGAAATGAGCCAGGATATTTGGCAGCGGCGATGACTACCGGCACTCAAACTACACATTTGTGTGCGGGCCCTGATGTTTGGGGGCCCTTCAGATTTGGGGGCCCCCTGTTGGCCACAAACAGGTACTACACTAAGGAGGCCCCGACGTGACTTTTTTGAGCGGGACCACGTAAAAAAAACAGGCCTTCCCCAAATGGGCTGACGGTCCAAAGATGGTGACAGAGACCAGTGACATTTCAGCAGCACCAGTGTAGCCGTCAGAGTTGCCACGACAAACGTGACTCCGAAGGCACGAACGACTCTCATTCACCCCCCCCTCCCGTTTGCTTTACGCCATGAAGAGCAGTGACAGGGAGACGGGGGCACTGAAGGAAATAAATGAGAAAGCGGCGAGTAAACAGAGCTCGGCAAACAAGGGCAGTGTCGTCTGGATCCTTCCGGAATGCGTGATGAAAAAAGTAGGGTTCTTCTGTCTTTGTCCGGGGGGATCGATGAACTCTAACCCTGTGAAGTCATCTTTCATTTTGGTTTCTTTCTGGAGGGGCTGAAGTGTGGACATCTTAGAGAAGCACCCCTCCCCCCCCAGCATAAAATACCCCAGGTTTGCCGTTCCGGCCCGAAAACAAGGGAACCGTCGGGAAAGAACCTCTTAGCGTAAATCAACATGAAAACGGGATTGGACATTGCGTCAGACAGTCCACACCCCGCACTCCTATGCACCAGGGCCCCCCAGGGAGCCCGTTATGGTGCCCAGAACCAGGGCCCCCCCAGACAGGTTTTGACATTTGAGCCTGTCAAACTGGAGGGAAGGGAGCCCCCCTTTAAGCTGAAGAGGGACCCCCTTCCCTCCAACTTTGACAAATTTCGCAGGTTGACGCCAGCCAACGACAAAGATGGATAGCGTGATAATATCCTGGGGGCGGGGGGATAGGAAGTGGGAGGAGCCCTAACCCTTCGATGCTGGCAGGTCGCGCCCCCTCCCTTCGCGGCACAACATCTCAGCTGCGTTCTTCCTTTAGTGTTTCACGGCCATCGCTTCAGATGCACACGATTCGTGGCGTCGGACTAACAATGATGAGACACAGAATGATGAGTATTTACTGCACGGCGGGGGTGGGAGGGTCGCGGCATATGAACGGAAAGCAGTGTCCTGCTTATGGTGTCCATAAATTTCACACGCGTAGCTTTTCATTGAGGGGCTCGGATTACAAGCCCAGCCACAATCATAACCTGTCCATTAACATTGCGCGCTGACCCCCCCCCCCCCTTTCCCTCCCAGTCACATACAAGAGATATGTCAGAAGCGTGTGGGGCTAGCGGTACATATCGCGGTAGGGGGAGGTGGGCAGGGGCTGCATCTTTTCCCTGTTCTATCTTCAGCAGCAGACAGGAGCTGGCTGATGGACAGAGAGAGGCCCCGCCTTCAGATGTTTTAGGGGGTGGGGCTGCTCTCTGAAAGCCACGCCCCCTCCACTGTCACCTTAATAAAATGGGTGCGCGCATGCCCCACACACACAAACACGACCATGTAGGGTATACCTGTCCTTATGGGGCCCCGCTCATTCATTTCTATGGGGAACGCTAACGCTAACTATGACAACCTTAATCCCCACCCTGCCCTAACCATAACCATAAGTAACCAAGCAAAATACAAGAGTTTATGTATTTTAGTTTTTTCATGACAGTCACCGATTTTTATAAAATTGAGTTTTCCCTTATGAGGACCAGGAAAACCGTCCCCATAAGGGGAAAAAAACAGATATTTATCACGTTATGGGGACATTGTGAGCGCTCCATACTAATCCCCACCACACACACACACAAACACACACCTGTACTCAGAAATTTCATTCTATGGGCAAAACCTTAATCGCAACAATCCTAACCCTAACCCCCTTCTCAGTTCTACCCTTAATCATAAACAAGTAAGCAGAAAAAAAAAGTCTTTTCACTATTTTTGATTGCAGTCACAGATTTTTTATAAAATTGAATTTCCTCTTGTGGGATTCGAGAAAATGGTCCCCACAATGTCAAAATAACAGGTTTTTATCACATTGTGAGGATATTTTGTCCCCACAGTGTAATATATACCCGGACCACACCCACACCTCCCCCCCCCCCCCACACACACACACACAGACACACACACCTGCTTTGCCTATGACCCAAAGTGGGTAAACCTGACCCAGCGCTTGGCACTCCCTGAACACGGTCACCCTGACTGTAGCGCCGTCACTCTCCCCAGGGGCAAATGAGGCCAATCAGAAGGTCAGAAAAACATGCAATCTTAGCCTCTCCACACCCCTGGGGAAGCACTGGGCCTTCACGCCCGGGGGAGACAATCGATCAAGCTAGGAAATGTGGGCGAGGATTAGATCCAGCTAACTTCCACACATCCCCACCAGCTTGTCCCAAACAGCTCCAGGCTGAGATCTCCAAAGATATTAGCGCTGCGATTGATTCCTCCCGCCCTCACGAAAGTGCTTGTAAGATCAGGCTCAAAAACTTAATGACTGTGTGTGCACCATCTAGGACTGGCTGTTCATAATATCTGGGGGAGCATGCTGACCAGTATCATCTTCTCATCACTGTTCTCTAATATGCTGGAAACTCGCGGAGGAACACAGATTTTCGCAGAAACTTCTTATTTGCAAAGACAAGATATCGGACCAAGCCTATAAACGCCAGATAGAAGAGAAAAGACATGCAGATAGGACTGAAAGAAATGCAGGTGGAGGTCTAGAATATCTGAAGACAGAGGATTTACATATGGGGGGATCTGGTATGCTGTGCCTGTAATCGGAAGGTTGGTGTTCAAATCCTACAGCTAACAGAGTGATGTTACCGTGGGCCCCTGAGCAAGGCCCTTAGCTCCCAATTGCTCCAGGAACCGTCTGGGTCTGCTTTCCTCAATTGGATAAAAGTGCCCGGTATATAAATGTTATATACGTAGGACATATTTAAATTGCTACAGCATTATTGTCCACATTCACAATATTATGTAGCTTATCGGGAGAAATCAGGATGCCACACGATATACGACAGACATTGATTTAGCTTAGACCGCTATTTTAATCCATGGCCTTGTAAACAACGATAAATGTTATTAAAACCTGATTACGGATCTCTAAGAGAGCGATCTGATATAGAACCTCCCCTCTCTTCCCCCCCCCCCCCCACCACCACCACCATGTGCACACAAATCTTAGTCGATGTCAATAAAGCAGGCTTCCGGAGAGCGATCCGGCCAGGCGCCCCTCTGCTACTTCTAGGAAATTGGATTCTGGGACTTTAGACGGGAAGCACACCGCGATGAAAATGGTCTCAGCTTCGTTGGGGGCGGCCTGTTTCCTCATCACGGGTCAATAAGGTCCATATCATCAGCAGTACGTAAATTTCAATGAGAGGGAAGGCAAGAAAATCGGAAGCGATGCTAACAATAAAAAACAGGATGCAAACTGCAGCGGCCGGTTTATTAAGAACAACTTAACGCAAACGGCCTGCTTGTCCTGACAGCCAATCACGTGGCTACAGCTGAGTACCATACACAGAAAACGATGACATGGTCAAGAGGTTCATTCACACTGTGCGTCTAAGGATTAGAACGTCCGAGATGCGTGACGTAAGCGATTCTGGACATGGACAGATTTTAGGTGGTGTTGGGCTTACAGCATCTCAGGAACAGCTACCATTCTGGGATTTTCACACACTGCAGGGCCTAGAATTTACGGATTGTTTATCGCACCAAACAAAAGATATCCAGTTGGCGGTGTTTCTGTGGCCGAAAACACCTTTTCAATGAGAGAGGTCAGAGAAAACTGGCAGTGGTGAATTGACAGTGGTGAGCAGAAGGGCTTCCCCAAACGCCACTGAACGACTCAACAAACTTTAAAGTGATTCTGGAAGCAGAACAGGGTATTACCTGGCGGCCACTGAGCGTAAATCTCGGGTGTCCAGTGAAATGCCAGCAGAAATGGTCCTTACTCAAGCAAGACCTGATGAAGACAATGCAGAGGTTGCCCCTGGCGTGCCTGCCTCACTACTGCTGAGATACATCCCTGTCTCTGCCACTGTCCATTTCAATTAAAAGAAAGGAGCTTTGGAGAAACAGACAGAAACACACACCCGCAGTTCTGACCTTAACCACGGAAAGCAGGGCAGGTCGATGCGGTGCTTCAAGGCAGTGTTTCTCAACACAGTCCTTGGTGATGCCCAGACAGTCCACATGTTAGCTCTCTCCCAGCTCCCAACACACACCGATACCAGGTGTTCGGTGTTCCCGATCGGCTGGGACCAAGGCGAGAGCGAAAACATGAACTGTCTGCTAGGTCCTCAAGGACTGGGTTGTGAAACACTGCTGTAAGGTGGGTTAGGCTCCAGTGGGCCTGTGTGACATTCATCATGTTATCGACTGAGCGATCCATGCCGGCTACGTGTGACCGTGCTTGTGGTGCCGTTACTTCCATAAACTACAACCAGCACCAGAGGGATTTATCGACTGGGAGGCGGTCGGCCATCGTGCCCCAGAGAGCAGAGATGGATAGCCCCCGGTAAGGAAGGGTTAGCTCCCGAGGACCTGACTTAAATTACTCCTCATTAAAATTCTCTCATGCTACTCCTTTATCTCACCGCCCTCTGTCAACCCATCAGCTCGAGATAACCCTGATTAAACACAGAAATGCACGCAAATCCAGGGACTCAAATTGATTTGCATTAATTGCATGCACCTGTTTTCAACATTTAACATTACATAATACTTCTGTTTGTAAGACAAAGTAAATTGCTGGTTTTGTTGGATCAGTGTTAGAACATCAATGAAATATTTGTAAACTCGATCAAGAGTCTCGCATTTCCATGGCAGTGATCAATTGCAGCTCTAAATTGCCGTGTAACGCTTATTCAACCACCACAAGGAAATGCCCCGATATCAATATTGTTATGAAACTTCTTTCCAAGGAAAATCTTGCATCCCAGCTGACCGTCTTCATAGTAATGAGGTTTTTTTTACCGGTTCGTTGGTCCACAGATGCAGATGGTTGGGTGACTAAGCGACATGGCAGAAGATTCAGAGGGGCTTGCGGGTCATGTCGCAGAATCTCACAGGAAATGGGGACTGAGTGTAAATCGCAGCGCGAGCCAGTGGCGTTAGAGAGAGACGGCCGCGTGCCCGGTCCCACGACGCCGAGCGGATTTGAGAGAAAAAACTATGAGCATCTGAGATAAAAAATGAGTATGAGAGAGAAACGGAGATATAGAGAGAGAGAGAGAGAGAGAGACAGAGAGAGAGAGACAGAGAGAGAGAGAGCTCCCATTCTGGGATTCTTCTTAACGTCAGATCTCACAATCACGCAGGTTCCATACGTTTCAGCGAAAGGCATGCCGAACTGCAAGCAACCGACGTGATGGTATAACAGACGGAACTCAGACCATGGACGGCTCTCAGACGCATCCTTAAAGATGGATGAGTTCTGAAGCCCTTAGGTTTGGCTCACGTCTGGTTCGGTAGATCGGCTCTGGTTCTTACGGTCTGAATTTTAGATGTTAAATATTGAGTACCTGACTGGGTACTGGGGCATCTCACCACACCAAATAGCACAAGTAAACGAGCACAGAAGCTGAGCAAGCATCAGCAGAGGTACTGATCCAAAAGGCCCAGGCTTCAGCTACACTGGCTTCCCCTGGGGGGGTGGGGTGACATGGGGGTGGGGGCCACATATAGCCGTGCATAGCCATCAGGGGAGCAATCATGCAGCAAACACAAGCTCATGCTGCCTTCAGGTCTCAGATTTCCACCTTCAGGCTCGGCCCTGCAGCCATCACATTTGGACCCATATCCTACCATATGCTCCCCCCACACCAAGCAATACTAGACCCACCCACCCACACACGTGCGCACCTCGTAGTAACCCACATGCCAGGCCTTAAAAAATACACACATTAACCCGCGCTAACCCACATATGCCAACTTGTAGTGACTCATATGCCTGCCTTTACTAACCCACACAGTATGCGGTACTAACCCACACACAATACAGTACCATTCCATACACCGTAAGGTACTAACCTGTACACCCTATGGCAGTGATTCTCCACCAACCCCTGGGAGAATCCCAGTCAGTCCACATTTTGGTTCAGCACATCTGAACCAAACAATCAAGCAATCGAGAGCCACAACCTACAGCTGTGCTGGGAGCTGTGAGGGAACAAAAATGTGGACCGTCTGGGGGTGCTTGAAGATTGGATTGAGAAACAGCTCCATATGGAATTAACCCACACGCCATACAGAGCTGATCCAACCATAAATAATACGCACAGTAGTCAAATACAGTATGGCAGTGGTTCTTAAAGTCGGTCCTCGGGACCCACTGACCTGCTTGTTTTCCAGCTATCCCTGCCCCACACACAAATCCCAGCTGTCTTTCAGCTTCTGATTACCTGGATCAGGTGTGTTCAGTCAACCAGCAGTGTGTAGGGCAGGGATAGCTGGAAAACAAGCAGGGCAGTGGGTCCCGAGGACCGAGTTTGAGAACCACTGCAGTATGGAAGCAACCCAGCCAGAATACGGTACCAACGCAAATATAATACGCAATACGGTACTAACCCACACACGGTAGGGTGAAAACGAAAATGCCATAAGGTAGTACACGCCATATAGTACTAACCCACAAGCCATATGGTACTATCTCAAACCCCACATGGTACAGCAGTAGCCCAGCAGTACTCATGAAGGTTCTCAGTAAGCCCTCGTGATGAGTTTGCGTTAATGGCTCAAATGGAGGCTGAGAGCACACTCACGCAGAGATGAGAGCGCCCCTCTTTCACACCCTTTACAACCTCTTTAAATTAAAAGACACGGAAATGACACGTCTAACCGACTCACGGCATTCCCGTGGCAAATGGAGCCTTACCACCACCAGGTGGGGTGGAGGGGGGTTGGAGACGGGTTCCGAGTTAACAGAGCGGCCGGGGGACTCACGGCGGAGAAGTTCTGCGGGCCACATGGTTCGCCACGGAATTTGCAGTAGAGCAGCATGTCGTCCAGCTGGTGACCCAGCCGGTCCATGAACTCCAAGATGGTGCCCTCGAAGTGCCGGGGCGGCAGGAAGAGGCGGAAGTCAGAGAGCTTCCGGAACCAGGCCAGCCGCTCGTCGTGCAGCAGGTCCACTACCATGGGCCGCGTGGTCCGGTTGGCCAGCAGGAGGCCCAGCCAGTGTCCGGCGAAGTACAGGTCACTCTTGGAGAGGTGCTGGAAGCGCACCGGGTTGTTGTTGCACACGGTGACAGCAGGGAACGGCAGCTCCTTGGCCCACTCCATGTGCACCTTGGTATAGGTGGGGAAGGAGAGCCAGTGCAGGAGACGGTTGGAGGACCAGGAGAGGAGCAGCCCCAGGGAGGCGCACAGCGCCAGGAGCCAGAAGGCGCGGCGGCCCAGGGAGGCCCCGGCGGAGCAGACCTGCCGCAGGCCGTGCAGCCTTGTCCTGGACAGCAGGGCTGGTGGCCCACTTCCTGGGCGACGCGGGCGGCGACGGCGCCTCCCCCCGGAGGGGGCGCCCGGCTCGCCGCCATGCCCCTCCTGTGCCATGGCTGCCCGCAGAGCACCTAGTGCAGCGGCGACGGCGTCATCCCTCAGCCAGGCCTGCGGGTCGGGGGCCCACATGAATCTCTGGGGGGCCCCGATGTCCGGCACGCCCCCTTGCCCACAGACCGCCCCCCCCGACACATTCACACCCCCAAACTCCCCCTGATCAACAAGCTTCCACAGACAAAAGGGTTTCGATTCCGGGAGCTCCGCGTCCTCCGCCCCCCCCCTCTCGGTCCTCTTTTCCAAAGGGGGGTCCGCGGTGGCCTCACATGTCCAGGAGGAGAAGCCCCCCCTTCGCCCGGGAGGGAAACCTCAGCCTGGGGCTCCCAGCTGCTCCTGCTCTCGCCGCGGAGCGAGAGTGGTGTGTCAAGCAGAGTAAGAGCGAGAGATAAGAGGGGGATAGAGAGAGAGAGAGAGAGAGAGAGAGAGAATAAAACAGGGAAAGGGAGCAGACTGAGAAGGCAGATCCAGTCACAGGGCAGGGGAGCAAGAATAATACTCCCCCCCCCCCACGAGCCCCGGCAAAGTCCCCCTGCTGGCCGGCTGCTCAGGGTCCCGTGTTCTGAGTTCCAGCCCGCTGGACCCGTGGATCAGCCCCCAGTGCCAGGAGGACCTGGATCCCGAGCCACATTCACGCTGGCGGCGGTAACTGGAGCCTCTGCGCCTCGCTGACCACCCCCCCTCCTCTGCCTGTCCTCTCGGCTAATCAGCGCCGGCTTTTCATTCAGATCCGCTCAGCGACACTTCCTCCTCCTTCTGTTTATCACTGCCACCCCTCCCACCCCCACCTCTTTACCCAAGAGCCCCCGAGGCAACAGACGGTGCCCTCTCCTCGGGGCGGCCAGGAACTATCCCCCCAACAGGAAGGAGAACCTTGTGTGTGTGTGTTTGCACGCTCACTCGCTCGTGCCAGTCAGTCGACCTGCTACCAGCGGGAAACTCGTCCCAAACCGTCCGGACTGCCGCACTCTCTCTGTCCTTCTCCCCAGTTCCCCTGTCTTGAGTTCCGCTGCTCGTCCTCTTGTTCCTTTTATTTATTTTTTTGTTTTCTAAAAATATCCTCAGAGTGCTCGCTGTCACGACGGTTCTGCTCAGCACAGCCGCAGCCGGACTCCCCCAGTCACCCCCCCCCCCACCCCAACAGCTGCTGCGATCCCCCCGCCTCTTCAGGGAGCGTATCGCTGTAGTCCGTCCGCTCCCTCCCTCCTCCCCGACCCACGCGGGCTCTCCGTCCTCACGCCGAGCCGTGGCTCCGAGCGCCGCTGGATCAGAATCCGCCCGTGAGGAGCGTCGGAGGAAAAGACCCTCAATCCGGCCGCGGCAAGTTAGCGCGTCTCTGCCCCGCGCCAGACTGGCACCCTGTCAGGCAGCAAGCGAGTGAAAGAGAGAGAGCGAGTGGGAGAGAGGGAGAGAGAGAGAGAGAGAGAGGCTGCATTCCCTCTTGGACTTTCTCTCCATCTCATATCTCCCTCCACCCCCCACCCCCGCCCTGCTCTCTCTTACGCACACACACACACACACACACACACACACACACACACGCACAGTTTGGGCATAATGTGAGCTCAGCGTTTTAATTTCTATCAGTTATTCAAGGCGCACACCTCGGAAACAGATAACCAGACTTTAGGGAAATTAAGATGAGAAGAGAGAGGGATTGTTTGGGTTTTGGAGGGGGGGGAGAAATTAGAGTGATTAACTGGCAGTTATCTCAAGGAAATCAGCACAAGCCAGTGTTTGGCAATTTCAATTATGGCAATATAAATAATTATGACGTGTTGCACCCAGACATCGCCAGCTAACTTCGGCGGGAAGGGCTTTTCCAAGGGCTACGGTTGCGGTTTTGTGTTACGGGTAACCATTTGTGACATTTGTCACATTTCTGTATTCTTCTTCCCCTGAAGAACGTGACAACATCGAAACAGGCACTTGAAGGAGAAGCGACAACTGGGGTTGTCAGTTTTTTTTAACCACATTTCCCTTCTTCCTAAATAATAAGACAGGCTGAACAAACATATAGACTGTGAGAAGAACACTAAACCAACTCAGCTCAATGGCGCAGAACTGCGTGTTGCAGTACTGCGTGCACACAGAGCATGGAGAATCCGTCATTCCATAACCTGCATAAACGTTTGATTAAAACCATTCCAGATGGCTATTCTTGTTCTTGGGGGCAATTATGTATCTTGTCTCTCTATTAAATAGCTGCCAATAATTTAAAGGCCAACAAACTTAACTTTTCATTAACAGGTCTTTCAAAGTTAATTTGCTTATCTGACATTTCACTGCAGGGACCCGGATCGCGATTTTCAGTGTCATGTCAGCCTGCTCAGTGATATTTATTTCAGTCATTTGCATTTAGTCACCTTCTTCAAGGGAACGGTGGAAGTTTTGTTCCGATTCGGTCACCCAACTGTTGTATTTCATATCCACCATCTGTTGCAGAGAACGCATCGCGGTTATAAAAAAATCTATGTGTCTTTCACATATGGGTCTATGTTTGAGTTGTACTTCTTGGGATCAGGAGAGAAAAGCTATAAAGGGGACTTTCACAAGGCAGGTAAGAATAATTTTTTCCATCCCCTCCTGCAAGTGCTTTCTGCCACACTGATTTTCCAACTATTATGAACGACGAACATCATCTCACTGTGCCGACTGTCATAACGAACCTTCTGATTGGTTCCTGGCTGGACACGCCCTCTGACACACCTGCCGCAATACAAAAAAAAAAAAAAAAAAAAAAAAAGACCTACAGTCATATTATGGGAAAAACTAAGTGCCCGGGTGCTGCTGCGGAGCGGCGAGGCCGTCGGCGAGGAGAAAGCACCCCTGAGGTCGAATCAACATAAATATGCGATTAGCAGCCAATTAGCAAACGTAATTAGCAGTCAACGGGGCAGCAGATAAGGATGAATGGCGAAACTCCGCCCCCCCCGCTGAGCTTTCAATGGTAAAAAGGGACTTGGGGGGGGGGGGGGGGGTTGAATGCAAGGAGGGGGGACAGATTAAAAATTCCCCCAAGCCCAAATTCATGAAACCCCAGCAGCAGACGTGAGAAACATTCTAAGGGCGGAAGGGCCCCTCTTGTGCAGGATAATAGCATATCCCTGGTCCTCCAAGCGACACCACAAGGTACTGTAAGGGCTAAAGTCGAAGGGAAAAAATGTAAAAAACCCCCCCAGAGTCCGGCTCCTTTGATGCGAGGGCCAGCCCGCTCCACATGGCCTGACGAAAAAGGGCAGTTATTTTTTTCAAAACCTAAATGTAAATCTCTCAAGGGGCTGAACCTGACTGTACTAAGATATACAGAAGGCAGGGAGGAGACACGACGACAGCCTGAAGCCCAACCGACGCCCAGAAACAGGAAACGCCACCTTCGGCAAACAATCGATTTCCCCAATCTTTTCTTTAAATAAGATTTTTTTCCCCCCTCCATCCTGGTGCCGTCGTCTGGCAGACATGTCGCCTGCGGGCCGGAGTTGTCATTCCAGGGACGTGAAATTCCCAAGCGAACTGGCAGGCCAGCCGGTCCGGACGCTGAGGAAATGGTTTTTACAGCAGAAATCCCATCCAGGTGCTTTTTATAGGTCTGCCGTGATTTGGGTGGGGGTGGGCTGGAGGGGGGGGGGTGTCTGTAGGAGAGCTCAGGAGAGAGCCCCTGGAGCACATTTGGACATTTCTGGAGGACAGGAAGTCCAGAATGTCCTGATTGGACTCAACTATCTCCCATGTCCTCGTTATGACACACTCGTTAAGACACTCGTTAAGACACACTCGTTAAGACACAGGCTGAGAAAACGTGTAGCTCACGTTCTCCCACGTCTCTGAGAGAGCAGCTCTGACTATACCTCAGAAGAATTTAAAAATACATCTACACACCACAGTGGTTCCCCCTCTCTCTCCGTCTCTCTCTCGCTCTCCTTCTATAATCCATGGGCACGGTTCCCTGCTGCTGTGTGCCTTTCCCCTGCTGCTTTGGTTAATGACCCGCCGCGCTCTCCAGGCTGGTTTCCCACCGCTTTCCGGACACGTCCGTCAGCTTTCGGGGACGTTGTCGCAGCCCGAGCCTCCACAGCCCGTACATATGAAGCAGTCCTTCGTTCGGTACGCCCTGACTCTCGCACTTGTTTGTTTTCCACAGATTCTGAAATGCTAGTGGCAAATCTTGGAAGAGGGTAGTGGGTCTGAGAAGTGTAAAGTCAAAGACCAGCAAGACTGCTTGAAGAAGACCCCCCCCCCCACCCCCGACAAGGAGAAACTCCTCAATTATGCATGAGGGCACATTCGCTTTTCTGAGAAGTGCACGGCACAGGTCAGCTTGCCCGGACTCACCCGTTCCTAGTCTATGCCACTGGGAAACAACAGAAGTTACAGTACTAGCCAGTGCCAATGTTCCTTGTTATACGACTAGACCAGTCAACACCAGCAATTACCGTCTTCGGCAGTGATGTAGTATCTTACTGGCAGAGGGCACTGAATGGTATAGCGCAGCGGTCGGCAACCTTTTTAAAGCCATTTTTTAAATATCTGAACCAAGATTTACAACGAGACGCAATGGGTAGAGAAGGCGGTTTGAGATACGGTTTTTGAATGTGTATATGTGCATTTAACACAAAAAGTTCAAGTACAGTCGAACCTCGTTACTACGTACCCCGGATACAACGTTTTCACCTTTTCAACGTACAGGTTTCTGTATTATTCCAATAGCAGCCATTGTTTACAGCGTACACCCTTACAGCGTAAACTTCGATACAACATCCAAATTTCTAGAGAAAATACGAAAACTAACCATCGTTACACAGGGACGGATTATGGGTTGTGTGGGCCCCTGGGCAAAACGTTCGCGAGGGCCCCCCCCCCCACCACCACAACCACCACAATTCAAGGGCCCTTGGCAGCCAAACGCCCTCCCTATAGGGTCAGGGGCCCTTGTAGGCAGAGGATCAAAGAATGTAGGCCCTCTAAAATAGACAAACGAAAATACATTGTTGATAAGCGTTGCAAATTGTTTTGGGCTAGGGGCCCCACGGGCCCCCTGCACCCCAAGGGCCCCTGGGCAGCGGCCCCGCTGGCCCGGTCCGTAATCCATCCCTGTCGTTACAACGTATAGCGCTCTCCTCGCCCACCACAACTTGTGTCGCTACATCTACCTGTACTGTATCTACCTGATCTTCGCCCGACAATGCACATTTGTCTATTGCGTTGTAACTTCCCGCGTTAAATGAGTTGCCTTGACCGATCGTTACTGGACTGCGTAGTAATGGCTTGTTAAGTGCTGTGTGCGTATTCTTTGTTTATTAAACCTTATGAAATACCGGTCATGCTGGTAATTGTGAATTCAGAATAATAATGGAAGTATGGGATTTTATGATTTAATTTGACAAATATTTCATTAATATTTTCAGGCCAAATGCTAATTTGCAGTCACAACTCAGCTGCCTATAATAGGCCTATGTAAATGGGAGAAAATATAATAATTTTTACGAAGACCTGGGAAGGCGTGGTGACAATTTACTACAAAAGGTATACGAAAGAATTAGGAATCCCAATAAACGTTGAAGCGTACATCCAATCTCCGGTACTAAAGTAAACTCCGTACCATTTGACTGGAGACGTACTCTCGTCGCACAGAATGACTTCGAGGAAGATGTGAATGATGCCGCTAAAACATCACAGAAGCGCGCGATGGATTGCCTCATTCACATATAGCTAAAGAAATATCTAAATGAAAAATGAAATATTAACCCATAAATAATTTCTTAACATAATTATGATAATACTTTCGTAAAGACAGGAAAACGTGAACGCAGCTATCGTTAAGAGAAGAGCCGCAGTCACGTGGTCAAGGAGCCGCAGGTTGCCGACTCCTGGTATAGCGTTACCAGACAGAGCGGGCAAAAATCACTTAATCAGGCGATTGTAAATATTCATACAAAAAGCTGTGGGAAATCACCATACCTCTCCCAGAGCTGCTCGCTGGTGGCCTGCATTCGCTACACGAATAAATTATCCCCAGAGAAAAACGAAGCAGCTAACCGAGCCAGATAATGCTTGCCGTTTATACCTGGCCGGCATTACTAGGGAAGGGATCTCACCCACCTTTACACACAGCCTGCACGGTGCCACATTAATCAGTCATTTTTAATAATTTGTTACATGAATCCTGATCATCCCTAATTGCAGAATATTCTGTATGATTTAGGCAAGGCGCACACACACATTTGTATTCATATCTTTGTGGGGACTCGACATACATTGCTATGAGAAAAACCCTAACCCTACCAATGACAACCTTAACCCCTATTCAGCCCTCAACTCAACAAGTCTCATCTCATTCTAGTCGTGATTATGTTCCACATCTGCCACCTTGTATTTATAATGATTACCTTTTGTTTCTTTATCATTCCTTTGTAAAGCGCTCTTCAGTTCAAGAAAAGCGCTATATCCGTTAAATTTGCCGTTGTCGTCAAGTCATAATTGCATAAAGTAAAAGCTCAAATGTTTCGCCTGCGTGCTGAAATACTATCTTTATAGTTTAGTCTCTACTGTCAGGCTGTGCCCCACAACTTTGATTTTTTTTCAATAGCAAAACAATAGGGCTACACAAACGCCACCTCCTCTGTGTCCTGCATGCTTATCGGTCATCCAGATAATCAATCTCATTAAGGAGAGATTGATCGTGTGGACCGAGAGCCCGCGGCTTTGGGCACAGCCCCTATGATTTTTTTTACAAATGCCCCAACTTGACTATACCGTTGCCACGGCAAAGGAACATACAGTGTTACAATGGAATAAAATAAAGTTACATATTTACATACAATATATTCATATTTTACATTTATACCGCCGATCCTTTACTTTCCATATGTCAAGAAAATATGCCATTCTCTATAACCTTATTATTCTGCTCATTTAATTATTCATACTGGGGTGCGCATTCTGACACGGACAGCAGCGGTTAGGGTAAATAGATTTCATTATTTATTTTTTCTTTATTCTCATTCTCTTCTTATCTTTTTAAGTTTCAGCCGAACATAGCAGCAAGTAAACATCTCAAGTGGAAGTTTAATAATCACTAATGCTCTTGAACAAAAAGCCTTAACTGAATTTTCTTCTTGCACAAATGACAGCAATGTTTTACCTGAGCCCAATAAAAAATACACCATTGTACATTTTCAGTGCATATACCGGTTTTTAATGTCATTCTCTCCTCCCCGACCATTTCAGGGGAAATTTCCCACTTTAATTAAAAGTAACTGATGATGAATACCTTCTTGAAAGTATCTACATTAGGCAAGGCTGGAAAAACAAAGTGTACCTTTGATTACTACAAGAGTCTCATTTTTTTTTTGTTTGGGAAAGAATGGGAAGAACAGTGATAGTTAATTATGTTAAATGATAATGGAGGAATGTGAAAACATGACTTGCGTTAGCATGATAAATGTTGACACGCTTTAATCAAACATTGATCAAAAGACCTTGGGCGGCAACATGAAGGATGCCGTTAAAGGCATTCACATTAATTCAAATCAAGAAAAAGAAAAGAACTGTATTTTAACTCCGCGAATTAGCAATTCGGTGCTACTGACAGACTTCACAGGGTCAACTGCAGCACAAAGAGGAATCACGTAAAATATTATTACAGACCGCAGCCCCCATTACCGAAGCTGTACAATCACAGCACATTAGCGTGAGTTCATTTTCGGTTAATAAAGCCGGCTTAGATGTTCAGAGCTAATGTTCACCAGAAATAAACAAACTAATACGCAAGTGCACGTTCACGACCCTTCGCCCCACGGCGCTACACGATGCTGATTGCGCTAATGGGAACTAGCGGCTAAGGTGGGAGACGATTTCCGAGCTAAATTCCAACTGCTCTCCAAATTGCTAACTGCTGGCAGTCTTTGGAACGCCACTTCACTAAAACAGCGTTCTTTGTATAGTATATCTGAATTGTATATCCCAAACAATTCCTGCATACAACCCCAGCCGTACCTCTTCATATTCTTGCTCTCTTTCACTGGCTGCGCATCAGTTAATACTAATGACGTCCTCATTAAGCCTCTGATTGGCTAGAGTAGGTGCCCTAATGGAGGAACACGATAAATGCGTGGAACAAAGGGGATGGCTCAGGACCACACCTGTCAATTTGGCAATTATAGTTTTTAATTGCTGATCTGAGTCACACGGCAACCAACCCTAGGAAATAATATGCAACGGACTGGCCTCACCGCAACAATGGTATGAACATGCGCTGCAATAAGAGGTGCAGTAGGGGCATGGATACCAGGCAGATTCAGAGGCCCCGGTAGGGGCCCTTAAATACATAAAGTTATGTAACACTGGGGCCCAAGGTGACATTTTGTCTCAGAATTTCTAGCTACAGCCCTGACTGCAATGCACCTCAAATCCATACGTCTTTTGCTGCAAGACATATTAGTTGCATGCACAGTGTCTAATGCTACTGTAGGCTGCTGGTTCAAGTCTCAGGAGAGAGCTGCAGTACCCTCAAGCAAAGGACTTAACCTGAAATGTTCCACTGAAATGTCAAGGTCTACAAATGAGCCACTTTAGGCTGGAAAGCACCTTTGAGCAACTAGATGTTACATCCAGTCCTGCCTGCGAGATCTCATAGGCGGCGGCAGTGCGGCGAGCTCTGATTTACACCGAGTAGAAGCTGCACCATTTGCTCTAAATGTTTTTTCCTGGAACGAGCTGGCTGGGGTGAAAGTAAGACAGCCGTTCCTGTGAATTCTCATGATCTAGGAAGCGATGCCCCACCAGCCGCGTGCTAATTCAGACAGTAGCACAGGACCACAGACGAATACATCAGACACACGACGGTTGGGGGGGGGGGGGGGGGGGGGAATAATCACATGAAGACCAACCTGTAGTGAAGGCAGCAAGTATTAATAGCGGCCAAGCTCTCTAGCGGGGGCTCACAGAGAATGCCGCGCTGTTCTCGGCCCATAGCCTAACGAAGCCACAGCAAACGTCTGTGGTACGGCATAGCCAGTTAGGGGCCTCAGATCCCACCCTAACTATGCAGCTGGGGCCCTGAGCAAAACCCTTAAACCACAATTGCTCTAGGGATGGTCTGAGCTGCCTCTCTCAAACACGTACGCTACGTTGGATAAAAGCATCTGCAGGGCAACTACAGATTGTCCCCAACATACAACTGGGGTTCCGTCCTGACAGGTAGGCTGTATGTTGGAACTGGCATATATACGGTATACTCTCGCCTAACATGAAAAAATTGTTTTTTGAAGCCTGGGAACCTTAGTTATTTATGTAACACGTTACCTAATTCTGCAATTAAAAAGTATGAAAAACATTTTACTTTAACCTTATTGAAACAGAGCAATAAACCAGAAGTCAGTGTCTTCCGTACATCACCAGTCCACTCTGCTGTCTCTCATCACTAACACTGTGTTCCTCCTGTCAGGTAGGGACTGTGTGCCAGTATTCTGGGGCGTGGAGCGGTGCCTGAATACATACCTTTCTCCTTAAACCCCCCCCCTTGTATTTTTGCTCCACTGGCAGAAGCCAACAGACGTTTTAGACGCTTTTTAGACATTTTTATACATGATTCTGTACTTTATATCATTATTACCATTAATTAATTACTCCATATACCGTGGCAACTATCGTATGGCACCTAGCATACTAGGTAAGGTAGTACTGTATGGTGTATGGTCATGCAATGTTTTTTTTACATACATTTACTTATTATTATTTTTAAATGAGGGTAGACTCAGGGACAGTCTGTAAATATATATATAAATAAATATATATATAAAGACACATACCTCCCTACCCCACAATATTCCTCAGGGTAATTTATGGTTGGCCGAATATGACATCCAGCACACATATGTTCCGGGCCTCCCTCTGTTGTCATGGCTGATGGAGAATGTTCCAGGTGGTGCGTCAGGCAACGAAGTGAATGAACGGGATGAGGTTTGGAAAACGTACAGTGGCAGAGGGGTGCAGACATATCCACTAAGACAGATTGCGGATACAGGCACTCTTTGGCGAATAATTATTTTTCTTTTACCAATTTACCTTAAATAGCTAATTTCTTTCACCAAATGCCAGACGGTACCGTAGAGGACAGGTAATTACCGTTGCTTCAAAATGCAAGAAAGTGTCATACTGCTTCTCCATATCTCGACACGGTTCCTGACAACTTACTCTTCCTCAAAATAGTAGAGGTTTTTTTGCCTCGAACCTGAGGAATCAAGCCCATCAAAAATCAATACAGGGAGTCTCAAATCTTTTCAAAGTCGTAAGGCTGAAAGCTTTTTAAGCCGGGCAAACTCATCACGAAGAAATCAAAACTGCAGCAAGCAAACCCACTGATTCCATCACTTAGGCGGTAATCACCTCCTTCTCCGAAGCCGTTAATCGGGCGGTTGCCATGCCAACAGGAATCAAAAATCAGGAAGCTGATCATTCAGGGATCCCCGCTTGATCAGCTTTTATATTACCGCTCGCGTTGCAGAAGGTGCTCCATTCATACGAGGCTCACGTTCTAGAAGCTAAATGCATATTCCAGAATGTCACATTCAAGCAAAAATTCTGCTGGCCTAAAAAAAAAAAAAAGCCGACAGATTTGTGTTGACTCATATTACATAATTTGAAAAAAAAAGTACTTAATACAGCATTATTGTAAAACTGCACATTTTCGACTGAACTGGTTGTACTGTATTCTTTATATCGACACTGTAGCTCGGCGGTGGGTACAGAACACAACAGTAGGGATGTAAAGACAAATCGTGATGAAATGAGATCTGTATTGTCAGAATCGGTTATAATAGGTCTCAGGGGGCAAAATCCTCTGTAAAGACACTCCTGTGTGCAGACTGTGTGATCTCACACTCATGTACTGCAGGTAGACATGCAAAAGGGCAGAGACAGGGGAAGGGTCTTTAACATTCAGAAAGGCAGTGCTACTGCGCCCCATTTTTGCAGTGATAAAGCGTCATTCTTTTTTCCAGCAATGGTCAGGACTCTGACGCAGCCAACTAGCTAACTAAGTAGACAGAAATGCTCGTCCTAGAGATGCCCGATATGTAGGTTAACATTCCGACATCGGCTGATATTCGTTAAAAATCAAGATATCAGTTGTTGTATTGATGGATATTAAAGCCTTAGCCGCTAACTTTGAATCCTGATAAGGACACAACTACGAAAACAGTTGGGATCACTGCATTGGACGGATTTTCCCGAGGACGAGGAATTCCGTTGGCTTTTTCGCCACAAGTCCCAAAGTACCAGTCTGTGACACGCTTACAATTCATTATCAAATCCGGCCCGCTGATCAATCTTTCATTTTCCGCAGAATAAGAAACACAGTCTATCATTCTGTGAATATGCCTTACAAGCCCCCCCACCACCTTTTTGGGAAATGCCTTAGAGGTTACCTGGTCAATTGGTATCGGTTTAGACATCAGAAACCAAAAAATTAGCATAACCGTGATGCCGTAGGCAAAAGCCACGAAGATCCTGCTTCCAGCCTTCAACGGATATTTCGTCTGCTTTGATTTTTTTTTTTGGACTTCCACTTTGCATATTTATACTGATGAATATTCAGTGAAGAGGCTGCACTTCACCCCTCACAGGACTTGATCTGGCAACCCTTCTGACAGGAAGTACTTAACCGCTCCGCTCGTACCCGACTTAAAGTGTGACTGATTGGCTGATCCCTACCTCTGGTATTTCCTCAGGTTGCGGGGGCGGCGTCAGCAGCCGGGCTGCGTTAGCCCACGTTTCCGGTGCTTTCCTCCGATTCTGCAGATCCACAGATCATTCTGGGGGGGTCAGGCTGCATTAGCGGTCGGAGGGACGCGCATTCCCGCGGCTGGCTTGCAGCCACCGCCGCCATAAATTCCCACCGGTCGTCAGCAGTCTTGTCAGGCCCTTCTGACATCATTGATGCTTAACCTACCGATTTACACCGGCCCCCAAAAGGCAGCCTCCCCTTCCCCACCTGCCGCAGAATGCCTGCAGGAAAATCCCTCGCCGCATCTACCGCCCAACGCACCTTGCGTCACAACCTCGATTACACCAGGCCTTCAAAGGATTGCGCATTACATATTTTAATGTATCATAAATTCCAGAGTTTCATGGTGCTATTTGATGGAGTCTTTGGCCTTGAGCTTTGATCCCACATTTCCTTGCAAACCCTAACAAGGGAGAATCAACCAAGAGCGAACCGAACAAGGAAAATTGGAACTAGGGAAGGGAAGACAAGTAACCCGGCTTAGCGAACAATCCACAAATTTCCAATAAGATAACAAAGGTGATTTATCGGCCCAAATAATGTGACAGACCACTGTCACGTATTTTGACAAACGTCACACAAACCCAGCTGTGAAAGCTCCAACCAAAGGATAGAACTCCATTTCCCCGAGCACAATGCAGCGCCTTTAAGACAAATGCATCTCTCTTCCTCTTCAGTCTATATTCACCTCTTGAAACAATATAACAATTTTGGGAAATGAAGAAAAGATGGAATAATTTCCTCCAAAAAAAAAGCACTTTAGGGCTGTCAGTGTGTTGCGGAATCTCTAGCATTTCTAACTTAATGGAAATCGTCTAGTCATTCATCTTTGCACGAAAGGAGAAATCATTAAATAAATTATAGGCAGCTTCAGTTCGGCCAATTGCCGTAGGCTAACAGGGATGAGTGCGGTGGGCTGTGAAGACGTGACGCTTAGAGGTCCATCGAGCAGCCGAGGATGAAATAATGGCTTCCTTCAGGGGTCACGGAAAACCTGTAAGAGACTGATGAGTTCTCACGAAAATGAGTGACATTTCAAACGTGCCTGGACTGACTGGAGAGGCTGGGATCAGGATAATATGAGGCCTGGATGGAGGAGCACCGCTGTACCCCAGCGACAAGTGGCACTCTCGTTCATCAGGTCAACATGCCCGGCTATGCAGCTCAGTCGGCTAAACCTCTATGTCTGTGAGCAAACGGTTGCCAGGTCGAGCAGAATGGTCACATGGTCTGTAAAGTTGCCCTATTGTATTTCAAGTGTGTCATCAAAAAAAGACACTTGCAATCACTATTGCAGCCCACTCCAGCTGAGAGAATCCCCCCCCCCCCCAGAAAACACACAGCTACAGACAGAGATGAATCATTGGACTAATGGGGTTACTGGGACTGTTCTGTGTACCATGTTGTCATACTGATGACATCACCTTTTCCCATTTTCAACCAATTATTACCAAAAGATAGAAGGAGAAAAAAAATCTACAGATGGAAAAATGTCAGCTAACCAGTAGGGGGAATAATATGTATCCATTATAAAAATCTGTAATTTACAGCGATTTCAGTACAACTAACCGGTGACAAAGATCATCCCCACTTTCTAAGAGTAAAGTGTACTCATGCGTTTTTTTGTGGATCTATACAGCAAATTGTCTTTAAGCATGTGGTGACTATTACTGTGTTCAGACCGATTTGTCTGACTTAGATCATTCTGTTATCTAATGGCAGCTACAAAACTGCATGACGGAGTATTGACCCCCTTGACCACCTGAACCAACAATTATTTGATTACAAACTCCCACTGTCTCCTTTCCTGCCCACTTGAGTTTTGGCCTTCCTACAGTATATATATATAGCAATTTTTGTTGTCGTGTCGGATATTGTGGCTCCGATGCGATATTCTGAGGTATGTTCTGATGACACCATGTGGGACAGTCCAACAGCAAACTGCTATCGGATCAGGGTAGCTCACAGACTGCAATTTTGAACGGTTCCTGCAGCAGAAACAGGCCACAGAGCAATCGACGGTGTAAAGCAATTCTGCCGTCTAGTCCTTTTTGTCTGAGCCCATTGTGAGTCATGTAAACAACATAACAGAAACCGATAATTTTTCATTCAGCCTGGCCATAAGCTTTGTTGTTATTGGTGACTCTGAATAGGTGTTTTGTATTCAGAATTGACTGGCCGAATCTGAAATCTACAGCAGAGGCAACCTCAGCAACTCTGCTAAAGTCAGTCATGCAGACTCACAGTACTCAGTTATGGTCACCCTATATTACTGCCCCCTACTGGACAGGGACAATAGTTACATTAACTTCTTTAGCTGATGCTTTTCTCCAAGACAAGGTCAGGCCGTATTGCTATAGCAACTGGGGTTAAGAGCCCCAATCAAGGGCCCAACAGTGACATCATTCTGCCAGCCACGGTATCTGAACCGGTGACCTTCTGATCACGGATGCTAACATGCAGTCCTAACCCACAGAGCCACACACATTTACTGAAGTGATGATTTAATGATATTTAATGATTAATCCATTAATGGGGGGGGGGGGGGGGGCTGCAGAGAGGCTAATGCAGATACCTCATACCCCCACAGTTGGTGGGTTCAAATCCCACCTCTCTTCCGTTTATATGAAGGGTTTGCATGTTCTCCCTGCCACAGCTCAGAAGTAGTTCGGCTGATTAATGTCTCCAAACTGTGTAGCGAGTGTGAGCGGCTGTGACCCGCAGTGCTGTGCCTGTGACCTAATTCGACGGCATCAGTCATCAGACGTTGCCGTGGTAACAGATCTCCGGCTCTGCCGTGGAGCAGTTCTTTGACAGCTGTTAGGCAGGTACATGTACATGTGTAATCGCCACGGTAACCACGGGAGATTAGGCCCCCACTTTGGTTGCAATATAATAAAACATATTCCTGCGCTAACAAAAAAAATATTCAGGGAAAAGAGAAAGAGATTACAGGTGTTACGAGCATCATTACCAGTGCCTTTGTAGACACTAATTAATTCAAACTGCACTTAGCATCCAAGGAAGATATATGCATCATTCGGGAAGAACGCAGCATGATAGAGACACCTCCTCCGAAATGGCCCCACCCCACGTAGAGAGTTCTTTTACTTGATAGAGAGAACAAGTAAGGGAGTGCTAATGTGTTTTCATTCATTTGCAGTCAGAATACATCAATCAAAAGAATTATATAAAAAAAATAATAATAATCTTATTGGCTAACATGAGAAAGGGGGAGGGGAATCAAAAATACCGGCCAATCATTAGGGTCCATTCTCCAAATCATGAATTAAATAAACATAATAAGAAAAAACACAATAACAGAGAGAAATTTACATTCGCATCATTTGTCTCGACTTGCCGTAAATACTAATAAGCTGCCTTCTGTTTACAGTTCATTACGTAGAAGTCTGTCATGAGAGGCAAAACATCTATTTCTGCAGGCAACCTCTGGCATCAAATTCATATCATCTCAACACGTACTGCTAAGACAAATGCAAATTGCCTGCTGCTTTAACATATGCAGATGAGAGGATATAGATTAATTTACTTGGAGGGGGCGATGAGTCACCTATCATGTGACAGAGGCACTGGAGGAGAGGGGGGTAGGAAAGAAGGAAATAAGTTTGGAACGAGGTGAGAGATTTATGTCGAGAACGGATCGCGGCCTCATGTACTTCTGGCCACCAGCTGCAGCGTTAAATGGTTGTACATGATCACCAGGATCTGAGGATACCTGTAAATAAGAGTATGACACGTTTGCTTTTACGTAATGACAATGGGGGGGCAGGAAGCAAGACAGGCATGCAAACCAGATGGGGTGCAGGTTCAGATCCCAGCAGTGCTGTGGCGGTGGTGCAGTGTGTCCTTCTGTGGTTTGTTATGCTACGCCTGCAGGTCATAGGTTCACAGGCCAGAGAGTGACTGTACTGTCGGACCCGTAAGCCAGGCTCTTAAATCGCCAGTTACTCCAGGGGCGTCGCTACGCGTAATCCTGCGTTTTCAAAAATATACAGCTCTGGAAAAAATTAGGAGACTGCAGCACTCATTTCTCAATTTATGGGAATGCACCGGTGTAAAATATATACTTTTTTTTGCGAACTGCAGCCTGGCTCTTCCCAGCTTCTCATTAATGAAGGGCTTCTTCCTTGCTTTATGGGTCTTCAGTCCTGCTTCTAGGAGCCTGATACGAACTGTCCTAGCAGTGCACTTCACACCAATTTAATGTTTCCCAATCCTTTTTGAAGGCCACTTGAGGTCATCCGATGAGGTATCACTGGAAGCCTTTTCATGAGGCACTGCCGGATAAGTTGACAGTCACCTCTGGCATTAGAAAGTTCCTTCCTCCGTCTACCTGGCTGGTTTCTGGTGGTTCCCAGTGTCTCCTGCTTCACCTTATTCTTCTGTACTGCTGTCTTAGGAACATTGAGCCTGGAAGCAGCCTGCTGTGCAGTGTAGCTTTCTGCCAGCAGAACCAGGATTAAACCAGGATTCACAAATACAGATTTAAAAAAAATACAGAGCAGTCTCCATTGTGATTTTCTCCAGAGCTGTATGTTGCTTAGGGTAAAGGTGTCTGTGAAATAAAATCAGATGTAAACAGTACTATCTAGCATGGTTTTTGAGCAAAGACGGTTAGGTATGCAACATAAAAACCCTAATTTCTCTGTGAAATTACTAGCTTCCTTTTTCAGTGGTCACCTTTACGAGAGAAACAGCTCTGATCTCGCTTATATGAGGCGAACCTCATATGAAACGAAGAGGAGTTTTAATGGTTAAATTGCACGCGTGTCATGTGACCAGGTGCAGGCTGCCAATGGCAGTTGTGCTTGAGCCCAACGATCAGTGACATCTGCAACGGAATGATGTCATTCCGTCAGGCGCTTCCTCGTCCAACAGCGAGGTTGGACATTGCCAGGCAAGAAGGCGTGCTGTATGAGGATCGCGTCCAGCTGTTCCTCTGATGAGTTGCCCCCCCCCCAGCCCCCCCGCGGTGAGGATGCGCATTTAAAAACATGAAGAGCAGGTCTTGCTACTGTAAATGTCCATGAATAAAAGATGAAGCTGAAGACGTTCCAGTCGCTCATCGAATTGACTGGAACGGATTTTCAATTTGCATCTCGTCTGAAAGCATGCAAGTGTCACTTCCAGAACGGACCCCGGCCACAAGTGATTGGTAAATTTCTGGTCAAGATTCGCCCTGATTGGCCCCAGCAGTACCTTGGAAAGGCAGAATATGCAGAGCCGGTTCCATCAAAGATGTTTCTGTTTGTCGGAGATGAAATTCAACGTGAATAGCTTTCACAGGAGCTGAATTAGCCACTCATGGCTGTTAAAATCTCTCTGACAAGCTGCAGAACAGCGACCCGGACACCAGAATTTCAAATCGCGTTTATAGATAGTCACTCAAAGGATGTCTGTCCACTGAATTGAAAAGGTCAACTTCCTTTCATTAAGGAGACTTTAAAGGTTAGGTGTGTTACATCAACAACACAACTGCTTATTGGCTTAAGAAAAAATATTCTGCAGACTATTCGCTGCCCTTATAACCCTTCACTTTCCAATGATCTTCCAGTCAATCACCTTTGGGGGTGAGGTGGCAATCAGTGTTTCTTGAGCCAAGGCACTACGTGCTTGGGTAGAGTTTATGCTTTTTTATTTATTTTTTTTTAAACTGGCAATCAGAGCCTTCATCTCATTTCACACCTGCACAGCTGCCCTTCTCCACCCAACATGGCCCGGATTCACCACCTCTGGCATCCGGCCCATTCACGCGAACCGGGACAGCTGTTACTGCGAGCCCAGATGCAGGCCATATTTTGTCTTCCAGAGATTCGAGCGGGCACCATCAGTGGGAAGTAACACGCACCCCCCCCCACCCACCCACGCTGAGACGTCTGAGCTTCACAACAAAGCCTCCGGCACAATTAGGACAACTCTGGGGGGCAGGTTCCCATCAAGAGAGAAGCCTTCCTGCGTGGCCGCTGTCGGCGATGCCAGGAAATGCACGTGACTGGATGTTTTCTTGTCATGTGCTCCCTCCCGGGTGGAAAATGCGAGAACAAACGACATCTTAATGTCTCAAACGGGGCTGCCGTTAGAGGAAAGAAATCTCACAACTTTCGAAAGATATGGCGATTGCGAACAAACCACAAGTAATTACGTACATTTTCCGCCTTGTCAGATTCTTTTTCGTTAAGTACGGATTACCCTAATGAAAACACAAAAGGGCCACAGACCATTAAAAAGGCAAAGAAGGAGCACAGATGACTGACACCGCTAACAAGACCCTCTCTGTTCTGTCAATTTTACTGAAGATGGTGATACGGATATGTTTTCCCCTTGAGGGCACTTGTACTTAAAATCTCAAGCATGAGCCTTAGCCAGCGCCTATAACGCAGCACGGCTGCCGGCTGCTAGCGTCAACGTCAGGGCAGCCCGGTGATATTGCGGAGCCTGAAAACAGCTAAGACACATAATTCAAAATGAGGAAAGGGACTGTTTGCAGCCACTACTTTCGGACATGGGGAATGGCATGACCTGTTAGACACAGACGAAAAGCACAAACCTTTAACAAACCCTTTAAAATCATTGTCGTGGAATTCAGGAACAAACGAACGTTAGCTAAAACCACCATGGCAGTTTTACAAGCCTGTAAATTTGAAAAATTTAATTTAAGGAAGATTAAATACAACTCATAACCATCAAATGATCAGCATTATATTAAATGATAACGACCTGACATTGATTTCCACTGATAATGTAACTATGAAATTTTGATTTCCAGATCCAATAAAATGATTCTGACTATGTATTTTTTTTCTAATTACAGAACGACATCCGGATTACAAGCAGAATTTGGAATACACAGCAACAAAATACCCTCTTCCACCGACTTACAAGACCGAAAAACAAAGATCAATATAGCAGAGCATGAATTTAATCTTCATGTATCCAAAACCTTACGGCACTTTCGATGAGTTTTTAATGTGCTTGCATCAGCTGTGCCGGATTAAAGGCACTAGGCAAACAGGATCATAGAGCAGGATGTCTGGATGAGCGTGACGAAAAAAGTCAATGCTACAGTCATCACCATCTTCCAGAGCTTTCCGTAACCACCCGTCTCCATGTGACTTGCCAAATTCAGGAACGAGCTAATTTAACGGGCAAATTAATTTGAGATTTTCCAATTCTGGAATTTCTCTGAGGCTTCCAGTGATGCTTCATCCATCCATCCATCTCTCTGACAAAGCACAGTTCTGTAGTTGTGTACTCCTGGCTGGATAGCCCCACTCTACATGTATCCCAAGGCCAATAATTGTGGTTCTATTAACCAGAACCTCAATAAGAAGACCTCTAAAACGTTGTAAACTCCACGGTCGAAAAACGGTCCTTAACTTGAAACCACTCATTCAACCTTATCTTCTCACTTAAGCCCTAACATTCAATAGCAACAGCTCTTAATAGGCCACAGGTCTCCCCCGGGTCACGACAAGCTCCAGAAGCTTTCACAGATTCCCCCCCCCCCAATGGACAAATTCAGAGAAACTCAGTAAAAGCCTGACCTTGCAGTTATATTAGGTCAAGATCCCTTCCCTGGCATTAGTGTTGATGGACTAATATCAAAGTTCTCAAAATAGTTTTGCTCTGATAGGGTGAAGACTTCAAAAAAGATAAATAAAAAGCCATAAAAGACTGATAAAGAAATGTGAAAATAACCTTCAGATTCTGAATACAGCAGTGGAACAAAGCCTTATCTCCCAGTCCTTAGGAAATACATAGATCCATTTTCCAAACTGCTGGGAGCCTCGATACCACACCAGGAAACACTGGGCAAACGCAGACTCCACACGCACGCAAGCAGGGGCAGGAATCGAACGCCAGACCGTACAGGTGTGACGTGATAGTGTCACTCACTCAGCCACTTGCACTTACAGAATGCTCTTTAATAATACACCCCTGTGCAAGTTAATTGAAACAAGTTGTCCTGCAGACATGCATGCGGTGGACAGGGACCTGCTGGTTTGCACAGCCAACAGGACAGAGAGGGCGCTGAGTGGATGGACAGAGGAGGCACTGAGCCCACAGACTGGCAGGCCTGCTCGGGTGGGGTTAGAGCTGGGTGGATGGAGAGAGGAGGCACTGTGCCCACAGACTGGCAGGCCTGCTCGGGTGGGGTTAGAGCTGGGTGGATGGACAGAGGAGGCACTGTGCCCACAGACTGGCAGGCCGCCTCGGGTGGGGTTAGAGCTGGTGGTATGACTCTGCTTCTGCCATCCATGTACGTTTCAGGTGAATGCTCTCGTCGTGGGGTTTCCTCCTGGTTCTCTGGTTTCTCCCTACAGTCCAAAAGCATGCTGAGCTTATTTGGAGCTGCCAAACTCCCCATAGACCTGAATGGTGTGTGTGTCCTGTGATGGATTAGTGCCCCAATCTGGGTTATTCCCATAGAATTTTTATCAATCCACCAGGTCCTAAATACGGACCCAAGGCGATAAATATGAATTAATGTGGCTGTGATATCCTTCTTAACTGTGGTCAGTCTATCTGCGTATAGATGCGACAACTTGTTTCAATTAATTTGCACAACGGTGCATATTACTGCAACAGTGATTGCGAAAAAAATACAACACTGCAACTCACCTTTTTACCTTCAATTCGGAGAACATTTATTTCTCAAAAGCACGGAAATGACAGCCTTTGGCGTATATTGCTAACAGCGAGATGCTTTTAAGTCACTTCTGAAAAATTTCGCTTTATCTGCCTGCCACATGTAAACTTGCGTCGTCAGGGATTAAATGGCAGACTCCGTCTGAAATCCCCAACGGCAACACTGATGACTAGCGTGCCTTCCCACATTAACAAAGTAAACATCAACGGCAAGCCTCGCACTTAGGAGATTAACTCGCTAACGTGGCATAAAAAATAGCTACAGGCTTTCCCCTTTTTATCTTCCGTGAAACCCACTCCTCGCTCTCTGACCGGCGGCGGGAAATTGCATTCATGTTCTGATCGATACACATCGCAGGATATCCCTCACAGATCCCGTGTGAGTGTACAACCGACACTGAGAAATTTTGTAGTGTATAATGACTGCAGCCATAGAATAGCTTTTCTGCCCTTCACACGCGTCCGCTTCCTCCTAAGAGGCCACCGACGTCCATTTAACGATCTTTTATAAACATCCATTTACCACCAACAGGCTTGATGGGTGTCAGATAACACTGTATTGTATTAACACAGATAACACAGTATTTAGCGACGCCCTGAATGCGGATGACGTGCCATGCAGCGGCGATCCAAAGTCAATTCCCACAATGAGGTGAAGGATTAAAAATGACTTCTCGTACAGACTGGAGACAACGCTTGGAAAAGGGTATAACCGCTTTAGCTAATTCGTGCGGTTTCCTGGGGCCTTCGTCAATGGCAGCTCTGTTGAAATCATGAAGAGCTGCATTCAAAGACATCTTCTCAAATGCACTCAAGAGTAATCGATGTAGTTTCAATTTCTAAAATCCAATGTATCTGAATAACATCCCTGGTGAGATCTTTTTGAAAAATTGAGAATTGTACGTCCTTAACCCAAGAGCTAAAACAGATTTGAGTCATTTTCTGCGGTCGGGGGGAAAAAAGATAGTTCTGAAAAAACTCTGGTATAAAATATAGTTGCCATCCTAGTGGGTACCTTAGCCTAATATGTCTTCATCACCGTAACAATAAAAAAGCACTACATTTTCTCACTAAATGGACAATCCAGGGTCTTGTAATATAGGAGATAATACATAAATTCAAAGATTCATCTTTTATTTTTTATAGTTCATTGTTTAATACAGCCAAGTGGATCCATCCTTTGTTATTGCTGAAGATAACGCCACCTGCCTTAACAGACCCTATGAGGCACAAAGGACGTTCCTGCCCACGGGCTCCCAGCCCGATGTGGCATTGGTCCTTACAGCACAGGAAGGCTCCCCCCAAACGGTGAAGAGTTGACTACATTGGCCGGTCTGCGGGTGGGCCGTCCGAAACCATTACGACAAGCTAGTTGGGCAAAATGCTAATGATGGCATCTGACCAGGCCGGAAAGCGGAGAGACCATGACAGGCCGGAAAGCGGAGAGACCATGACAGGCCGGAAAGCGGAGAGACCATGACAGGCCGGAAAGCGGAGAGACCATGACAGGCCGCCAGCTGGGCCCACGGGGACGTAGCCGAAGTCCCCATTCGCTATGGAGGGGAAACTTATTACAGCAAACCAGACTCGGGTAAAAATAGCCACCTAAAGGGCTCCTGTCTGCTGTGGGAAGCTGCATTTAACTCATCTACTTTTTCCAAGAGAGATGGATATGAAATTAAAGTCATAGTATCTCCTACGTTTGCTTTTGGAGAAATCCACGCAAGGTGCATTAAAGGACGACAGAGGCAGAAGCAGCGGCATGTGCGACCGCTATTAATGTCGTTTGGACGCATTGTGAGTGAGAATTAATGCAGGGCTCTCGCCCGTTTCTCTTAGATGTAGGCTCAGCCTTTGGTGACGTTTTCAAAGCACGGAAACCGTGAGTCAGTCTAGGGGGAAAAAAAACAGGGAAATAAAGGATAATTATTCCTAAACTTCCTTTCATCCGGGTGGGCAGTGTGAAGCAGGTGGTGGAGGTACATTGCATTGAGCTTCTCTGATTCTAAGACGACATTTTTGATTTGTACATATTCATCTCTCACCAATAGGATTAGCGTTACAGTGATGAGGCCAGGGGAGGGAGCCCGACCGGATGTGAAGTTCTGGCACGGGGTCCTCGCTACTGGCTGGGCCAGAGATCCACTAGGCCGGCTTTAGAAAGCATGTGCTCAGCTCTAACGGATCACGGCGGCAGGGACGAGTGTGTCACTATACTGAGCCGTGTGTTTTACAGCTGCCTTTAACAATCCCTGGCCATTTTGGGAGGAGCTCTACACAGTCGTCATTGTCATCATGACCCGAGCAAACGGCTTTTTTATACATCGGCCTGTTCACACACCCTCCCGCACCAACTGCAGGTGCGATTTGTCCTGACATTCACATGGCAGCCACAAACCCCCTCCCCCATCTCCTCCCTGAAAAACTTCGAAGAGGCTAACTGGGAGGAGCCCTGTTGCTCAGCGACCGTCACCATGGCTTCCACAGTGACTGGGTCTCACCCTGATCGCCCTTTCCTCTGCACACCTTCATCGCAGCTTTTAAGAACCTTCAGCCACCCAAACCCTCTGAGGATGTGCTCCCGAGCAGGGAGACCCGTCCAGCACCCAGGGATTTATAAGGCAGCAAGAAAGAAAGACGATCATCGGGAAAATGATGATAATTCCGCTCCTATAATCCACCAAGGGCTGCTGCGTAATCCGAGTCACCCAGCACATGTTTTATACAAAATAACAGTGACAAATATGTACGAATCAAATCATGAACTTGACCATGCAGTTACCCATGGCGCCTTCAGGAATCTCCACCCCTCCCCCCAGGAAAATTGTGACCTGCCTTAACCCCCCCCCCCCCCCCAAAGAGCTGTCATGTCTGAGATCTAGCAGCGATGATCTCATCCCACGCGGGTGTGAAGCGTTAAAAGCAGGCAGGACTCTCTCTCCCCCCCCCCAACCAACCATATGGCCACCTCCGTGTGCTTCTTGATAGACTTAAGGCAGATGCTTTTTTTTTTTTTTTTTTTTTACAGGGGTGGGGGACATTGAGCTGTGGAGGCTGGTTACTTTACACTGAGCTGAAATTTGATGTCCCCCCCTTGCCACACATCATGGCCTTCAAACATCCAGCTTGAAAATCAAGAGGTGGGGGCACTTAGCAGCTGATTGCAGTGGGGGAGGTCTGAACACCACGCTCAGGCTGTGAAGAAGCTGACGGGTGACCTTTAATTCAGCCGCAGTGGCAATCGTTCCCCTCCTGCTAATTAGTCAGTGTCGCTCACAAGCTGTCGTCCCGGGCTTGTGCTGTGGACCTAGTTTCCCATAAGTCCTCCCTCAGATCACTGCAGTTTTTGGTCAATTGCGACCAAACCTCCTCCGGGGGGCCAGAAAATTCAGCGGAGCGCTGAGATGAATAATCACAAGCTGGCTCCGGGCCTCTGCTTATTAATCTATTAAAAATCAAGCACAGTAATTGGCAAGCAAGATGCAGAGTATTTTAATTCTTGTTCCTTTAAGAAAAGGATGGATTAATAGACAGAGATCGACCACTGATATCAAAGATGTAGGTTGTAACAATGAGGGAGGGAGGGTTAATCTGCTCTGGCAGTCTGGAAAACTTAATTTCTTTCTTTCCGCTACCCAGAGATTTAATGCCACACAGAGATCATGCAGTGGTTTGCATGGGCTGTGCAGGTACAGGTGACTGGGCTGTGCCCTACTATAGCTTTTATACCATAGTTTCTATACCATAGCTTCTAAAGTTTGTGACTAATGATCAATTTGTTGGTTTCATTTCGGGAGTGTAAATCTGAAGAGGGTTAAGATTATGTAGTGACAAGTACGATCCTTTTCCCGAAATGGTTAGACTGGTGGCTGTACAACAGGCACATAGCGGGCGCGTCTTAGACCCCGTCTCTGCCATTTTCAGTTACGGCTGCTATGCCCACGGGCATTACAAGAGTGCACACTAGAGCAATGTGTGCCCATGTGTGACGGATGGAGTCACTCAGCCTTGTCTTACAAATGAGGGGGCAGCCCCCCACAAGTGGAATTAAGCAGCATTTGAAATACAAGTGAAACACAATTTTAAATACAAGCGAAATTTAACCGAATTCACAGTTCACCTTTGTGTTTCCATATTTAGTCATTTGCACTTTCTTCATTTTATATTTGTGATTCAATGCTGGTTTTTTCCCCGCATCTGCAGACCACAATTTGCTGATCTTTGTTCTTCAATCGTGGGTATTCTATTTTTTGATTCAAGTAGTTAGATAAGACTTGGAGGCGAGGTGTTGTTTGAAGAAGCAGATTTCTCGTTTTATTAAGGTCGCCGTGGCAAAAAGTCAACCGCACGGCATAATTAAATAATTACATGAGCCTCGTTAGGGTGAGCTGAAGAAATCTGTAGCAGGTACTTTCGTAATTAAGTTTGCCGTGCGGGTTACGCTGGGGTGACTGGCATGAAAATTGAGCACATCAACCTTTAAATCTCGCAGGAAAAAAAACACCGTGCTTGGGAAACGAAAGGGCCCAACTTTGACGGTGTCTCTTTTTGAATAACGGACAAATCACTTGTATACCTGCAAATATATATAAACAGGCAGAGGATGGAGGCGATTATAGGAAACAAACGATAACGCCATGAAATGGACTGTAAAAAAGCAGAACGGTAAAACATGCCAGGGTCAATAATGACCGCAATCTCAATTAGACGTTACCGCGTTTAAACTCGTTTAAGCTCCAGCGGGCGAGGGGGGAGATGCGAGAGGAAACCACAATGCCGCGAGGCAGCGCGAGAAAATAGCAGCCTTTCATCCGTCAGCACATGTGCTCAGTGAGGGAGCGCGCGCTTTGCTCGCCCTTTACCTGCTGCCCGGTACCGGCAGCTTCCCCTCTAACCCAACCTTAAAACTTATGTGGGGTCTGGGCGTCACTAAATCAAGGAAACGGTAATTGATCGCGAACTCATCTTTCATCCGAACTGTAGTTTTCGTTGCCATTGTTTGATATTGTACGATTTTACTGAGATAATTATCCCAATAAAAAGCAAAACAAACAAACAAAATCAAACATACAGATGTTGTTAAACACTGCGTTGTATAAACACGTCATAAAATTATTCAGCGTGCTTTCTCCTCTCAGAGTGCACTTCTTTGTTACCAGCACCTAACAGGGCTTGTAGGCAAACGCATCTATTTTCATGTGCTTAAGATATATCATTTATCTCACTTCTCACAATACAATCCCGCTCGTTTCCTAGCAACAATATAGATCTTCCAGCCCAAATACGTTGCAAGGTTCTCAGCGCACGTTGACATTTAATTGCAAACACTGAATGCATAGTACAAAAGCAGAGAGGATAACAGACTTTATAATTCACAGCATACTAATTATAACAAACATAATATGGTGGAGATAGTGGTTTGTGTTCGCATTGAACTTTTATAAATATAAAATAAATTTTCTCTAACCATTTATCTAGCACAGGGTCTTGAGTTTGCGGATTATCCCAGGCAGCCCAGAACAGAGGGCAGCGTGGACGGGATGCCAGTCCATCCCAGGGCACTATACCACAACAGCAGCTGAATCTTACACTCATGCACCCTGACCGCCTGCCATTCGCTGTAGAGAAGAGCACAGCCTCACTCCCACACATCTGACAGCTGCGCTAGAAGGTGGCCTCCCTGCCTTCCTCCCACCAAGAGCGGCACAGAGCCGAATTACCCAGGGTCAGCCGGCCCCTCCGCCAACCCGTATTGACGGGTCCCAATCGCCGACCTTCAGTTGACCCCATGGTGCTCCATGGATGTCTGGGTAACGTGGAACCCAATCTGCTACCTCACCCGTCCTCGGTAAAATGCCAAGATGCTCCCGTGAAATGTAGCCAAATTACCTCTGTGACGAAGACTCCGTGACACTGAAAGGAACCGGTCACATGGCCTCGAGTTCTGAAACCGCCTGTCTTTTGAAGTCCCGCTGATTTAGACTCATGCAGAGTGTCGCTTCTCAGACAGCCACATCAGCAAGGAGGAGCGCAGACTTACAGTCACAGGATGTTAAAATTGTACAGAATGAATGGGTTAACTTTCTAATACACTCTAATACACTCAGCCAAGTTTAAATGAAGAGAGTTCACTTCAATTGGGGCTTTATAAATAAAATAGACATCAAATGAAAACATACTTCAGTTGATTTTTAGGGCTGGAGAGGAAAAAGAATGAATTATGCTGTATTCATCTTTGCGATTGTGTTCCCCAGCACAGTCCTGGATGAGTGTTCTCAACAGCTTTCATACAGTGCCAGTCAAAAGACCGGACACACCAAGCCACCTACAAGGGAGAGTGATAGTCTCGCATCACATGACCTGGCCAACTGAGCAGAACAAAGATTCTTTGGAGAGTAGAGGTGTAATGACACCATTTGCTTGCGGTTCGGTATGTTATCGGACCATTCGGTATGCCATCTGCTGTTATATAATGTAAATATAAATTCTAGTCCTTGAAAATATGACCTCAGATTTTTATATGTATTTTTTTGGGAAAAAAACAGAGGCTTATATTCGCACCAGGCATATCATAACGCGGCAGCGCACTGAGCGGTCCGATTAAATACCGTGTACCATGACACCTCTACCAGGTAAGTAAACATCTCTCTAAATATACTAATATACTAAATAATGAGTTTATTGTTTCATTAAAAGGTGATTTTTTTCTTAAATATAAGGGTACAGAAACCTTACTGTTACCACAGCCCCGAAACCATGATACATACTGAACGATATCGTTACACCCCTACCAGAGGGCGAAGGAAAAGCGGCCAATGAGAGCTCAGCATATATGTTGGACCTCCTTCAGGACGGCTGGAAGAGCATCTCAGGAGGCCACCTCATGGAACTGGCACAGAGGACACAGTAGGGTCAGACAACCCTATTTGCCCCAGGGACTAAGGGCCCAATGGTGGGATCACTCTGCTGATCAGGGATTTGAACTGGCAACCTTCTGAGTCCCAACCCACAGACCTGCCCCCCTCCAACAAATTAATTTCTTTGTTTAATGCTTTGTTGGTCAGTGGATAATTTCATGTGTGTTATTTTGGGGGGCGGGGGAAATGAGACCAACTTGTAAGAAGCAGAGTAGCTGAGGGGGGTGTGTGAGGATAAATAAACCAGGTCACCTGACCCTATCTCCTGAAAAGGCCACACCCCCCCACTTCGGTCTCGTGCATTGATACGCCGTTTACGCCGCGAGGCCATCTCGCCCAGGCCAGGGCTCTGCGGCTCTTTACACGCTACAGCCCTCCTATGATGTAACTCTGTGTAATATTTTCACCGACCGTGTGAAACTCAAGGCTGCTGCCTTTTCCCTGGATCTGTGCGGAAAATGTAGTAATAATAATAATAATAATAATTCCCAGCATCCCCTCAGTCCCAGACGTTAGATTTTGTAAAGAAAACACCATAGAGAGGCTTTACAGCACAGAGGTATTGAAGCAGTAAACAGCATATGAATTAGAAGAGACATCACAAATGAGTGACTGGGGAAATAAAGCAACGTGATGGAAGTAGTTGGGAAAAGACCCTCACGGAGATCTTAGGTGTCCCTTGAGGAAAGGAAATGAAGTAAAACATATGCAAGATCCAGAAGACAGCTATGGTTTAGAGCCACACCTGAACTTCAGGTCTGAGTTCTTCAGCTCTTATTTCCAGGGAGATGTGTGTGGCTCATCGGCTAAACCTATCATCAGAAGGTTGCTGGTTCAAACCCCACTGCTGGCAGAATAACTTTGTTTCCCTTGCCCAATACCTACCAGGGCATTTCTTGAAAAGCTCCTCCTTAAAATTTCAATCTTTAACTTAGTCACCTCAGCTGTTAATATGGAACATTGGCATCGCAATCCTAAATGACCTCACAAAACACATAAAAGAATGAAACTTGTGTATTTATACCTCCATTAATCCCTCGAAAGTCGACCGGCATTCAGCGGCCAAAATAAAAATAAAAAGAGAAGCTCGCAAATCTGCCCCTATGCAATATTTATTGCACCTCATTCATGGAGACTGTTTGACATCAATGTCGAGAATGGAGAGACAATGTGGAACACTCTTGTTTATCATGCGACTGTAAATCCTGATTCTTCACACTGGTACTTTCCGCTTCTTACCACATCTTTCTTATAAAGGGAACAATTATTTCCTGACCTAGACACCAAAATACATCCCATCCAGCCATCAAGCCAGGATTAACAAAGTCCAAACCAAATAAAAAAAAAACTAAGTTTTAAAAAGTTTTTAGGCCTTTAAATCTTGACCATCCTTCCAAGAGCACTCCTATTATACGGCTTCATAAACCGTGAAGAACACTGGACCATTTTACACCGTGATATATATGCTTACGCCGCCGTCTCCGACCGGAATACCGCTAGTGGGAGCCTCGGCACCAAAACCACAGCTTGTAAAAATCGTCAGATGCGTCGCAGTGCGGGCTGTTAAACTGAACCCGACCTGGAAACGTGTTTAATTGCAGGCTGATGGGGCCGGTGCGAGTGGAAACGCATGGTACTGCTCAGAGAAAATAATGGCCCAAGGCACCGGGAGGCAGCAGCCAAACATAAAGGCATATACAGGGGGTGTGGGGCAACAGGGGCCCAGCTAAAAGCTGATTGGCCCATTCCCCCATCATTCACAAATTCAAAACTTCTCATTGGCTAAAAAGGTCAGCCGCTCTGTATGAATTACGTTATTGCCCCGGCTGGTGGCCTTGGAGAGGGCTCCCTTCACTTCATTCCCTTCAGATCTGGTCCCCCGAGAGAGGCTGTCACAGCATCATCAGTGGGCGGATCTTCCCCTCGAGACATGCCGTCACTGTGCACAATTTATCATGCAGGATGTGTGGAAAAACCCAACTTAAGGCCTGGAGGCTGGCTGGCCTGCTGTTAAGGCCACAGCGAATGCGACTGAAGGCACTGCCCCCATCGGTACCCATCTGGGACCTCATTTGCCGGTACCAGATCCACATGGGTAAATTTTAACGACTGGCGTGTGTGAGGTTCGGACCTTGGGAACTTCAGCGTCCTCAGCACCCAGTTAATGGGCCAGTTCAGCTAATCAGCATCCCAGAGAGCTCCCGGGAGAGCAGTGGGTCTGCCAGAACCTTCTCTGGTCTCATGGTGGGGGGGGGGGGGGGGGGGTTCGAAATTTGTTGGGTCAGCTAAAACGTCACATCCAGTCTACGCCCACGCCAGCCGCAGGGAAGAACATGCACAGCTGAGTACGTACACACAGGTACACATTAAGTCAGAATAACATGCAGACTCAAATTTAGGATTAAAGCAAAAGTAGGTGGGAGAGAAAGTTAAGGGATTCATATTTCTGAATTTTTGTGCAGCCCACCCCCAGTATATTTGCTCTTTGCTCCTGATCATAAGTCGCAACGGAATATCCTGCAGTTTTCCAGCATTTCCATCACACATTCCAGTAAGGACTATCCTGATTCCGGATCATTCCATCACAATCATGCCTTGAACTTCTCCGCAGATGAACAGTAATTCTAATCCACCCCCCAAATTTTGAAGACTTTGGCAGTTGCAGTTTGTTTTTTTGGTATCTCGCAGCCTCAGTGTTCCCTCCAACGGCTTTGAAGGCCCCCCCTTGGGGGGTTGGTCATCACTGCAAACGGACGCTCGCCCTGGTGAATGGCGTGACTCACGGCAGGGTGCTGTAGCCTGGCCTCAGGAGGCCGCAGTCCTGCGGCGTGACATCGCCCTCTGAACCTCGCTGCCCGTTTTTGCTGACTGCACCCATCATGTCCACGTGCATAAATTCCGTTTTCTCACTTCAAAGGCCACGGCACACGGAGCCAACCGGAACCGGATATTCCCCGCTATTCTGAATGGATTATGGATTATTTTGGGTATTTTTGGGTATATTTTGGGTTTTGCAACTCTGGGAAAAAAGAGAGACCACAGCAACATTTTAGTTTCACATTTCTCAGTTTATGGGTACGTGTCTGAGAAAGATTTTTTTTTTTCCCTCAAACTGCAGCCTGGCTCTTCCTTACTTCTCATTAATGAAGAGCTTCTTCCTTGCTTTATGGGACTTCAGTCCTGCTTCTAGGAACCTGTTATGAACTGTCCTAGCAGTGCGCTTCACACCTGCACTTAATGTTTCCCATTCCTTCTGAAGGTCACTTGAGGTCACCGTCCAATTTATGAGGCACTGCTGGATAACGTGGCATTAGAGAGTTCCTCCCTCCCTCTACCTGGCTGGTTTCTGGTGGTTCCCAGTGTCTCCTGCTTCACCTTATTCTTCTGTACTGCTGTCTTAGGAACATTGAGCCTGGAAGCAGCCTGCTGTGCAGTGTAGCCTTCTGCCAGCAGAACCAGGATTTAAAAATGCAGAATTTTAAAGAATGCAGAGCGGTCTCTTAATTTTTTCCACAGCTGTATATGAACTAACCAGCTTGGTGACCTTAAACACATACACACACACACACACACAGGAAAGCGGTTGAGGCATTCTTCATTTTAAAATCAGGAAATTTCGCCAACAAATCAAATGCCCACACAAATTAATTTTGAGATTTGCTGGGTACCATATGTGGCAGGAAAGGTTTACTAAAAGAAAAAAAAAAAAAACAATATTTTAGTGCTGAAAATATTCTCCTCATTAGACTGCTGCACTGATGAGAGTTTGCATATTACATGAGCACTGTGTAAATATTATTATGTGTATAATTAATCAGCACTGTCCTCCAGGGGGAGACAAATCAAAGCTGAACCGGACGGAGGCACAAGGGCTGATATGGACCTTGACTACTCACCCCCTGCATGAACATGTCATGAGAATCGTTCACCTACTTTTTTTTTTTTTTTGTTAAAACACTTCCTCCCAGCAATGGAATTCAGCCCACGATGGCTCTCTGGGGAACAAGGCGGCAGATGGAATAAACCAACCACCAGTCAATTATGAGACTGAGGGCAGGTACCTGATGTTTTACGGCCGAGCGGACGGAAAAGGACAGTCGTCAATCAAGGCTTACAAACTGTCAGAGCAACATACACAACCCTGTCATTCGGGTCCCACCACCGCTGCTGCATCTAGCACCAAACTCCAGTCACATACATTTAAAGTATAAACCCAAAACTATTAGCATGGCGCTGCAGGGAAGGATGAGGAACCACGGAAGGATCGATCATGGGTGTCAGACAACAGACAAAAGGTGGTGGCACTGACAAGCCCAAAGGCTCCGCAAGAACGATCCAGGCGCCATCGTGTACTAAACTGGACAGGAAGTTCGGTAAGGCCACAACAGAAGGTGACAAAAGGTGGAGCGTGAAATCAACCCACAAATCTTCCCATAATGCAACAGTAACTCCTGATTTAACCCCAAGCCCTGTCACTTTCATAATCACACACCATAATTAATTCAGAAAGTTGATCAGAAAATGCTTTTAATATTCACCTCCTTCTCACAGTATAATTATGCAGTTATCACACTCTATTTAAACTCTTCTTAAACATGTCATGCGGAAAGATAGCCAAACTATTTTTGTACAAGTGGATCCGTCAGCTGTCATTTTATTTTCACGCTGTTGGATTATCTTCCATCCGTCGTTCAGCACACAAGCGTTCTGGTTCACGCAAAGGTGTTTGTGAGAATTATTGATCTCAGGGACGGACTTTGTGAGTAAAATAAACAACAAATATTCCCAATCACCCATAACCATATAACGTCTATCACTTAATTTGCAATTTCATATTCCCGTTACTCAGTAATGGGGTTCTAACATTGCCACTCTTTTTTTTTCGGTGTTTTAATTGACAAAAGTCACGGATAATTGAGCGGAAGCAACAAGAAGCACAAATGTAATTATGGAAGTGAAGTCACACCGCACCTCAGTCCTGGTCGCATTCCTGATTTTTACTGTTCACCTTTAATATTTTCCCTTTCCATGATGGCCAAAGGGACAGCAAATGAATCTTTGTTCCTTCGTGTAGAACCTACCCGACTTTCACATACACTGTCCGTTTTGGTGCCCTTGGCGAGCGCCATAAAAAGATATGAGAACTAAGAGGTGCAAAGATTACTGCAAAACAGAATGCGAGAGGCTGCCATAATGACATTAGCATCCTCCAAACAGACGAGGTACATACACTTCATGCATTTATGAGTTAAACGTTCGGTGGGTCGTCTGTGGCTTTCATAAAACTCCCATTTAATTTCTTACGCAGAGCCCGCGATATATTGAAACCAAGATGGGGAAAAGTCGCGATGCAGAGGGTTCGACTGTCAGGTATTTTGAAATCTTGCCAGTTTCTAATGGGAAGGGCAGTTAGTGTTTGAGTGGTGGCCCATGATAAAGATTTTCAGCTTAGCAAAATGCTCAAAAATGATTTTCAGCTCAGCAAAATGTATCACGTGGGAAACTCCATCTACATATCGATAATAAGCCAATGATAAATCGCCAAGACGAGAAAATGCTGCATTGCTTTTTACAATACCGTCAAAATACCGTATTCTTTGGTATATTGTCCGGCCATTATGAAAAATTTGATACCACCCAAGGTGTCCCTTAGTGTATGCCTATGATAGTGTATGCCTATGATAGTGTATGCCTATATCTTCTACCTCCCATCGATAGTGCGCCTCTCTCCTTCACCAGGTTTTCTGGGATATACTCCAGACTCACTGCGACCCTAAACTAGATAAATGGAATGGAAAATAAATAGATGCTTTCTCTATTTAACCTTCACATAGATAGGAGGTTAAATTAACGATACATTATTTTTGAATATAATTACTAGGTCTTCGATCCTAATTTGACATTCACGGTGGCGGACGTGTGATTAGATTGAACGCCCTGCATAATTTGCCTTCTGACACGCTCTACACGCGCAGACTGGGATGTTTATGCATATCGATAATAAGTATTGTTTTTTTTCCCCATCAATCCGGATACCTAAGCATTACATGCTGCAGTACACAGATAACATAAAAGTTAAAAGGATTTTGGGTTTAAAAATCAGGGCAACCATCTTAATGAGGAATTAACACCGAACGACCGTATCTTGAGCCATTCATTTAAAAATTTAAATATTATAGATTGAACTAGTAAGCCAAACTAAATGTTTACACCTTATAATCCACATATCAAATAAACCACAATTTTCCACAAGCCAGAACATCTACTGAAGGTTATATGGCTCACTACATCAAGGAAATATAGGACAAACGTCAGAGTAATGCAACTATTTGGAAAAGAACAAGACGATAACGCCGTGCTTTAGTTCACTGCTTTTCAGTGTGGCAGTTCTCCTTAAATAAAGATTCAGTCAGGGTAACGCTTATTGACCGCCGGATTAAAAGCTGTACCGAGTTGGGTTCCGCGTGCGGTGAGCCCCCCAGCACGACACCTCAATGTGCCGCAGCCGTATCCCAGGTTACCCCACCCCACTTGGGCTCTTTAGCTCAGCTCCTTGCTACCCACCTTTTACATCGGTCTTCACCCCCCGCTAATAAAGTGCAAATAAATTGCTGGTTGAACAAACATCGTGATTATAATCACATTTGACCAAAAGTGGTAACCGGAGGAACTTCAATTTTCCAACAATATGTGCCAGACGGCTCTGCTGCGGGGAATAAGCGCGACGAAGAAACGTGATTAGATTCCCAAATAGACGCACTTTCTCATTTAAATTTAATAAAGTGAAATTACTCATTTTCATTAACCAACATTTACTCATTAATAGTCTCTGAACAACCAAGCGGAAGGACTTACATATATTCATTCCAAGCTAATATTCACAATCATTAAATGAAATTAATAATCGGAATGCATTCATTGGCACACACTGGATAGGTTGCTGGAAGATGGATGGTAAACGTATAAACAGAATAAAAGCCAATTTCTGTGCAACACAATTCAAAACTATCACCCTTCATCTGAAATGCTGTGTGCTGGCATTTAAAGCACGCCAGGAATTACATTAATACGTCAAACGGACCTAATTAACTTCAAGCTCTGGCGTGCTGACTGAATTCACCTTTGCCTACAAGAACACACCGTTCATGTAAAAAGGATGACCTTCCCTTTGAACAGGCTTTAAGGCATTAAGATCGGCGTCAATCCTCCTAAAAGAGCTAAGAGTTTCGGGAATGAGTACGAGCCTTAAACAGGACACACAGCCCAGCATTGTTAAACTTTAATAAACAAAGGCATCGTCTGCATAAAACATCGAGAGAAGGCCAAAAAAAAAAAAAAAACACACACAAATGGAACATGAATTAAGAATCAAAACACTGTTTAGAAAAAAAGATCCATTATAAATACTTTATGACAGAAATTCAGAGTCCATTTAGTTATGATGGGAAACGCGTCAATATTTAACAGGGGATTTTTTTTACAGCGATTAAAAATATATAACACGAAAAATGGCAGTCACTTCAGATAGACGCTTCGAGGAAGCCTCTAGTAACTCAAGACTACAGGAGCTGATTGTCTTCTTCATAATGAAAAGAATGAACATCACAGATACGATAACAATTAAGCAGATTGTTGCTATAGTTTCATCCCCGTGGCGAATACTAACATTTTTGGGCTTCCCATTGTGTCCCGTTTTATTCTTTCATAAATAAACCGTTGTTTTTTCCCCGACACTAAGCAACATGACATCAACCCAGGAGAAGGCACGTATCGCACCGTCAGAAGTTTATGCCTGAAGACTCGTAACGGCACGTTTTTGCGGCTCTGCAGCAAAACTCCCACCCCCCCCAGCACGTAGGCAAAGCTGACCACATCGATCTGTTCAGACCCGGATCCGCTGTCTTGAAAGGGGTCCAGCAAATTCAGGGGGAGCGTGTCAGGAGAGCCGTGTCGATTTCGGAGACCGCAGCTCCATCATCTCACCAGGAGCCCAGCGGAGCCGGGCGGAGTGTTAGGAGCGCTCCCAACGGGGGGGGGGGTGACCGTGAGCTCAGCCAGAGGTCTCCAATCAGCCCCACCGACCCACCGACAAGAAAGTTTGCTTTAAATAGAGAAAAAATGACCCCTTTATCACCTCTACTTTCCAGAGTTTGAAAATTCAGGTTCATTAAAGCAGAGCACATAAGATCAGCGCATATTTTGACAACCGCGGGATTGAGAAATGATATATTATAGCTAATCTTAGCATGAACGATAAGTGGTTTTCGCCTACTGCCGAAGATTAGTGATTAAGGAAGGGGGGGGGGGGTTCCATGATTTCGGTCTCCCGGGGAGTCGCCGCCACTTTCTGACACGTACTTTGGCAACAACGTTGGTGCAGCCGATTGCAAACAATTAGCTAAGATAATTGAACTCAAATTAACCGAGGAACGTTCCGCTTGATTAACGAGGTGCGTCCGCACCATTCCAGCCCATGTCGATAAAACTGCTGGAAGTTCGTCTGTCAGCTTAACATTCAGCGCTACATAATTCAAAACGTCAGATTATGATTTTTTAAATTATACTTATTTCACGTGCCTCATCATCCTTTGGCATTTGTGCTTACAAAATGGGAATCTGAATTCAAAACACATAATGCCTTGAAAACATGCTGCATGAAATGATCCGAATGGACATGATTAGAAAGCAAAATATGAAAACAGGATTTTTCTACGAAGGAGGGAAAAAACTCATTTTTATTATTTTTATACTTTGCAAATTTTCCATTGATGCACCATTGTACTGTTTATTAATGGAAAGTCAATGAGACACGGTATTGGAGAAATAGAACATAAGGCAGCCAACTTACCTACCGCCATAGGAATAACAAAATAATTGGAATAATTTACCTGCCATGCGGTTTATTTTTCAGTTTTTTTTTGTTGTTGTTGATTAGGGGAGATTTTAATAACCATCTGGCCCGCAGTTATCTGCAGGTCAGATGATCATTAGGGCAAGGTTGAAGGATACGGAGCAGCCTCGCATTAACGATGCAAACCGACAGGCTGTCCCAAGACCACACGGGGACAGATAGCGCCGCAGACAAAGCAGGGGAAACCAACTGCGCGCACACGGGGGAGAGAAAGATAAAAGCTGCAAAAATGAAGGACTGAAGAAAAATTCAATCCAGGGCTGCTCCTGAATTTCTACCACCCTGCAGAGCTTAAGTGCAGCTCTAATTTAACACACCTGCTACTGATAATCAGGCCCTTCAGCTTCTCAGTATTACAGCCATCTATGTTAAAAATGAGCAGCCTCAATTCAATCCATCCATCAATCCACCCCCGCTTATCTGCTACAGGGCGCATCCCAGAAGACCCAAGGCAAACGGGGAGACGCCCTGAATGGGACCCCAGTCTTTGGGCAGTTCAGGCTGATCAACTGACGCACTGGCCGTAATGAGACTGTTGTAGACGTGTCTGAAATGACTGCATGCATTTTATCTTCAGGCAGAACATGCTCCAAGACACCGTAGGCGCTGCAGTTCACAATGGAGCCTAGACCCATACTCAACTCTTCCTCATCCAATAGAATTATTCCTGTACATACAATGCTATTACTTAGCTCAATTATAGACAATACCGTATAGCTAAATATCACACGGCTTCCCTTCAACCTTACTGCGGCGGTTCTTGCACTGGGATCTGGAAACACAACCCTAATACATTACTGCGACTAACTACCGACATGCAACAGGGACTGCGGCAGTAGCAGGGTTAAGAACACCCAAATTACAGACAACCTGTACTTATGGATGGACTGCCATGAAGCCAGTTAAATACAATAGTTCGTAATAACGATCAGCTTGAGGCACAAGATTTAGTACATTTATTACTGCATTATGTATTTTATTATCACTCCAACTTACCTACCGATTTGAATTAAAGAGCGACGTGGGGAAAGGATTTCGTTCAGAACCTGGGGACTGCCTGTATATTTGATGAAAGAAACAGAGGAAAAAGTCTCCAAACCAAGAAGCTCCTTAAGTTAAAATGTCATAATAAAGACATTTCAACTTTAGGAATATCTTGGATCGGAGAGTTTTCCCCTCTCTTTCTTCTTGGAATCTTTTCCCTTGACACCAAAGAGCAGCTGACTGAAGAAACATTTAGGATTTTGGATACAGAGCATGCCTACAACTACCCTTCCAAAAGAGGGATATATTTGCTTCACAAACAGCAGGTTAATGTGAAGACGCTCAGGTGAAAACTCTACTTTGTGCACTTTTTTTTTTTTTTATTTGCAATAAGTCTCAAGGCATTAAAGGATATGGAAAGGGAAGCCACCATAGGTACTTAAAAGACCGCCGGCCTATTTTCATCTTCAAAGGAGCGAGTATCGCACCGCCGAGTGAGAGAGTGAATCCACAACAGAGCGGGGAGAGGCACAACAGAGGAGCCGGAGAGTCTTAGAACAAAGAGGGAAAATGACAAAGTGAAAGTGAAACCAGATGATATAGATAATTGGGGAGGGGGCCTCAGCTTCAGCCGTAGGGAGAGAAGAGAGACAGAGAGAGGGGCCAGAAAAGAGATGATGGTGGGAATGCTAAAATAGAAAAATACCCCCACTGGAGGATGGGGGGGGACCAATGGCAGCCGTGCTCACAGAACTGAATCCCCAAGTCTTACCAAATCATACAGCAAGTCTGGGTCTTACATTTCTTACTAATGTCAATTTTAATATGACAAACATTGATTAACATCCTAGCATTTGCAGCTGGCTAAAGGTAGTAGGTTCGTAGCCCTGCTTTACACATGGCCGTGACATGAGGGTCAACACGGCTGATTAATGCATGCTAGTCATGAGACACATTTGTGCCCAGTGGTGAACGTCTACGGTATGAGGTCAACGAGCAAACCAAGAGATGTCAGCGAAGTAGAGCCTGCAAAGAGAACTGGAAACACGATGCCTCATAAAACCCTTCAGAAAAGACAGAATGTCCCCTTGTCAGGTCAATGAATGAAAATGGCTGTTTTTTTGGGAGTCATTGACGACAAGCATGGGTTGGGTGGGGTTAGGTACAACCAGCAATCCTCAAGAACTGTCTGTATTTTTCTTTCCGTCAGTACAGCATCCCCCCCCCCCCAAAATGAACATGTTGATCGAGTGTGTCTGAAAAGCGTAAAATGTAGGGCCACCCAAGCACCTTCCCAATGGAAAGCCTAAACCCCCAAACTCTGTGGCTTGATGGTTTGGTCTTCATCGACTGGACCTCAGAAGTATGACACTTGGTCAAGTGTGGGCACAGTACCTCTAGATCTTACATGGGTCACCGGTATCCATGACGATGTTCCAGGAGGTAGATGGCGTCACTGAGCAACATGCACAGCACAGCATACAGCCCGCTAAGAATTACTAATGGGATCAGTCCCACCACTGCCTTAGAACCATCTCATCTTTAGAGGGTGATTCTTCAGCCAGCAGTTACTTGCACGTTGCATTTAATCTTCTAAGCAAACATGCAGTGTTGGTTATAGGACGTTCTTTCAATGTTTTCACAGCAATAAAATGCTTATCGGCTCCTATTTAATGTCTCAATAACTGCACATACAATACAAGGAACAATTTTGAAAAACGACTCCAGAATGGGTGGCACAGAACTCATACAGTTGACCATCATACTCATGCAATAAGCATTGACCTCAGACTCACTCCATTCCATTCATGACCAATCAGAACACGTTGATACCTCTACTGGACAGGTATTATTTTTTTAAATATGACTCTGCCCTCACCCAACTGAAACCCCAAAAGCCACACACCAGATGGAAGTCAGAGTCCCAAATGTTTTGCACATTTAGTTTCCTCCTCCCTGACAGGCAAAACCTCATTCGACCCATTCGCTACCCAAAACGGAGACAAGCCGCCAGGGACAGATCCATGCCACCCCCTCCCCCGCCGAAGTTTCATAGCAGGGGCTGAAAAATCATCTCAGTTGGGAGGGACCGTAAAATAGACTTGCAAATGAGTCAGCAGTGCTGTGACTCATTTTGTTCATTAGAAAATAACAAATTACCCATTTTAAGGTCCCGCTCGTGAATCTCAATAAGGACACTTGGGGGGGGGGGACTTCCTGTGCATGGTTCATCACCATGTCTCCGTGGTATCTAGCCCCAAATGACATGTCTTGTTCAGATTCCCTAGAGCAAACTGACACACGTTCACCTGTATTTTACCTTAAGCTCTCATCTCGATGACTGTGACAGGCAATGGTCCTGCGGTCACCTTCTGCACTCTCGGTGAGACTACCGGGGCTTAGACGCTGCCGTTGGCTTCCGAATGTCACACTTCGGTCCGTAACCGTTGCCGCACCCATAACCATTTGACAATGAGAGCCTGACATACACCTTCCATGAGTCAGCAGCCAACAGAACAGGCTAAAAACAGACACATGCCCAGTACAATGCTACCACCATGCTCCAAGTACCTTGTTGTGAGACTAGAAACACGGTTCTGAGAACAAAAAAACAAAAGGATACCCAATGTTTTCCAGTATTTGCCTTGAGTAACTATCCGAAACGGTTCTCATTACCACTCCTTCGCAATTTTTGCCTACAGAAGATAGACACTTTTTTTTCATTTCAATGCATTTTATGCGTCGCCATTAGTCTAATCATGAAAGACCACAGATGCAAAATACAAAACGTAAATTAAAGTAAATTAAATGGCGCATGGAATTATACACGTATTAAAAGCTGTTGGCATCAGCCACTTGATGCAATTAGCATACAAGTACGTACTTGTAAATGGTACATATGCGTTTACTTTGATATATTACTTGGGTTGTCATGTTGACGATGAGGAGATCTGGAGGCCGCGTTGAAAATCTGCCCAATGGAAACAACCATTTGAAGCCAATGGAAAGAAGTGAAAGATCAAAGCAAGTGAGTGAGCAAGTGAGCTTTATCCCTTCTTTAGGCAGAACTTCATTAAAAGCCCCCCTTAAAACACAATGAAGACCTTGCCTTGATCTACAGGAACAGCCTCCCTATGATCGACATCAAGGGGCAACCAGACACACTCTTCTGACACCACTTCACAGACCCCTCTGAGCAGCATGCGTGTTCGAGGGCATTAACCCGGGTGAACAGCAATGGCCAAGGCTTCAGTTTTTGGCCATGTCAAATGCTGGCCCAGGCAAGCTGCAATGTGCCATATCAGCCACAAGAGGGTGGGAGAGAGGCAATACGTAGAAGGGAGACTTCAGTGAAATCACAGTGCACAACATAAGGATTCATGGGAGAATTCAGCCCATCAGGACGGCAAACGGGATCAAGCAACACAAGGACCTAGCAGCAATTTTCCCATTTAAGGGTTACACACAATTGGGAGGTAGCGCAACAGAAAGAAATTTGTGGCCGGTTTCGCCAATGAGAGAGGTAGTAAACAGAACTAGGGGTTAGTGAGATTACAGGCTTGGGGATTGGTGTGACCCTGTAGGTGAGTAACAGGACACCCCAATTTTTACACACAGCAGTGGATGAGATGAAAGTAATCAACATGCCTACACCCGGTCAACCAGACTCATGCACCAGAGGCAACCGGAGGCCACGCCCCCTCCATCTCACCCTTAATAACTAACCAAGTCGAAAACGTGCTGCTGGCTAAACAGAAGCCGTTACAAAAAGGAGCAGATGTGGCAGATACTGAGAGGAAGGGCAGTACACAAAAGCCCAGAGGCGCGTTAAAGGGCTCTTGAGCCTTGACGGCGAGCCCCTCATGGCAGCGGCTCCAAACAGAAGGGGCCGCACGTCTCACCACTACCTGGGGAGTCTGGCACCTGCCTGGCAGCACAAAACCATCCACCCAATCCATGTCCCGGGAGGGCTGGACCTGGCAACCCTGCTACAATTCCAGCTCTTTGAAAGGACAGAGCTCAGGAGTACAAAGCAGATTAACTCCAAGGAAAAGGACAGTGGCGAGCAAAGTGCAGAACGAATATGTAATGAAAACTGTAGAAGGATACTGCTATTTCACTGAATTTATTTACTGATTGCAAATCCCAGGAGTAGGTAAATGTTTCATATAGTGAGCACTATTTAAGCATTAAAAAATAGATATTTTGCACCCTGGCATTTTAGGCGTACAGTAAAACTGTATACATACATAATACTTGTATTGCAAGACCTCGCTCGTTTATCAAGTTAAAATGCATTTTAAAATGTTGGTCGTCTTGCAAAACACTCGCAAACCAAGTTACTCGCAATCCGAGGTTTTACTGTATCTAAAAGCACTAGGTCAACAGCTCCCCCATTCACACTTAAAAGGGTGTGTCAGCCATTCAGTTAATCTAAACAAGTCACGAACGCTAACAAGGGCCAGATCAGAAGTGAGAAGCGTACATCAGCAGCGCGAACCGCTTCCACTGATCACGCGCTGTAGAAATGCAGATCGCGCCCCTCGAAATCTCATCCGCGTAACATTTATGAGGCTCCGCCTTCCTGCCAACCACATGACCTGCAAGTTCTTAAAATCATCACCAACTATTAGGTGTCAGTCAAAATTAAGGAGGGGAGGGGGGGGGGGTATTTCTTGTAAATTTGAAGGAAATTGGGATGTGTGTGGGCACAGGAAAAAGCAGGAAGAATGTGGTAAGGAGAGACGAAAATGGTAGCGGGAGAATCGGTGAACACATACGGACACAGTGAACTGCTGGTACAGTTTGCCACTGATAAATCCTTCTGGCTAAGCAGCTAAAAAAAGAAACCTGTCAAACATTAAGGAAAAAATAATAATACTAACCTATTCGAAATCCAACTTGGCCCACGGTAGGTCAATTTTCAGAAAAGCGTATCAAAACAAAACACCGCCGTCTCTCATTGTTGGAATTAATTGGACATGACCGCAGATTAGCACAGTACAGGCGAGGCATGTCTGCATGCTTCGTTGCTATGGCTCCTATGCTATGGCTGTGTGGCTTAAGTTGTTATATCGTTTTTAGAGTACTGTAGTGCTGTGTTTTAGTGGGCTATCGTCATGCCTTCGTGGGCTTGAGATTTCACAGAAACACAGAACAGCAAGCTTTTAATAGCTAATCAGCTATTCCTAGGTTGATTCTTTTGGAAAAACAAAACAAAGCAAAAGGGCAGCAAAATGTGTTTAGAATCATCTGATCGGTTAGAATAGAAACAGGAAATAACGGGAACACATTATACTTGAGGAAACACAAATAATGCATCGTGCTATTATTTATGTATTAATTAACCACAAACCGTTAGTTACAAACTGATGTCATGTTTGTTCGTCATTAGCGAATTGTCATTTTATCTTAAGCAAGGACCAAATTTTGGTATCTGTTAATTCTGTAAATCTTTATGAACTACTGAAGCAACAAGTAATGAATAACAATTATGTGAAATACCGATGTCATGATACATTAATGATGAACAAACACGACATCTTTATCTCAGGCAGCGAGTATATTTGTTCATGATTTGTAGCTACGTAAGTAGTAACTACAAAGTACGTGTGCCCCCGAAAAAAAAACAAATCCAGCGTATCCACTTCCCTTCTGATACATTTAAGACTATTAATAATCAAAGTAATGTTCTCGTTTGGAAACAGCTCACAGATTTGATCTCAAGGAAGATTAACATGTTCCGCGAACAGTGCAGGTTTCGACAGTAGAAGCATAAAAAAAATAATAGTAAATCGCTCTTGCACTTGATTCAACAAAACTATACATGACAGCAGAGCTGTTTAATTTTCAGTTCGTTTCCAGGACGTGTCCCTGCAAAAATCTGAGCTCTTTTTAAATATATATATATTTTTAAATCTGCTGTTAAGTTTATCAGCTCTTGAGGAGAAGGGTTAATCCAGGGCAGTTTACCGAGCCTACAAATCGGCTCATTTGCACAGCGCCGCGTTTCCTCCCGCGACAGGGGGGTCAAGTGCTCGGCTCCGAAGCGCGTCGCCGCGAGTCGCTCTCAGCGCGAGCCGGTAACGTGCGCAGCCCCGCCCTGGCGCGCAGATAAAACGTACCTCAGTCACAGCGAAATGGTTCTTACACACAGGGGCGGCAGAAGTATTTTGAATGGGGGGGACACACTGGCATAAAACGAATATTTTATGTTAAATGTGGGGGGGGGGGGGGGGGGGGGGCGAATAATTATGAAATGTGAGGGGGACATGTCCCCCCCGTCCCTGAATCGGACAAGCGGTTTCAGAAAATGGGCGGTTTTGGGGAATCCAACAGGAAGACCACCTACATTTATGGCTGCACTATCCATCATGAATTCAGTTTCAGATATCCAAAAATAACATCTCTCCTACTCTTTCTACTAGTCATAATAACCTTTTTAAATATCTAAAATGGAATGGTTGCCCTCTCAAATGAAAACCGCAACACAGATGAATGGGAAAGGTGATGTTAATCCTACTAATAAGGACTGAATTACAGATGCCTGAAATGTCCTCTTCTTACTTATAAGAACTGAATTAGAGATATCTGAAATGCCAGTTTGTGAACTGCAGTGCAGATATCTAAAACTACTAAGTACTATTCCACCTACTTTAACGTTAAAATGATTTGCCATATACATTTTCCTCTTTCCGAACCACAGCTACACAGTATTTTTTTTTTCTTTGGGGGGGGGGGGGGCTGCATTTTGCTTTATCATCATTTCATCAGATGTGCAAGGAGGTCAGGCCTCCAGAATCGGATGTCCCCTGGGGAGGGAATCTCGGAACACAGCCGGATACCTCTGCAATATTAACTCTCATTAGATGCTTTACTGTCACAGCATCAATATAACTATCTTCCATAGCGAAACTTGCTTATTATGACAGAGCTTCACAGATCTCAGTGAAATGAAATTAAAATTTATGAATACTTCTTTGGGAAAAAGGCAATTCAATTGAAAATTTTAGTAGGAAGAAGAGTCGTAACATAATGCAAATTTCAGAAAGACGTGCTATTTTCAGTGGTGAGGGTGAACCGGATTTCAGTGTCTCACACCAGCTCTCCTGAGGTACCAGCCATAGGGCTGCTGCTAGGCATTATGGGACCTCGAATGGGGTGCAGAGGATGAGAACAAAAAACAAAACAACATCAGCTTATTGAACTGCGAAGTACGGATTAATGCATCAAATATACACAGTTATGTATCAAAATATTGTGACATTAAACATATACAGCCAAATGCTTAGCGGTTAGTTGGATGTTGCTCATTCCTGCCACAAGGCCTGAGAAGACAACTGACAATTTTTAAGGCCATCTAAATAAATAATTTTAAAAATGCTTAAATACTTTCCCCCCCCCCACATACTGCAAGAAATCACTACCATATCCACAACGATGTAAGCTGTTTAACTGTCAGCACTCAGCACATAATAATCACCGGGGCTCCGTGGTGCAGTCAGCAGGGCAAAGGGAAGGTGTTTTCCCCCCATGTGTCACGTGCTTACACAGTGCATGACTGGCACACCCCCCCCCCGGTTTGCTAGCTCCCTAACGAGACGAGGCAGTCACATCGATTCCCAAAAACCGCCGACTCAGGAAACTGCGGGCGCAACTCACAATAAGCAGACCTATAGTGCAAACGACTGAGCGAATCCCCGGAAGACTAGCAATTTAAAAATTAAGCAGACAATTAGAAACAAGCAAACAAAAACAAAAAACAGTTTAAGCAAGCATGCAGTGCATGGCTGTTGATTATTCATCTTTGGATCATTAGACGGGCATTTAAAAATTCTCCGCGTACAAGGGTCGTGGTCGTCGGCATTCGGCAGCCTTCAGCGCAGTTATTCTTCTGGTTTGGGAACTGGCCTGTCTTTCCATGACTGCAGTGATTTACTTTAAACACACGTCCACGACGCCGATTCAGATCACGGTACGGTTTCTCTTATGCCGACTGATCCGCAATGAGAAGAACAAATGATTCAAGCCTTGCCCGAAATCGCCTAGGGATGTTTGCGGTTTCTGCTAAGGCCTGATGGTTTTGAGGCGGTGGTGTGGAATGGGAACGAAATCTGGGGGCACGTTTTTACAATCCAGATCACACAAATCAAGAGCCTTCCGAACCCCTCCTCCATCTTCCCGTTTCTCTCTCCCATCCATGACGTATTTACTCAGGGAAGTCAATACAATACGAGGAGCTGCTAGCCAGGAGACCAACGTGTACATTGATTCGCTCGATCGGTATTATCGCCAAGTACGTGTATATACAAGGAATTTACTTCTGGGTGTCTTGCAAAACAGTGAAGAACAATCAACATAATACATTTTGTAGATAAAATGAAGTCGTGTCTATCCCAGATAATGTATGTGGTGCAAAGTAGCACAGGTGGTTATAGATGGGAAGGGGGGGGGGGGGTTAAAAATCAAAATTTGTGTAGGTAAAATATCGTTGGTATTTGGCAGCCTTCAGTGAAGTTTTGGGAACTGGCTTCCCTCTTGCAGTGTTTGGAAAACTCCGCCTTTTCCCATGACTGTCGTGCACAGTTTATTCTGCTGCTTGTTTAAATATATTTAAGTACTTCCACATCTTCCCGTAACATCCCTCCCCCCCCCCCGGAAAGGCGAGTATCGAGGCTCAGGAAGCGGATGCACTGCAGGTCAATGCCGCACACGACAGCCGAAGTTAAATTTAACGCCTAATTGGGAGCCGCGGTTCCCGTGATCAGACGCGCCGCGCGGCCGCGACCCGCTAATGTCATGTCAGATTGGGGGCGAGCGTAAGAATTATTACCGCGCTGTCAGGGTATCTGCATGGGGCTGACTCACTGCCGCGCTGCACATTCACGACATTCTAAATATCGCAGGCAGAAACGGGAACGCGAAAAAAAATCTTTACCCCCACATATAATTTTTTCCTTATAGTCAATATAAGATGACATTAAATAACGTGGCATTGCTAGAAAATGATAGTAACGTTATGCAAACAGCAGAAAATATTTCGATATGCATTTGGAAATTTAACCCACTTTGCCTGCAAATCTTCAGGTGGTATATTAACAAAACTCGTTTAAAGGATTTTATGTAAATGAGCTCAGGTGGAAGCGTTCCTTAATAGCAGGTAGGAAACCCTGGCAATTAATGCTAGGGTCATGCTCGATAGTGAGGTTCCTATTTTTCTTGTAAAACAATGCGGTTTTTCCCATTTTGCATCACACTTGCACAGGTAATTGAAATTAACCTGCCCTGCAAGAAATCGACCGCATCCATTTGGCATTTTACTGCAGGTTGACTGAGCTAAAGTCAGAGCTCTCTATCTCAGCCTCGCCTGGTTCCCGCTCTGGGCCAAAAGCTGCTAAGTGCAGTCCAGTTACGCCCTGCTTTCGCCAAAGGCTATGGCTTTTGAAAACCTGCCATTTGCGAACAACCGTCTTCCCCGTCGACGGACAGGACTACTAATGCCACAAGCCCTAAAGTTCAAAAGGGAGGAGCCTGTTGATTTTGCCATCCTTATTAAAATGTTCCAGCTGGTTAAATATTAGTGGAGGAGCCTTTGAATTCCAGATTTGGTGAGACTTACCGCCGGGATTTGTACTTAACGGGGACCGTATGAGGTTGTCATGGAGACCTCCTTACAACTGTTGCTCTCACAGTGTTCCAAGATCTTGCCCCTAAAAGACACCCGGAGATGAACAGAGAACAATGTTTTGGAGGGAAAAAAAAATATATATATTTATACACACGTATAACAACAGAATATCAAATCAGACAGACCCGGGCAAGATGACTGACAAGACAACCAAACAGAAAACTCCAAATGAGCAAAACAGAACCGCTGTGTTAGTTGACTAGAAAGTCAATGATTTGGGGAAGCGGATGAACTGGAAATGAACTGCGGCGCACTTAAGATTCCGCCGGTACCAGTGGTGGCTTAATGGTTAGAGAAACACACTTGTGATTGAAAGATTGCAGGTTCGAATCCCCGGCTAACAAGGCACCACTGAGGTACCCTGAGCAAGGTCACGCCCCCAAGCACTGCTCCCCGGGCACTGAATTAGCTGCCCCCTGCTATGTCACAATGTCACATATGGGTTAAATGCAGGGGACACATTTCTTTGTTGTGCACTGTGGTGTGTCAACAATGACCACTGATCACCGAATTCTAAATTATGTAATACCACACGTCGGAAAACCGCTTCAGACAAAATCATGGGTGCCACCGCGCGCAAAGACCTGAATACCGTAACACCTTCGGCAGCATGGACGATCAAGGAACAGGTCCCATGCCGAAATCTACTACAAGAAAAGGGTCCATCTGCTCTCTCCCTAGAATATTCTTTAAGTAAAATAAAAAAGAAATACTTAATACTGTGGTGAGTGGGTGGGATATAGGTTTTGTTTGATCAGTCCTGCTTTGTTCCCCGTCTCTCCTGGGATCATCTCCAAGCTGACTGCAACCATGCATTTAAATACACGATTACCTAAGATCTATGGGTGAATGAATGAATGGCCATTAAATAGCAGAGAGTCATATGCCTTATGCATTGAAACAAAAAGGCCGGTGAGACCACTAATTAATGCCCTAACAGATTATTATTTTTTCCCCTCCTCCTCGTTGTTCTAAATCTTCTGATCATCATCCGGTTGGTGACGACGGTCCAGTTCAAATGGCACGAAATAAGAAACGAGTTGGACTAAAGTTTCAAACGACCACATAGGTTCTCCGTTGTTCGTACACATGACGGCTACCGCATGCAGCGTCGCTCAACACCCACCCCGACGTTTCCAACACTAAAAGCACAGAAAGCATAGTAAGAAGATCATAGATGGCTGGTTAGCAGAAAACACTTCTACATAAAGAATGCATTCCTCATTTAGTCGCTTTGTGGCCAACAGCTACCCCCCCCCCCCCCCCCCCCCCCGGGCCCCCATGCAGCAGCACTGCTTATATGACTGATATAGCACAAATTAAATATTCCTCCCCACACACAGATCAGAGGAAGTGGTGGAGCACACGACTGCAGAAGCAAACAGGTGCTTATACATATTAAATTAGCTCACCTTCCCTTAGTGATAAAACATGAGGAAAAGGACACCGCAGCCCCCCCCGGTACCCCCGTGGGACATTACGTTCATGTGCATTTAGAGTGTTTACTGCTGTAAGGACACCATCTGCCTCGAAGACCGATGGACAAATCGCAAGCAAACTCCGGACAAAGATCCATACGGAAGGTCATCTTAGTTGTTATAACCTGATTATAATTGTCGACTCAATGAAATATGCATGACATACAGCAGCCACTGCACGATATGCAGGACGCATTTTAATCAGCTTTTTAATACTTTTACCACCTTGACAATTGAAGGCAACTTCATTTGGTGTAACAGTGAGCTATAGCACCATTATGAATAGACTTCTCTCAGGGAGCATATATTAAAGACACTGCGTATTCATTAGACGACCAGGATCACACCATATAAAACATGCTGACATCGGTTTTATGTCTTATTAGTTCTAAAATATTATCAAAAACATACACAACTATACACTTTTGCAGAGGTTAGGAAGAGAAGCGATGAAGAGGGTTTTAAGCGACGAATCCTAAGTTTTGAGGAAATACAAACGTTGCTCTGTCCTCTTCCTGTGGACCCAATTTGGTTTGTTCTAAACCCTTAAACCGCCCATTAGGCTTGGATTAGTAAGCAGGTTAGTTCAATCTGAAATGATGCTGTAACATAATTTATTTGCTTTCCCCCCCCCCTCACATATCCAACTTGCTTTACTTTGAGTTGAGAATGTAGTTTAGGATAAGCAGTTTAGTCCAGCACCTTTTGGAGGGCGGGGTTAGGGGATCCGAGGGGAAATGTCACTATCCTGCCAAGGATGGGATTTAAACCAGCAACCTTCCAATCACGGGCACAGAGGTACAGCCCACGGAGCCGCAAAGGGACTCGGGCCCATGACGTCTGAGGACTTGCGCTACTAAACTAACTAGGAATCGCACAATCTGGGAAATAATTCCAGTCATCTGAAAAGAATGAATAATTTGGGCATTTATGTCCACATTAAGCCATTAGAGATGATTAAATATAGCGATTTGATGATTAGGATGCTATTAACGATGAGTCTGCTCTGATGGACATCAAGCACAATACGCTACATCATTATGAATGAATATTAAAATCAAGTTCTGTTCAGAAAGCGTTTATTTTCAAGATCTTTAAAAAAGAAAAGATAACTAAAGTACAGTGAGCGTTTTTCTCAGTTTTGAAGGAAGACTGCATGTGAGTAGAGAGACAGAGAAAGAGAGAGAGAGTGAAACTGCACATGAAGGAGAATGAAAGATGGAGCACAGCTGTGTTGGGTAAGACAGTGTTCCTGACTTGGGGGGGCGGGGGGGGGCGGAAGGAGAGAGAGCTCAAAATGAGACACTGAATCCCATGAAGAGAGAGGTATGAATTCAATAAGCATCAGGCAGGAACGAAGAATTTAAGCTGGGATGCTGGAGCAGATCAGCAAAAAGGCAAAACTAAGGGATGAAAGATAACGGCAGAAATGGGTACAATGTATTATACATAATTTAATTCGCCATTATAGAAACAGCACGGATTGTACAAGTGGAATACGCTTAATAGGTGATGTTCAGAATGTCAAAGAAATGATCAAATGAGGCATAACCGGTTGCAAAAATCGAAAGGGTAGGAAAAAAAACCCACCACCGACGCAACAGAAGTAAATGGAAAAACAAGCGAGTGATAGAGATTGAGGGAGAGATGGAGATGAAGGAGCGGAGTGACAGACGTTGGCAGATGGGAGAGGTGTGGCTGGGGTTATTTGTATAATAGACATATGGATTAAATGAAAAGCGTGAATCAGAGGAGCAATGCTGAGCGCCGATGGGGCATGTGGCACTCAGGCGCGGGAGATGAGGGACGGGGATGAGGGACGGGGATGAGGGACGGGGATGAGGGACGGGGATGAGGGACTGGGATGAGGGACGGGGATGAGGGACGGGGATGAGGGACTGGGATGAGGGACGGGGATGAGGGACGGGGATGAGGGACGGGATGAGGGACTGGGATGAGGGACGGGGATGAGGGACGGGATGAGGGACGGGGATGAGGGACGGGGATGAGGGACGGGGATGAGGGACGGGGATGAGGGACTGGGATGAGGGACGGGGATGAGGGACGGGATGAGGGACGGGGATGAGGGACGGGATGAGGGACGGGGATGAGGGACGGGGATGAGGGACTGGGATGAGGGACGGGGATGAGGGACGGGGATGAGGGACTGGGATGAGGGACGGGATGAGGGACGGGGATGAGGGACGGGATGAGGGACGGGGATGAGGGACGGGGATGAGGGACGGGATGAGGGACTGGGATGAGGGACGGGGATGAGGGACGGGATGAGGGACGGGGATGAGGGACGGGGATGAGGGACGGGGATGAGGGACGGGGATGAGGGACGGGGATGAGGGACGGGGATGAGGGACAGGGACCCGAAACGGGGCCTTGGGGCACTAGTCTGGAGAACTTGGTTGGCGAGAGGAAGCCTTTGAACTGAAGAGCAAAATTTCCAAAACTAAGCAAGTCTATTTTTTGTTGTGTTTGAGATGAGACCACCAATGACCTAAAGTCAGGCTTCCTCATTATATGTTACAATATTCGGAACCAACACTCACTCAGTCCTCATGCAATCCGAGGGTGAAGTTTCATTCCACAAAGTCTCTCAGAGGCGTATCCCATTTGCTGACCGAGTTTTTGGCAATTTGCTCTTTAATTAGTAAACATTAGTAAATTCCTAGTATCAGCAACACTGACACTTCCGAAAAGATTTAGAATTAACAGGTAAATATTTCTCTCTCTGTGCTTGAAAATGAATATGGATTTTTTTTTTTTTGCAAATTATAGCAGTCCTGTGTTGGGTCGTTGCTTATGGCTTACCGTTAACAACCCTTCAGCATTGCCTGCCAAAATGCGCCTCACATTTTGTCGACGTGGAGAATGCGCTCGACGCCAGCGAGGAGAAAACCCAGATGGAAAGTGACACGTTCGACTGCGTCAGCTCCCCGGCGCCGGGGACCGACGAGGAGCTCGACTCTGGAAAAACTAGCGTGTGTCCCCGCGTTCGTTTGGGGAGCGGGATTCAAAGCAGTTGAAAACAAAAGTACCGAGCCTGCATGACAAAAATGACACCGTTTGCCTTGGGCTTAACGTTAAAAGCGACGGGTTACAGCCGTCCCGTAAGGACCATGATCGGAGGAATCGGAGGTTCAACCCCAGGCCGGTAACTAGCTTTACTCAACAAGTCAAAATCTTACATTCATAGTCAGTCATTTTAAAAATCAAACGGAATAGGGGGTGTGCCCTGCGATGGGCTGCCCCCCCCATCCTGGGTTGTTCCCTGCCTCGTGCCCATTGCTTCCCAGGATAGACTCCGGACCCCCCGCGACCCAGTAGGATAAGCAGTTTGAAAAATGGACGGATGGATGGAATAGGGGACCCAACAGAATGCTATGTCTGTACAGCTCCAACACACAGCAGCAGCTGAACTTTCTCATGTGAAATGTAATGAAGTTTGCCTCCGTTCACGCAGCACATCTTGCTCTCTGTTTTCTCTCTCTCTCTCTCTCTCTCTCTCTCTCTCTCACTCACTCTCACACACAGTTGAGGGTACAGCTTGGGGTCTGAGCACAGGCCATTTCCCTGGAGGCACCAGATCATTCCAGAAAGTTAAAGGTCCTGCTCAGTGGCCCAGCGGACGAATGCTGGGGCAGGAAGCCGATGACCTTCCTCTCACAAGCAGGGAGGCCTAACCCACAGAGCCGCACTCCATCCCCAAATCTCTACACATCTTTTTCTGTTCAACCTCTACAGAGGCAAAAGGCACGGCTATCACTCTACAGCCAAAGGATACACCAAGCATTTCTGGCAGAGTAAGACACAGGCTCAAATAATCAAAAACAAAACACAACTCTACGGAAAAGGCGGGTGATGCTGAAGGCCTGCATATTCATTTCCGCCTGCACGGGGCAGCAGATTGTGGAGAGTCGACCAGAATGTGATCCGAAGGGAGCGGATGGTGCAGTTCAAACAAGTGCAGCATCCAGCAGGGAATAATCAGAGGAGGACGCTGGGCCCGTAGGCATGAGGTTGGTCTTTAATCGGTTCTGTTTGTTACCGTTATGCTTTGCCGCTAAATAAACGCTCCAATCTGTCTCTCCAACAGTAGCATCCTGGGGGGGGGGCATATGCATTGAGCCTTCTATCCATACCATAAATATCCAGAAACCCCCCCCCCCATTGAGCTAATGACACAGGCATGATGTCATGCGTATTGCCGGATAAGGTAACAGTTATCGCACGGGGAATGCTGGGAGGGGGGTGTTCGTAAGCATAGCAGTGTGTCGGGGGGGGGGGGGGGGGGAAGAACCTTTAGCGCCTGATGGATCACAGCGTCCCGGGCGGATGGACGATTTCATTACTCTCCCTGCTGCCTTTGTGGAAACAGCCATCCATCCGGGGGAGGCAAAGAAGCCGCCTGGGGTGACGGGGGGGGGGGGGTTTAGTTAAGCACACGTATCTGCATCATTTTTAAACGTGGTGGTGGGGGGGGGGGTGTTTAGCTAAAGGGAAGTATGGGTGCGTCAGACCAGTGACAGCAAAAAATGAACATAACTAACATACCCCCACAGAGACAAAAAAATTATAATAAAATAAATCAAAATCAGTCAATACACCCCCCTGTACCCCCATAAATGGGTGGAGATCTGAAGCTGAAGTTATGACCTTGGTTGGAGCTCATTTCACTGAACATTAAACTCAACAGAACAGCAAACATCAGTATAACACGCGTATTAACACATTTCTACTACTCTATGAAAAATCCATTTATTGGAAATACCAGTTAAGCTGCAAAATACACACCTGATACGTAGCCACATCAATATATAATGTATATTAGTAACTTCATTCACTGAGCTCCGAAGTGCTGTGGATGAATCAACCAGCAGCACGACACACGGAATGGAGCCATGCCGCAAATTAAACAGAGAAGCCTATGATCTGCTGCAATCAAGCGGGTTAATAAAATACAACGAGACGTTTAAAGACATGCATGTTTCATTCTACCGCTGCAAGCAAATCCACCTTTAACAGCTGCACTCACAAGGAGACGCCTGTTTGAAATGGGTTTGTAATCGAAGAGATGCATCAGGCGCGCAGCAATGGACAAAAAAAACCTTAATTACAACACACCGATTGTTCCCCCCTTCTTCATCCCTTTTCCTCCTCCAAGCAATGCCCCTCCATCACGAAGTGACAGTTCAATGAATTAGCAAATACACACAGTAACTAATATTTTCAGTCCCGCATTGAATGTAGGTTAGGATTGATTAAACCCAGAAAAATATAAATGTGTGTGTGGGAGGGACAGGGAAGAAATATCAATCGACCACGTTGAAACTAATCAAAATTACTTGCGCATTAATCAACATTTGTATACAATGGACTGCAAATTCCGGGGTGCATCTGGATTAGATTGCAGTTCCCTTCCTCGCTGGCATTATGAATGAAATCTTCTAGCTAACAAAATGCCCATGATTTAGATGGAGGGGAAAACAAGTGCAGTCCCGAAAAGTGAGGCTGAACGCATATAATAAAGGCAGGAAATGGACGAAGGGTGTATAACTTAATTTACCAAGCCAGGGATCACTTTTCATTAGCCGAGCCGTGCCTGTACTTATTAGGGGAAGCACCCACTTACTCCTTAGTAGCGGGTCGGGGAGCGGAAAATCAATGCACATTCCTTGCTTCGCGTTAAGTATACCAATCGCAAAATACTTAAGAGCAGATAAGAGTACGCCATCATTGTTGATTTCGGTACCGCAATCAGATGAAACCTACTTGTGCGTCAGCTTTCTCGAGCAAGTCCCTCCATTTTTTATTTGGTCAGATGGTGCCATCTAGTGGTTAAAAGTAGTAAAATTTGCAACAGAATACCAGACGGCGGAAAGCCATTAGGATATTATCGAGGCCAAGATTCATTTACGATTAAATTATATAAATAAGCCTATTTGATTTAATGAACACCGTTTCGTCGTCTCGCTTTAAAATTGCGCATTGGGCCTTCGAGGCTGCGAAACCGTGAGCATCGCGGTTGGTATCCAATGACTGTTAATTATGCTGTTATTGCGGCAGCCGAATTGCTTCTGTAAGGGGAGCAGTATAGCAGGCAGCGCGTCGTAAGAGAGTCTTTTGATAAATTATGCAATCATCTCAAATCGCTCTTGACTCGCCTGTGTAGGAGAGTAAACTTTGCAGGTAGTTCAGGTATGGTTAGAAATAAATGAAGAAGCGGTTTATATTGATCAATAAATATAAACACCCTAAAAGTACCCTGCCTTGGCATGACAACCCCCGGTCCCCGTGTTAATACATCTGAGCGACTTTGAAACTGCAGAAATAGACCAGCAGGGAATTTCATATTTATGCGGCTTGAATTACACAGCGGGGACGCCGGCTTCATCACAAACTGTCGGCATAGAGCCTCACAGACTGCAAGTCGGTGATTTTACAGCGTAGGGGTTGAACTTTCTACCACTGTGAAGACAAGCCAGATTATTGGTCTGACCTTTCCTGCATATAAATATCAAAAAGGGTGGGGATGTGTGTGGAGGTGGCTGGGGAACCTGCCGCTTTTTCATTAATGATCTTGAGTGCCCCTTCTCAAATCCACCCCCCCTATGGATTGTCATTAGGTTACAGAGGGGAACTTGTGGATTCCGACACATGATTTAATAGTCTGCATTACTAAAAAACAAACACAATAAAATACATAATTCAGCTTATGATAATAATCAACGCCTGATTTAAATACGGTCCTTCTTCTCTACCTATACAGTAAGTATCCCGTATGAAAGGAGACATCATAAGCCGTCAGATCTGTATATGAGGTTTCCAAGGCAACGGTCACTCGATTTTATTTTCCGACACCATATTTTCCACCAGGGTGCAATTTCATGGTTGTTGCTGCTGTGTTTGTTCCCGGCACGGTGATGTATTTTTTCAATATGTTACGATTTGAAAAAGAGCGAGGACGAATTAGGAGAATGATGAGGGTCATTTGGCCATGAGAAGAAGCCTGACGACGTTCTACGGCTGTCTGGGTGCAAAAAGTGGTCAGCAGGGGGCGACGTTAGTTCTTGGAATAGCACAGGTCAGCGAGATGATGGGTCGTATTTCCAGGGAGCTGCGGGAACCAGTCAGGCAGCAGCCGGCAGCCCAGTCCGTCTATCGATTTACCCTCAGTTATTGGTCTATTTTTATGTTTTTAATTTTTTTTTATTTTATTTAATTTCTTATTTTGATGTTGGTCTCTGAAAGCCATGACAGGTCTCCTGAGAAAGCCAAATGGAACAGAAAGTGCTGTAGAAGCTTGTGTAAGAGAGTGAGGACCACTAGACCAAACATCGAAATCCTCTTTCTGAAACAGCATGACTGTCTCCAAGGGTCACGCTCACTGGACACCAGTCATTCATATATGCTTGAATCAGAGTAGCTGGAAAAAACCCATGGTGACCCAGGGAGAACACAGAAACACACGCATGGGACCATGGCAGAGACCAGTGCTAACCACTGCTGCACCACGCTGCACCTCTGCCACAGCCCTCCTACCCAACAATACTGATGCTCATATACACGCCGTCCTTTTCCGGCCACTGGGAAGAGTCTGATTTCTCACCGGGTCCCTGGGACGGTCGTATCGCCCTCAGGACACCCACATCATCGCAGCGGTCACACAAAATGGCGTCTGTTTCCCGGATATCCAAAATCGAACCTGGCCCAGGAGTCACCGTCCCTGCAGCCCACACTCGCACGCATGGCCTGTCGATTAAAATCAGAGCTAAAAGCTACTCAGCACGACGCAGCCTTGCGGAGACGAAAGTACGGCGTGGAGCGACGCCGCATGAAATGGGTCATTTGTGCTGCCGGCAATGAAACTGTAGCACTTGACAACTGAGGTCCAGTCAATATCCAACTGATTCTCGTAGCAGCAGAACTATTTAAAAGCCTTTATTTAATTATGAAGCGTAAGATTGGTAAATACCGCAGACTGTGACAAGTAGTGCACAGTAATTAGAATCATGCATGCGTGCATGCATGCATCCATCCAGCCAAACAGAGGAGAATTTTCACCAATACTGTGCTAGTTGTGTTTCTCTACGTAAGGTGACTCACACCTTCAGTCATTAAACTCTATAACAAGTGGGGGGGGGACCTATCTGAGTGGACCTGAACCTCTTAGGCACACACACAGACTATTGATCTGAGCATTGCGCAGTCTTACTCATTTCAGAGCTGTAACAATGGAACTGCATGTAATGCCTCCCCTGACATTTTTTGTACTGTTACTGTTTATTGTTGTCTATAAAGTATCCTTACAATCTCTTAATGTCAAAATGTGTTTTTACTGTCTATATGTGTGTATTGAGCTACTATAAACCTGCAATTTCCTTTGGGATTAATAAAGCGTCCGTCCGTCCGTCCGTCTTCCTTCCTTCAAGGTGTAGCTACAAATCATGCATCCATCTATATCTATCTATCTATCTATCTATCTATCTATCTATCTGTCTGTCTGTCTGTCTGTCTGTCTGTCTGTCTGTCTGTCTGTCTGTCTGTCTGTCTGTCTGTCTGTCTGTCTGTCTGTCTGTCTGTCTGTCTTCCTTCCTTCCTTCCTTCCTTCCTTCCTTCCTTCCTTCCTTCCTTCAAAGTGTAGCTACAAATCATGCATCTATCCATCTATCCATCCATCCATCCATCCATCCATCCATCCGTCCGTCCGTCAGAAGGGCCTATCCAGCACAATGGTACTGGGATTTTTAAGCCTTTCCTAGGGGACACCTTGCCCGGGATACCAGACGGTCTCAATACTCCAAAGTCAAGCCACTTAATGTTTTTCCAGAGGATTTGTCAGCAGCCGCTGGATGGTAATTCATCAGCTGCACACGGCTAACGATTATCTCCAGGCCGTCATTTATTTTTCTTTTGCACTTTTTTGTATACAATTTTGTGTGTGTGTTCCTTCCTTTTCAGTGTATGGACACTAATGAAATATTACCGCGAGCAGCAAAGGGAGGCAGACAGAAGGTGAACTGGAAGCATCTGTTACCTGTTCAACGTGATACAAAAATAATGTGATTTATTGCATCAACTTCTACTTCGCTGTTAACTCTCCTCCTTTCCTCACAATTATCGCCGCTTTACTGCACACAGATTTTAACCCAGGTCCCTTCCAGTGCCCCCCCCCCCCCCCCACCCCCATTAAGTGGATTTGCATAGGATCAAGGACAAGGAGCTTACAGCCTTGGCATTAATCAACGGGGAAGATCTCCGAAAGGTACCGGCTTCGATTACATTTGAGACTTTGGGCAGTGGAGAACCTCAGAGACACGACCAACCACGCTGGTGTCTGTGAGGGATCTAACAGCCACGTCGCCAGACCCACAGATGTGTAAAGAGATTTTACTTACCTAGTACCCCAAAGATCCATGAGTAGGTTGCGTCCGGGGAAGGCATGTAAAAGAAGGAGAGAATATCATTGCACTGGAGGCGTGGAATAAATCCCGACAAAGCAAAGCAGCATCTAGCTAGACATCTACCTGAAACTAGTGTAAAGCCCTCGGACATGCGGCCATTTTTAGGTCTGAACTAAAAGCCCATCTCAGCTCTCGGACACTTCATTAGTTTCCCAGCTTCGGCGTCTTTTGTTTTCTAATGCTATATAATTTATTCTTTTATGTAGCTTTTCATTCATATTACATGCAATGTCCTGAAAGTTTATTTCTCTTTTAATCTACTTTTTAAAATGTGATTTTAAATTGCCCTTTATTCTATCGTGTTTTCGTAACGCACTTTGAATTACCTCTGTGCATTGAAAGTGCTACACAAATAAACTCCCCCTTTTGTAGGTGCATAATAATCAACCCAGTTCAATACGTAAGTTTGACATCCGGCTCTGTAATGACTGCCTGCTTGTGCCGGTTAATAAATCAATACAGCCCGGGTAACCGTGATTACGTACACAGGGCAATTAACAGTAGCATAATAGAAAAGCTTTTGTGCTTTGATTTCATTCTTGGTTTGAACAAACCGCCGCTAACAATGCTAACGACACTAACAATGCTAACGACGCTAACGATTCAACAGGAAACAAAAAGGAGTAAAAGGCAATAATAATGACAGGTTGAAAATGGCAAAGTCAACCAAGTCTGGTTCCAAGAAAAGGGGGCTAGTTATTTCTTAACACCGTCCACATTTTTGCTCCCTGCCAGCTGCCTGCACCAGGTATTCAGTGCCCTTGATTGTTTGGTTCAGGTATGCTGGGAGCTCGGAGGGAGCAAAAATTGTGGACTGTCTTGGGGTCCCCTAGGACTGGGCTGAGAAATACGGCGCTCGGGAGATGAACGACAGACAGAAAGGGTTTATTTTATTTTTACCAGGAGTTAAGTGCATTTCCTTAGAGGGGATATAGAGGAGCACCACAGGTTTAGAGGCATCCCCTTGACCCTATTTTAGCTGTTGCTTGCACACAGCAAGCGCTTAGGGTGACCACCTAGTCCATGTCGGGGGGGGGGGGGGGGGGGGCACTATCAGCTACTTCAGCTTTTACAAACTGCTTTAAACCTGAAAGGATCCTGCGCTTCGATAAATAGTTCAGTTCTTCTTGTGCTTTGACTGGTTTGTTTCACGTTACCATTAGTGACACGTGCGTGATTATAGGAGACTGACCAATCAGCACACAGCAAGAGCTCAGCGCTAAAGTGAAATCCGGGTCCTTTTAACTGAAATGGTAGTTCACAAACCCTGTCGTAGCTCACAGTGTCCCTCCCGGCATGCATTAGGTCGCCCTAAAACCCCTTTAAAACCTCGGGGACACGCCACTAAGGCCTTGGCTGAACACTCTTGTGCCAGTAATTTCCCCCTTTTCATTCGCTGTTCATTACAAGAGAGAGCGGGGTGGTCAAACACTTAGACAGGTATTTATATGAAGAAGCCCTGGATCAGGGAAGCTGGTAGCAAAGACAGCAACGGCTACAGATGTGAAAACCTGCTGTGCTGCAACTGAGATGCTGTAACCACAAGCGAAATTGGTGCTATAGCAGAGGCACTGGAAGTGTTGGTGAAACCACTAGACCTTCCTTTGGCACTATTCTCAGTATTAATCTGCAGTGTCTGCATACAACCGGAGTGAACCATCATCCCAGTCTGTTAACGGTTCAGCAGACTCACAGTATTTCGTTCTTATGTGTGTCTCCAGCAATTGCCTGCATGCAGTCCGTAAGCCGCACCCAACACCGATGACCCTGTGCAAATCTCACGCACCTGACAAACCTGCCAGATAATATCAGATTGTCCCGATAAAGAGACAAAGAGGTATACTAACAGTTTTTAATTGCTTTTGGAAATCTAAAAGGCATCATTAATCATAACTTATCACGAGGGAGGTGAATAATCTTTAATAAATGCCAAGACAAGGCACATCCTTTACCAGGCGGCTTAGCAATACCTCCACTCCTTCCCAGATTCGGCTTATCGGTTAGTACAATACGCGGCTGAAGTGCCCTGGAATTATTCTCATCACAGAAATAGACAAGTGGGCAGAGATGCAGCTGGTGTGACTCAGCGGTGATGTCACAGGACAGGGTGGCAGGGCCCAGGTGTCGAGCAGGGAGGGGGTCAGTGTTTACAAGCTGACATGGGGCCAGGGACCATCTCAGACGAGCATCTGGTACGACTGCTGGTGTGTCACGCCGGAGTTAAGGGCTAAGTGGTGCTAGGCATTAGGGAACGGATTTCGGGACACTTGATGAGACGATCTATTGGCACCTGAAACGGAAACCTCACATGCTGACAGATCAGGGGACTCGCTGTGTGTGTTTTTTTTCCTTTTTAACAACCAGTTGTGCTACAGAAGGAACATCAGTGCTCGTGCTATGAAATTCAGCAGTTGGCCAATCCCTGACCTGCACGGCAAACCGATATCAAACGGGACATTACCTATACAATGTCAGGACCCATCCCCGCTGCATTTTCCTGTTTGGCCAGCTGGTGTCGCTGGCCATCCCATTTTGTGTACCTGCAGTCTTGTGTACTTCACAGGTCCTAGTGTGTTACTTCGCTCCCCAACCTGCCATGTTATTGTAATAAAATTCAACCGCAGAAATTTCCAGATAGTCCTGTGCATACAAGCCTACCGGGGAAGAAACATGTTCAGTTCCATGAATGGCTAAAAAGAGACACTGGTGCCATTAGACCAGAGACTTCAATTCCACTACTTCTCAAATGCAACATCCATTACAGACTCCTCTGGGATTTCTGAGCGCCTACATAGCCTCTCAGAAATGTCAAGCAGACTGAAAGGCTTTTGAAGTGGTTGCGTGTTTTCAAGGGACACTTGAAAACTTTTTTTTTTTTTTTTTTCGATGTAACTGGTGGTCAAACTGTTTTTTTTTCCGGTCTAAAGGAGTACACCATCTGGGACTGAAAAATGAGACGGAGCTGCTGGCGTGTCCTGCTAAATGTCACGATGGCCTCAGACTCGTTTTATCGGTCTTCAGTCGCTTGGAGCATGATGTTGATCATTTTCGACCTGATAAAAGAGAACAAACGGACGAAAGCACAAGAAGTGCTGAAGCCAGATGACTCTGAATACGGGCTCCTTCTGAGAATCATGTGCCTAATCAATAGTGCGAGAACATTCTGGTACGAGCCTTCAAGAGCACTTTGCATGAATAATAGCCTTGTAAACAAGTTCCCATAAATTGCTTGGAGAATTAAAAGGCACCCACTGTCAGAAGGATGATATATTATCATTTAAAAACAATCCGGTCGAGTGATGGATACACAATAAATCCACCTGCAGACAGATCTTTGGGAGTAAGAGGCGAAGAAAATAAACTGTGGGAAGTCTTGGCATCTCGGTGAAGAGGGACCGCATTTAGATGGGGCAGCAGGGGGAAAAAACACAAACAATGAAAGTAAAATCAAAGGTTCAACTGGAAGTAACGAAATATGATCAAGGCTGCAGGATGAGCTGGCCATCGCACTGAAGTTTCGGTCTGAGATGAAGAGGATTCTGGCCCAGGGTTATCGACAAAAGAAGCAAGGCGATAAACGACATATAGCGATATTTATCAAGACCGAGAATGGGGCGGATGTGGAACGGAATTGACAAGGATGACTATGGTCACCTGACCTATGTCACTTGGGACACTGAGATTGGACAGGGTTTGTATCCTACCATTTAAATGAAAAAGACCTGGATTTCGCTTTAGCACTGAGATCTTGCTGTGTGCTGATTGGTCAGTCTCCTATAATCACGCACGTGTCACTAACGTTAATGTGAAACAGCTGGATGAGTCTTTCAATCAAGGAAACAAACCAATCGAAGCACAAGAAGAACCAAACAATGTAAAGCTGAGCACAGGAGCCTCTTGGTTTTACAGAAGTTTCATAGCTCAGTGTCCCACCTGACATGGATTAAGAGGTCACCCTAGACCAGGGGTGTTAAACTCCAGTCCTGGGGGGCCGGAGCCCTGTGTAGCTTAGCTCTGTTCCACCACAAATGATTCAGCTCAAGAGCTGTGTGGTAATTAGCACAAGGAGGTGCAAGGAGTTGAATCGGGTGTGTTAAATGAAGGGAAACCCAAAAATGTGCAGGGCTCTGACCCCCCAGGAGTGGAGTTTGACACCCCCGCCCTAGACCTGTGGTCACCTGATTAAAGTTGTCATATAGACACATTCTGAATTTCACTGGAAGAATGTAGTTGTCATGAGACACCGTATGGCTGTAATGCCTGTACAGGATGTTGAAAACCTATAAGGGGACAGAACATCACCAGCACTCCTGGAAGAGTGCAGCAGAGCATCTGAACAGCTGCTCCCCGCGGCACCACCAGCTGTCCCCCTTGTGCGATGTCGCCAGAGCCGAGCCCAGCCTCATGGCGAAATAAGCGGCTGTAAGCTGCTGTAATCCACTCCCTTCCTGTCGCCACCCAAAACGTGACTCGCCAGCCTTGCTGACTGCCCAGCCAACTGTGTCGTAAACAGGTAATCAATCTGCTGAAAAATGCCCCCGTTGGCAGTACTTCTTCCCCCCTGGGGGGGGGGGGGGGGGGGCGGGTACAGCGAGAGGGCTCTCGGAAATAAAGCGTGGCACTGTTTACGCAGAGGCCGAGCACAGCGGCCAGACCGTCACTTTTAAAGACGACTATAAAAGGTAAAACCCTTTACAAGTGGCTGGTGCATCACATCGTTTCGTTTTATGAAGGACGGACCCACACAGTACGTGTGCTGGGACTGCTTTGTTAGACAAGTACCATGCATTTAAGGCACGCATACATGTCTTGTGCATAAGGACGTCAAAAATCCTGCTCATTTGGCTATTTAATATCTACATACTTGTAGAATATTTTTCCGAATGACTCTACAATCTCAACTTGGTTAAGAAGGTCCTTCCAAGGCTACATTTAATTTATTCTGCTGGCCTCTTGTCATTGTTCCCAAGTAGTTTCCATCTGTGATTTGATCTTCTCAAAACCAGCAGATCTGTTCCCCTTATAAACTTTTTACACATGGATCACCAGGATTCCATCTCCTTTACGCTTAAATCGGAACAGATTCTGTGCTCAAGATGATGGATTTGGGGCTTAAGACTAAACCAGATTCAGCGATTTTAACTCATCCTTCAGCAGCAGGCTTTTAACACAAGGAATAATTGCAGCTTTACAGCTAAACTTCGTCCTGGAACAGAGGTAGACACTTGTGCCTTAGTTAGAATCCATTGCTTTAAGCTTGTGCAAAGGTCCGGTCTCGATGAGTGAACCGAGGACGGGAAGGACTGACTACACGGAGCAGAAGAGCAAGCTGACTAACATCAACCAAACAAATTCTTTTGGAATGAACAGAATGACAGCTGTCGGGGCACGAAGCTGTTCTATAGGGCCCGAGCCGGGTTTTTGGATAATTTGTAGACTGCAAACCCCAGGAAAGCGACGTACGAGGCACTGACGTGTGTGTTTTCAGGCAGGATTTTTATATGCAGCTGAAAGGTATGGTGACTTGGTTTTATTCAGCTGCCCAGATTTTTGCTAATTGCATTAACATACATAGCGTTTCACTCTATCGCTGCCTTTTGCCCTCAGAGGTCATAACCGCTTAAGTCATCCACTGCTCTGTGCATTGACTCCTCTTGTGTAACCATTCATCCTGAATGGGGCTGTGGGAAGCCTGGCTCAATCTAAACCAGTAGGCAGGGGACACTCTGAATGTGAAGTCAGTCCAATGCATGGCACACTCACTTACACGGTCACTCTGTAAGGAACCTCAGAGGTACCAATTCACACAAGTGTAGGTTTTTGGACCAATGGCAGAAATCTGTGCAAACACAGGGATGATAGGCAACCCTATAACACTGGCGATATCGGGGGGGGGGGGGGGGGGGGGGTATTCACCTTGGAAACCCAGAATTTGTTTTTCTCCCTCCCTTGCTTTCATTGCCCCTTTTACCAGTTTCACATACAATTTTGTATAAATGACATAGTAACTGATTTCCACACACTATCGTGCCTTGGGGTGTGCAAGGCGCTATATAAAAATAAACTGAACTGAAGGTTGGCAAATACTATGCTACGGCCACTCAATAGTCACACATCTCTTACACGCTACTACAATAATTATGTTACCATGAAAAGTCACATGACCTGTGCCGTTGGGGTTAGTTTGACCCCAAGGTGAGTGTGAGGCTAAACACTAAAATATACATTAAATGGAGTAAACACCAGGTTGTTGCAGTACTATGTTCTAGTGGGACTAGTGACCAGAGTCATGAATGGCTTGGTTATGGCTGTTGCTGATGCCACATATTCCTGCTGGATCTAAATGCAACATTTGACACTGTTGATCATGGTCTTTTATCGGCAAGGCTAGAGTCTTGGGTTGGTGTTAAATGACAGGCACTCTCCTGGGTCTGCTCATATTTGCTCATGCGAACAATGAATCCACTGATTCCACCAGAGTGAGTCAAGGTGTCCTGCAAAGTTCTGTCCTGGGCCCACTACTATTCACCTTACACATGCTGCTGGTGATATTACTAGAAAACACAGTGTTAAGTTTTCATTGTTAGGCTGTACATATTTGTTAAAACGGGTAAAGCCGTCACAGTTGTCAAAGACTGAGAAATGCTTGGCTGAAGTTGGGAGCTGGATGGCCGGTAACTTCCTTCTGTTAAATCCTGCCAAAACAGAGCTGTTACTACTGGGCCTGAGGACAGCCCAGGGTGCTGTTGATACCATAATGCCTGAAGGTTGCCTTGTCAATGTAACACAGCGGATAAAAACCTTGGTGTCACTATCGACTCAGCCTTGTCTCTGGGTGCTCACATAAATAACATGGTTAAAACAGCTTTCTGCCATCTGAGGAATATTGCAAAACTTAGAACAACATGCGCCTCTAGATCGCACTGCAGAAACAGTTAGTTGGGTGCCACATTTACATCATTAAATAAACTACAGTTGGTGCAGAGTGCTGCAGCAAGAATCCTAAGAGGGACTAGGAAACACGCGCATACCAGTCCTGTACTGGCCTCACTTCACTGGCTCCCAGTTAGGTATTGCATCAATTACAAGGTGCTGCTGCTTTATCCAGGGTTCGAATGACATGGTGGCTTTGTGGGGGGGGCCCTATTTTTCAGTGTGTACCACGACTCCCCAAGACACATGCACGCGCAGTCATATAAGCGCGGTCAGTAACAGGGTTACCGCGAAAAACATTCTGCTATTACTGCAGTTAACACCGTCAGCATCATTTCATATAGGCACAGCAAACGCGGAATTTGTGTTAGGTAGCGGAGACAGATGTTCAACATCGACATATTTATACTATAACTTTTATTTCATGAATCTTAATGTACAAAAAATAAAATATAATCTACGACATAAAAATGGGCAGTTTGTTAGAGCTCCCCCTAAAGGCCTTAGGGGACACTTACAGGGGAGCTCCAGTCCCTTTCAGCAGAGCCGAGCTACCCTTAGCTCCCCTGTAATTCGAACCATGTGCTTACCTATAAGGCGCTGAACTGTCCGGCACAAGAGTATATTAGCAGCTTACTGGTTCCATATAACCCCCCTCGCTTGCATCACTCTCCATGGGAGGCTGACCTGGCAGTGCCTAGAGAGGAACGATCTTCCTTTGGTTGCAGAGCATTCTGTCACGGTGCTCCAAAGTTCTGGAATAGCCTCCCAGCAAACCTCCAAGATTCAGACTCACTCCCAAGATTTTAGTCAAGGCTAAAAACTCGCTTAGCGTATGGTGACACGGCTGAGGTCTGGGAGTCTGTAACACAGAGTTGGTTGGGGATCAGTGTCATTGGTTTTAGATGAACTGGGCATCCAGTTCTGTCACTCTGGATTCACCAGTCCCTTGTGTGGCTGGAATGCTGGCACTCAGGGATTCCTCATGCCTGTGTACCCCCCCCCCCCCACCTCCTCGCTGATTAAGCTGCCATAGTTAATTAAACCTGTCAGAGGCTCCATATCGCGCTACAAAATACCTCATATAATTTCAACTATTAGTCACATAGTTATATTAATGTACTGTTCAGGTCTCTGTCTGGGAGGTCCTGATGGGGGGCAGTTCTCTGCCTGCCCTCCCAGCCTGGCTACACATCTGCCGTCTTGACCTGCCGGCTGCTGGACCGCACCCCTCCTCCATCCTGCTGAAGGAAGCAGCTTCCTCACCTGTCCGTCCCGACATGAGCTGGACCTTCCGCTTTCATACCTCAGCTACACACAGTTTTACTTTATAAATCCGGATTTGCTATTTTGGACTTTGTCTGCGGGCCCCTGGAGGATGGGCTCCCCCTTTGAGTCCGGATCCTCCCATGGTTTCTTCCTTCTAGGGAGTTTTTCCTTGCCACTGTCGCCTCTGGATTGCTCACTTTGGGTCGGGATAATGTAAAGCGCTTTGAGACAATGGAATAATGTGAAAATGCATTGTAGAAATAAACTGAATAGAAATTAATTGATTAGCATGTTTCTATTGATGATACAAAGCCAACATACGGGGAAAGAACTATTGTTAGTATGGACAGTCAGAGAACTGAGGATATTAGTTATATGAACTGGTCTACATCTGGTAATTATCTCCTACATATTCATATAGAATGTGAGTAAGCAGGGTATGCATCGCTTATTATGCATGGGTCTTTATTCCCATATAGACATGTTTTTTTTTTGCCAGGATTTTAAGTAGGCCTAGATTTTTATTGACTTGTTTTGTTACACAAGATGTCTTAAGGGGTGCCCTCAAACAAAATTCGTCTAAAAAAAAAACCCAAAAAAATATCCGATTCGCATGAGTATACTATTCCTAATCTATTTTACCTCTAACTAAATATTTCACTGAAGTTATTTTGTGCCGTAAATTTCGGCAAATTCTGCCCAGTCGCGCTGTGTAAATATCTCCCAACACCGATAGCGCATTTTAATTATTTTACCTTTTAGCCCCGCTAATCCGATCGGAACTGGCAGGCGCGCCGCTTGGCGGACCCGTTCTGGCCGCCATAACGCCGGCTTTCGGCTCGTCTTTCAGGCCAGCATGCTAATGCCGGGCTCATTGCTCAGGGGGTAAATATTCAATGTTCAATTACGCCAGCCCACATTACCTACTCTGCCATTTCGCCCCTCTGTGTGCATTAATCTAATCCCAGCCTTCACAGCTACGAGCCTCTCTTGATTTTTATTTAAAAACACGGAGTAGCTTTAAATATATATTTTTTTGTGCAGCCCTTTTTGGTCCTCATTATTAGAAATGAACTAATGCTCGGACACGGCGAGCTATTCCTCAAGGGGGATTACCGTGTTGCCGTAGCATCTCCTCTGATCTTCTTGGCTTTGACGTACGCATTCGCGCCGCTCCTTTGCACGGCCCCCACTGAGAAGCTTCTGGAACAGCACCAGCAGGGGGCGCTGTGGAGCTCAGGAGCAGCTCACCATATCTAAGGTATTTGGATCGCAGTGGGAACAGGCTTTAAATGGCTCTACACCTCATCCTCACGATCACCAATGGGTTTTCAAAATTGAACTGACTGCTTCAGCTAGCAGGCGAAGTTTGGGGTTTATTACTCGTTTGCTCATAAGTTCACACTGTTTCTTTCTTTATTTGTTTTGTTTTTTCTATTTAAATTAATAATAATAAAAAAAACTCTTGACAGTTAGCCAGTAGCACTGGGTAGCAATAATTCTGACATGGTGCCCCTAGATGTATTGACCTAACAGGTTTAACCTTCACTGTACAAGCACAGAAGACAATGTTCTGCAGAGACCTAACTGTGGGCAGGATTAAAGGGCTATACATCAGTCTGCTCCAGCTGAACCCTGTCTGATATATAGCCCCAGTGGCCTAATGGATAAGGCACTGGCCTCCTAAGCCAGGGATTGTGGGTTCGAGTCCCACCTGGGGTGGATAATTTTCGGATAATTTAATCTATCATTTACTGGCCGACCAACAGCTTCCGGGCTAGCTATCTTATCTTTCACTTGAGTTCCTTAAACTAAAACTAGTTGTGTCAGTATGTGCATAGCAGTCCTGCATCGGGGTCCACCAATCAGATAACAGTGGGAGGGACCATCCCAAGGACTTCGCTGCGAGACACCGCAGGACCGAGACGAGAGTCCTGCAAAACGCTGCTTTCCGCATCCCACCTCCTAAGCCCCCGCTTCTGCCAATGCGGCATCGCAGGATGAGTGATAAGCAGCGTGAGCCAAATTGTAAATGTCGCACGAGGAGGGGTCGTCAGAGTGTTTTGCTCGCTTGTTGCACGGCGGTCGGGAAACTCCCTGAAGCCCACCCAACCCACCCAACCCACACAACTCACACAGCCCACACAACTCACACAACCCACACAACTCACACAGCCCACACAAGCCACCCAACCCACACAACTCACACAACCCACACAACCCGCTGATAACAGGCGTTCCAGGCGTTGAGAAGAAGCAGCAACTGAGTCAGGGGTTTCCAACTCAACAAGGAAAATCACCCCGAAAGGCAGGGATGCAATAAGAATGTTTTTGCTTAGCACTTAAACATTTAACATCATTCTTCCCTTTCATAATTTCATTTTGATGGCGAATGGCTTGATTCTATTAAAGTGTTAATGAACCCGATAATTGAGTAAAATTATATGTTTTACTCCTAAACACTTTAATTTTTAATGAGCCCAGGTCGTCGATTGGGTTTTCAATCCATTCCCTTCAATTACCTCCATTATAAAATGCCGATCAATTCGGAGCCTCTATTAAAACCAAATCGATGTCACTTAACGTGGCCGAGCATAAAACAGCATCATTTCCTCCCAGTTTTGCACAAATTGACAGAAGTCCTGCATAATGCTGGTCATAAGGTTCAGTAGCTCAGACATCAACAACAATACAGTTTGGTACACAGCCAATGACACGCAATGCTTGTGTTCTGAAAGGGCCCAGTGCTAAGTAGAAGGACATGGCGTCATTGTGATGATCAAAGTGTCGCCCTCTCATGGCTGTACAAGGTATCACACCATGTTATTAAACTGGGTAGTGGGGCACTGTGCTTGGAAACCAGTCAGACTGAAAAGGTTTGTAAGCACTGCCCTCGTAAGTCAGAGGGAGTGGAGTAAAGGCAGCAGGGGCTTTGCATGGGCGGGAGATGGCAAGCCAGTGGAACTGATGGGGTACCGACAGCCGCTGCCGGGGGGGGGGACGGACCCACCGGCCTCATCATGCAGCGTACCATGACAGAAGCGGGGAGACTGCCAGACAGAGAATCCGCTCGATGGGAGGCCGCCGTCCGCGCCAGCCGGGCAGATGGTAGGGTTTACAGGCTGGCAGGGACGGAGAGGCCAGGGGGAACGCTGGAACACAGGCACATGCATGCGGGCACACGCATGCGGGCACACGCGCTGCCATATTGCCTGTGTGAAGAGCTATATGTGCAAATATATCCACAATCTGTTACGTCCTCCTGCCGAATTAAGGAAAAAACAGATCTGTTTACACAGCTCTAGATTACAGTGGCTTAGCTAAATTAAAGCCCTTTGCTGGAGAAGACATCCCAACAAAATCCCTAGATGAAAAACACCCTGCTAGATTGCAGGTGTTTGTGATGAATGTGAGAGGTTAGAGCAAAGATTTCAAAACAGAGCATTACAGACACAGAGCCTGTCAGAAGCTCATGGTTGGCTACACTAATCTTTATTTTGGCACCAATTAAATGTGATGTGTCACTTTGTAGCATCGGAAGTTCACAGAAAAGTGATTCTACATTTCTTTTAACAGCTCTGTGAGTAACAGTCTGAATACAATGTGGAAAAAATGGCACAAGCTGCAAAAAAACTGCTGTGAAGGAAGACACAGGCCATAAGAAACTGCAGTGAAGAAAGACACAGGCCATAAGAAACTGCAGTGAAAAAAGACACTGGACATAGGAAACTGCAGTGAAGAAAGACACTGGACATAGGAAACTGCAGTGAAGAAAGACACAGGCCATAAGAAACTGCAGTGAAGAAAGACACTGGACATAGGAAACTGCATTGAAGAAAGACACAGGACATAGGAAACTGCAGTGAAGAAAGACACTGGACATCAGAAACTGCAGTGAAGAAAGACACAGGCCATAAGAAACTGCAGTGAAGAAAGACACAGGACATAGGAAACCGCAGTGAAGAAAGACATAGGACATACTGTAGGAAACTGCAGTGAAGAAAGACATAGGACATCAGAAACTGCAGTGAAGAAAGACACAGGCCATAAGAAACTGCAGTGAAGAAAGACACAGGACATAGGAAACCGCAGTGAAGAAAGACATAGGACATACTGTAGGAAACTGCAGTGAAGAAAGACACAGGACATCAGAAACTGCAGTGAAGAAAGACACAGGCCATAAGAAACTGCAGTGAAGAAAGACACAGGACATAGGAAACCACAGTGAAAAAAGACATAGGACATACTGTAGGAAACTGCAGTGAAGAAAGACTCAGGCCATAAGAAACTGCAGTGAAGAAAGACACAGGCCATAGGAAGCTGCAGTGAAGACACAGGACATAGGAAACTGCAGTGAAAAATGGCAATGGTCATAGGAAACAGGAGTAATAATCGAGAGTTTAAGAAAAATGATTTCACGTGTCAAAAGTTGCAAAATTCCTGAACAGATCAAATTCCAGGATACGCCAGTGTACTCAATATGCTCCGAAAGGCACATGACTAACAGGGTTCCGGGCAGCTCTGACCAAGATGGCTTAGGTTCAGCCTGGAAAGCAGATGACTGTTTAAATTTATTTTCAGAATAAGCCGCCCCCTGTTTCTAAATGAGAGAAGAGCTCCTCGCTTGGTACCTGCATGTAAGCACATTTATACAGCTCAAATTAGTGCAATTATTCCTCTCTCGCTCACTGATACATTGCATGCATTATTTATAAAGCCACTTAATGTGCAGTTATGATGATTAATACAGGCTGCTTTGTTCTTCTGGTTAATTTTTCAGCAGAATCACATCACACACCAAGATAACAACATGAATATGATTTTTTCACGCTCAGTGGTTACAAGTATAGAGTTGGGGATAAGTCAGGTAACTGGGTTTATTCGTATTAATTAGTTCTACCTCCATGTATTTATTGGTGTGGCCAGTGCCGAGATCTGCTACGTCCATGTACAGGTTTGATCGTCTATTCAGTCCCAAAAAAGTCACGGCTTTTTGTCTTTGTTGGTCTCTGCGAAATTTGCAAGCGTGCAAAGATATAATAATAATTTAAAATAATGACGACAATAATAATATAAAATAACAAAGTGACAGATATAACTCACATTTAGTCCATGCAGCGGGGACAGGGAGTGACAGTGCACGAGCTAAGCGTTTATTTCCGAAGCCGGCTGTGATCGCGAGCGTAACGCCGTTTGCGGTCATACAGCGACTCAGCAGGTCACGTGACCCGGCCATCGTCACGCTCAGAGGCTGTCCAGGCCCTGGCCAGGTTTTGCTAATGGTGTTTAACCTTTGCCAATATATTTTTGACCCAGATATTTTAAATGGATATTTTTGGTATTTTAATGACATCATGTGTGTTTGTGATCTTCATTAAACATTGTCATTCCAGCTCTTTACAGTGTATGAAATTTAGTAGTAGTACAGTAGTAGTAGTAGTAGTGCCATTTTACAATAAGGCTCGTTTTTGCCACTTATAAATGGTAGTAACTTGTTAATAAATAGAAAACTGTTACAAATTATTTTTAATTGTCTATTAATGATTTACAAAGTGTTACAGCCTAATTAACAACCAGATTATAAACCACTCATAAACCAGTGATAAGGGTGTTGTAAGCTACGTAGTAAAGAGGAACCTTGTTGTTGTTGCTGCTGCTGCTGCTAATGTTGTTGCTGTTTTTACAGTTTTTATTATGATTTAATGTTCATGAAGACAGAAGTAAACAGACGACCGATGTTCAAGAAAAAAACATCCCCTTGTGAGGATTTCCGTGGGCCATGGGTGTCGATAGGTGCAATCTCTTGGCACTGTAGCCCAAAGAATTTTTAAGCCTAGCCCCGAGTACTTTAGCCCCGATGCTAATTATCCTCCTTCAAAACAAAAGTCAAGCCCCAGGTAAAGGGGGATGAGTCTCTGGATGGACACAGCTGGACACAGGGTCTCAAGAGCGAGCCGGGGATGAAGTATGTCCAGCTGGCGGCCCGGGCCGCCATGTTGCAAAAAGCCCATTCTTGTGGGAAAAAAAATGCATTAGGGATTCAGAGAAACGGCATTCAGATGGATCGCAAAGGCGGCTTCAGGTCCATTTCAGGGGAGCTGGAGGTGACACCCAGCCAGCGGCTCAAGCTAAAGCCAGGAGTTTTACTGAGAAGGTTCCCACCGGCGAGTGGGGCTGCCAAAAAGCACCCAAAGAGCAGGCTCCTCGTCTCCCGCAGCCCTCCAGCTAATTAGAGCTGCATTGCGTAATTAGTTTTCTGACATTATAAAGAACCAGTGATGCACATAGAAGACTAATGTAATCCGAAGGACTCAACTGTGGTAGATTGAGATCTGATGGGATTTTAATTTCTCCTGTTTTGCTGTAAATAAACATTATCTACAGGATACAGCAGGGAGAATGATAACCAGCCCTAAATGGGTCTCACGCAAAGGCAGGACTGAAACGCTATTTAATCTTTATAAGGAGTCTTCAGTCTTAAAAGCAAGAGTGAGCAGGGCACGATGCAGGCACAAAGGAAGTTACAGAGAAGGTCAACCTCAATGACTACGGTGTCAGCGAGAATTCAGGATCACAAGACACAAAGAGAACTTTCTGGGGAGATTTTTTTTTTTTTTTACACAAAGGGTGCAGGGAATTTGGAATAATCCTCGTTAGCAAAGCTTAGCCAGGCGTTAAATTCTAGCCGCCATTTAATATATTTATAACATCACTTTCACTTCACCCAGATTAAATATATCTTGGGATTTTATTTTTTGGGCGGAGGTGAGTGAATAATGATATTAATGCATTTATAATATTCCCTGAATGGTGGCACAATGTGACCAGCCCTTGACCAGCGATGTCATCCCACGCTCAATTCGAACGCCACCGGCATCACCACAGTTCACTCTGTAATGAAAAGAGTATAAAAAAAAAAATCTCTCTCATACGTGAAGTTCATGCACAGAAGAGAAAGGTCCCATTTCAAATTCTGCCCTTCTCCCCCCTCTAGGCCTTGTGTTCATTAGGAGGTCAGCAGTATGCATTTATTCACTGTGGAACCTTTTTTTTTTCAACATGTACATGCTTCACACCTCTGGAGTCGGGGGTTTGAAACCTGCCTTTGCTATATTTGCTATATGTATGTCTATGTGTGTGTGTGTATGTGTGTGTGTGTGTGTATGTGTGTGTGTGTATGTGTGTGTGTGGTGTGAATGCAATTAAAAACTACAAATGCCTCGTATCTCGTTTAGTTACTTATGGTTACGGTTAGGGCTGGGTGGGGCTTAAGGTTGTCATGTTGGGATTAGAGTTTTCCCCATAGAAATGAATGGCAAGTCCCCACAAAGATATAATTACAAATTTGCGTGTGTGAAGGTGCCTGGTGATGGATTTGAACCCCTTTCGGGGTGCATCCTCTTCTTCTTGGGATACACTCCAGATCCCCCCCCCCGTGACCCTGACAAACAGCTGTGAGAAGATGGATGGGTGATTTTCTCCACCTCATCTGGGTTTGCGCCAGACATCCTGATTCCCTCCCACATGTGCTGAATTAAGTGAGCTGGTGCTTCTGTGCAGCGCTTGGTGTGTGTGGGTGTGCAGGCGGTGATGGACCGGCGTCCCATCGCGGTTAGGCCCTGCCTCGTGCCCTGAGCCCGGCCCCCGGGCGGCACCACAAGCCTACAACAGATAAGCAGTCATAGAAACTGCAGAAGTGCCACTAGAGATTTAAGAATAGGGGGGGCAAAGCCTTTCCTGGGGGGGGGTGATTTTTATAAAAATTAATGAGAGCACAACATTAAAATTAATTAGTGTACATGTGCCCGAACGATGCCCCTGGGAAAAACAAACAAATAAAAATTAAAAAAGAAAATAAATTTTGTGTGAAGTGTTTGATTGATGAATCGGCTCTCTCTGGTTCTGCCTGCATTCGAGAACCGGGCACCTACGTTAAGGGAAACTCACTTCCAGCAATCACGCGTACACGGAAAGCTGCAATGCATGTGTCTCTCTCAATCCCTGTTTCTCTCCCCGCCTCTGACACACAAGGACCTGCTGCCCGTGGCGAAATCTCCACGGCTATTTAGGATTCATCCGACACGCTAAACTCCCGACGTCCTCTCCTATAATCAAATACAGTTTCTTTCACTCCCCACGCTGCTATCGTTTTTAAAAATGAACAGTGCTCGACGATAATATTTGTATCGGAGGGTGTTTCAGGGGGCGGTTATTTTAGCACATTCAGATTTCTCTCCAGACAGTAAAATCCATCACGCTGGGCTTGAGTATTATTAATGTTACGATATTTTTTAATAAAAATACTGAGAGAAGCAATACAACATCTGATATCAAGACAGAAAACTGCAACATCCTCCAGCTGATGAATCCATAATCGAAAAGCAGAGGAGGAGATTTCAGGTCCAGAGAGTACAAATCCGGGCCAAGATTTTCGTTCAACCAACCAGCTGAATACTCTGTGACTGTGACTCTTTATACTCAACTGGTTGGTTGAAAGGAAACCTTGGTCTGGATTTGTACTCTCTGGACCTGAAATCACCACCCCTGTCTAAAAGTTACTGGCTCTAGTCCTTGCTACATTGACCTTAAGCTAGTTCGTTTTAGCTTCGTTCCAATAAAACATCCAGCTGAATAAAGACATTTTCGTGTGAATTTAAGATATTTAAAAATGTAACATTTACTGAACTTGATCAAAGTACTTTACATTTCCCAGATGCTTTTATCCAAAACAATGTACATTTCTGGAGAAGGCAAGGTCAGTCGGTCCTGGAAGCAACTAGGGTTAAGGGTCTCACTCGAAGCCCAACAGTACAATCAGTCTGCCAACCATAGGATTTGGACCGACAACCTTCTGATTACAGGTATAGCATCCTAACCTACTGAGCCAGAACCTATTCTTACAACAGAACATCACTAAGAATATTTTAGCAAGTAAAAGTTTCATTTGAGTATCTTAACTACTAGAAATCGCTAACAAAAAAAAAAAAGCCAGTTACTAAGAGCTAAGCAGCATGATGGCTGAAGCCGAAAGGGTCACGGTGATCTGTTCTTGCACAAATTTCCTCCCATAATCCTTAACAGGTTAGGTAGTCAGGGACCCAAATTGGCTGAAAATGAACGAAAATGACAAAAGAGGCAAACCTACATGTTAAGCTGGAAGTAGTTGCCAGGTTACAAAAAACAAAAAAGAATAAATTAAAAATAAATGGACGAATTAATCACTGAATAAACTACAGCCCTTGTCACACATTGGGATGTTATAGTCACACTTCAGCCTGTTTTCACAGTCAGAGCAACCTTGAACTAAACTCAATGACAAACAACTAAATAGGGTCTTCAGCAGCTTAATGGAAGACCTAGTGCAAGTATCTCATGAATACTGATTAATAGCCCCCATTCAGAACCCCTAAGCAATTTTAAAAATATCACGTCATGCAAAGACAGAGGAGGTGAAAAAAAATTACAAAACATCGCCGAATGTGAAATTGTTTAAATGAACCGCGTAGTTTTCCGTTAAGTATTCACCGGGAGGCGTCCACACTAATTTCTCACAATAACTGTGCATCCACTAACATAAGCAGAAATCTTACGGCCTTACAGAAAGCCCAAGAGCAAGCAATTCGCTGCGTCTTGATGGATTGGCTCGTCGCCGTTAGAGGCAGCTAAAAGCACCGGTACGGGGAGGAAATTGTCAGCATTGCGATTAATTTTTTGTTGATCTGGAAAAGATACATCAGAAGGAACCTCCAGGCCGAAGAGAAATGGATAAAAATGCATCGACGTGCAGACGAGTACATCAAATAACGCTGCTGCATTTCTCACATTCCTTGGTACGCGCAGGCCGAACCATACGAGCGTGTTCAGAGCCAAAGCGTTCCAACGGCTCCAGTTGGCTTAATGGCCAACGTGAAATAAGTTACATTTCGGGGGCCTCGTTTGAGGAAGGCGGGATTTTTTACATCAACACTGGCGGGAGTCGTCAACACTCGCCCGTCAACGTCACACGGAGAACACGCGCAAACGAGTCTGCAGTGTGACACATCATATTTCATATGGAAGACTTATGACCGCATTACGGAACCAAAGAAACTCCATCTGACTTTTTATATGTATAACACAGCTTTCTTGCGAGAGTTCCAGGTCACATTGTGTATGCTTCGGCCTGATTTCAGTAGCCCTGGCTAATCAGCATCCAGCCCTCAGGCTGGCCCAGACTTCGGAGGGAGAAACTGCTGGGTTGAAATTGCAGCCGTGAATATCCATGTGTTCCCTCCACTGAAAACCAAATCCAAAAATCGTTCGATACTTAGATACAGCAGAAAATGAAAGCAGTGGATGTGACATGTTGCGAGATCCTGGAGATGGCACTGCTGAGCCCTAAGGGGTTAATCTGACCTCCCATAATCTCATCGGGATGCTTGGCTCGTGAGCTGCGGTTCTCCTCGTTCACTGCCTCCCTGGCAAGTCGGCGTGCCGTTCAGCCCAGACTCCTTCAGTTGCGTTGTTGTCTGACGGATTGAGCCAACAATATGCGAGGACTCGCACCGGGAACACAGGCAGCGTTACCAGACGTCGTTTCATTTAGATAAACTCGGCGAAAGCTTGGAGCTCGAAGCAACAGCGGGTCAGGCAGGATATATTTTTGTCGTATTTTATTTTGAAATTTGAACATGTGACCGGTGCGTGTATTATTCCTGCTTCCATGAGCAGGCATCGTGTCGGCAGAATTACATCTCACCGGTGAAAAGGTCTCATGAAAAATGCCGACAGGCATCACGGACGATGAGCGCAACCTCTCTCTCCCCCGCAGACGCTCTCAGCATGATGACAACATCTACACCGTGCCCGCTGCAGGTGAGCACTCAGAGGGGTAAGACTCCCTCATGCATCCTGCCGAAAATCTCCGGACCCCCGACCCCCCACAGGGGAATGCCCACTGAACCATAGCACCCCCCCCCCCCCCGCCTGAATTAATGACTGTTGGTTTGCCCTGCCTGCATGTTTACGTTAGGAAATGCTTCACTTAAATAAACAGTCCTCTCTCTGTTTGCCACACACACACAGACACACACACACACGCACAGACAGACACACACGCACAGACAGACAGACACACACACACGCACAGACAGACACACACGCACAGACACACACACACACCCAACCATCTTCACATTTCTTAGTAGGAAACCCAAAATCAGATGAAAGCTGATAAGATATAAAATGTTTCTGCACTTTTATACTATTAAGTGCCGTGAAGTCGACGTCGACTCCTGGCAGCTGTACAGATGGCATTTCTCAGAACGCCTCGTCTTCTCTTCCTCCTCGTCTACAGGCTTCCCAGTGCCTCAGCACTTTCAGCTCTTTAAATTATTTCCTTAAGTAGATTAAGTTTGGGGGGGGCATTTGTTTCATGTCTGTTTTTCTGTAGGGTACTATCTCAGAATGTCGCCATAAATACAGCTAAGCAAACACACAGAGACACGCCGCGAGTGTTTTTCTGGCGAGTTAGGATAATGCCACGCACGACTGATATCGACTGGCAAACCCACTGTCTCAGGCTTTCCAACTGGCCTGCTGTCACCTCAAGCCTGCCTTGCCTTTCGCATGTGACACTCTCACAAAATCCAAGCTGCCTCACAGCTCAATCGGTCAAAGAGTTAGTGGGAATTAGCAGGATGTAGCCCATTTGTAAGTTAATCAGGACAAGAAAAGCCTCATTGAGGTTATTAACCATGATCAAAAAAAACCTACATCTGCCAAGATTTCGAGGCGGCTCTGCATGCCTGTTGCACACCGGCCCTTTCGAGGAGGCTCTGTAGGCCTGTTACATGGAATGGAGGCCCTTTCGAGGCGGCTCTGTAGGCCTGTTACATGGAATGGAGGCCCTTTCGAGGCGGCTCTGTAGGCCTGTTACATGGAATGGAGGCCCTTTCGAGGCGGCTCTGTAGGCCTGTTACATGGAATGGAGGCCCTTTCGAGGCGGCTCTGTAGGCCTGTTACATGGAATGGAGGCCCTTTCGAGGCGGCTCTGTAGGCCTGTTACATGGAATGGAGGCCCTTTCGAGGCGGCTCTGTAGGCCTGTTACATGGAATGGAGGCCCTTTCGAGGCGGCTCTGTAGGTCTGTTACATGGAATGGAGGCCCTTTCGAGGCGGCTCTGTAGGCCTGTTACATGGAATGGAGGCCCTTTCGAGGCGGCTCTGTAGGCCTGTTACATGGAATGGAGGCCCTTTCGAGGCGGCTCTGTAGGCCTGTTACATGGAATGGAGGCCCTTTCGAGGCGGCTCTGTAGGCCTGTTACATGGAATGGAGGCCCTTTCGAGGCGGCTCTGTAGCCCCGTTACATGGCGGTCCTTTCGAGGAGGCTCTGTTGGCCTGTTACATGGAGGCCCGTTCGAGGCGGCTCTGTAGCCCCGTTACATGGAGGCCCTTTCGAGGCGGCTCTGCAGGCCTGCTGCACGGCAGCCTTTTTAAGGCGGCCCTTTCGAGGCGGCTCTGTTGGCCTGTTACATGGAGGCCCTTTCGAGGTGGCTCTGTAGGCCTGTTACATGGAATGGAGGCCCTTTCGAGGCGGCTCTGTAGCCCCGTTACATGGAGGCCCTTTCGAGGTGGCTCTGTAGGCCTGTTACATGGAATGGAGGCCCTTTCGAGGAGGCTCTGTTGGCCTGTTACATGGAGGCCCTTTCGAGGTGGCTCTGTAGGCCTGTTACATGGAATGGAGGCCCTTTCGAGGAGGCTCTGTTGGCCTGTTACATGGAGGCCCTTTCGAGGAGGCTCTGTTGGCCTGTTACATTGCGGCTGTGACAACAAACTGCTGTGGGAAAGGGAGCAGAGAGGAGAAGGACAGTGGATCATAGTGTGAGTCACGCAGCCTGAGAAACATCAATCAGAAGACAATCGTTTTTACAAGTCACAGTCAAGGTTGCCAATGTTTTGCTGCTTAGCTACAACATTTATTCAAAGTCCTTTTGCAATGTTGGTGCATATATGCTACCGGACCTGTCTAGGTTACAAATCTTACCCAAGATCAAAAGAGCAATTCACACATGCACATGCAGGAACACACACACGCATGAACATACATGCTATCTATATCTTTGCAGGAACTCTCCATTCATTTATATGGGTATAACCTCCAGCTGAACTATGACATCCTTAACCCCCACCCAGCCCTAACCGTAACCATAAGTAACCAAACAAAATACAAGACTTTTGCCATTTTTAATGTTTTGATTGCTGTCACAGATTCTTATAAAATTGAGCTTCCCCTTGTGGGGACCGAAAAAATCAGTCAGTCAATATGGCAGGTTTTCACACTGTAGGCACATTTATCTCATTTTGAACTTCGCTCTAATAAAATTGAAAATTGATAATGGTACAAACACTGGATTTTAGGAAACATTTTTGAATAAACATTCTTCCTCAAAGGGATTTCCACACAAGGATCATTTCCAGGCATTTCAATTCCGACTGGGGATAATGTTTACACATACGCACAATTGTTACGCCATCTCTGAGAGGGTCGCTCTTCACCGCCAGAGACCTTCGACTGGGCCGGCGGCGGAACCACGAGAGCCGTGAGCAGAGCAGAATGGTGCTGAGAGACTGCACCGCAGCTGGTCCGAGCCCCGAAAGGCAAAGAGGATTCAGAGGACCTGTGGCGCGTTACATCTGTGGCGCGTTACATCTGTGGCGCGTTACATCTGTGGCGCGTTACATCTGTGGCGCGTTACATCTGTGGCGCGTTACATTTGTGGCGCGTTACATTTGTGGCGCGTTACATTTGCCGCATAAAGAAAAAGTAAAACAAGCATAAACATATCCAGGGCTTCTTAAAAGATAAATCAAGTCAGTGGGCAGTGATGTCATCATTCTGACTGGTAGTAAGAAAAATAGCCTTTTCTGAGGTAGTTCATGTTCTCCCTGCAGCGGGGGGTGTTGGATACCGCTCCCACGCCATTCCGGTGAAAAGGCCACCCCGCAGTGTCATCAGACAAGCGAGGAGCCGGGAGCCTTCGTGTCACCCTCAGGGACGGCCGTGCAGATGGGCTGGAGGATCCCGTGGCATGTCTGATACCTCCTCTCGTCCCCTCCTCCCCCCCCCTTTTTGCCTCGGGAATGGTTTGATCCAATCTCTTATGTCTTCACCTGGCTGCTTCAGACAGATGAGTCCCAGGATGGGCGAGATATGGGCCGATTCCGCCCTAAAGCTCAAAAGGCCTGGGAGCACTTGCCACCCTGGAACGCCGCCTAATCTGTCAGCCTGTCAGCGAGGCCCTGATGTGACGTGACATCAGATGTCTTCTCGGTCTCTTTGGCCATATCTGCAGCTTCTTTCTGAGTGCTTTAGCAATCAGGGAAAGCAGGGGATTGGTCACGTGAAGCTCCTTCCTGTTACCCACCATGACTGGTCAGAAAGGGACCTTTAAAATCAAGACTGTAAGGGGTCAGACTCGAAAGCACGTAGAGTGTGGCTCACAAAAAAAAACACTCTGCAATACTGTGGGACATTACTCGCAATACTCGCATAGGACAGAGAGAAGGATGACCAAGTAATAATACTCAAGTGTTTTTGGTCTTTCGAAGAGCAACATCGAGAAAAAGTGCTGTGCTTGCCAGCGCTAATTTGAAGGTTTCAATGAGCCTCCAATGACACGTGTTTAATAGAAAACTGATAAGTGAGCAACACTGTCTTCCCAGAATCCTTTGTGGGATCACACTCCTTCCTTCCTTCCTTCCTGTGAGCTGGAGATCTAAGAACAGGTCGCCCAGTCAGGAGGAAACAAGCACATCGCTTAAATATTTCCGCTTGGCTTTTCGCCACTGGGGCTACGAAGTGACCGGCCCCAGTGAAAATCCACTCGCCGAAGAGAACACAACCTGACACTTTTTACTATCCACTGCCGACAGCCTGTCATCTCCCTGTCTTGTACTTTCTACATTCTAAATTAGTTAGTCTTTAATGACTCTGCCTCATTTCTTCGGAAGATTCGATGCCTGGAAATACAAATCTATATGACAAACATACAAACACGCAAGCACTTCTCTAGAAGAGGCGTACAAATGAATTATTCCTCAGTTGATTAAATTACAATAATATGCATCGAATCCACTAGGGAGCTGCTCTGAAGCGGTAAATATTTATCAGAGAGTGATGTATCTTCGATATGTTAAGTGAGGGTATCTATAAACATGCCTGTTTGCAAAGTACCATCGTTTTCTGAAGTTAGGTGGTTAACAAAGCCCTGTTGGGTGAACAGACGCTGCTGCTCACAAATGTTACTTAAACAAAAATGGGCAGAACTAAAAATGATTGGTTCAGAGAGATAACCAATTAGATTTGTAGAGCCGGTGGGTCCAAGCAACTAGAATGAATCATCAGAGCATGATGTACGTTTCACATGCCTGTGCTCCGCCCATTCACCCGAAATTGTGCATTTTAGGTGCTTTGTAACTGGACGTTAATTCATTTGCGTATGTTTGAGGTGGGTTTAGCCAGAGATGGCAAACACTGCTTCAGTCAGAGCTAAATTGCAGTGAGATAATCTCACATTTTTAACCTTGAAAAGTTATTTCTATACTCTGGTTGTGGTCTAAATTAAAATAGACACAGACACATAAACACCAAGTATACTATTCTTGCCAGTGTACTGTTGAATACCATCTTTTCATTTGAGCTGAATTGTCTATGATGAGGAAAAATCTCTCTGAATGTTCTGGAAACCTAATTTTCCCCAGAATTTTCCCCTCCTTGCCTCCCTGCATAGATTACACATGGATTTGCGTTTTATTCCTCAGTAATATGGCTCTCATTTCTCCCCAAGAAAATATTCCTGGCATCATTACGGATTTAATTCTCATGTAATGTAGAAAAAAATGTCTTTTTAATGTCTTTGAGTTAACTACAATGAGAAAAAATGTTGCAAAGATTCTATACCAAGAATAACAATAGTGTTACTATGATGGACTTTACAGAGCATACAGGAGTCTTTTTATTTATTTATTTTGATCAAGCTACAAAACCTGCAATAATATGTAGGTCTTTTGCGTTTCACTGATGATCGTTTTATCTACAAGAAACAGAACCGGCATTTCTTACCATAACTTTTCCTTTCCTCTGGGTAAGGACAACCACCTTTAATGATTTATAAGAGTAATGCGAAGGAATGTCATTTAACTCGTATAACTGGAAGCGCTGTCTCCACACAGGTCACACCAGCTCCAAAATGAAGCAGATATGTGCAGCTTGAAGTCCTCTAGTTCACCCTGATTTTAGGCCGAGACTCTGCACCATACCACATTATTTACCTTATTTATTTGCTTCGCTGCTACCTTTATCTAAAATGATCTACAGGGCTTAACAATTTAATGCTTTTACATCATTATGCAGCTTATTGAAAGCAATCCAGCTTCCATGTTCCTCGCTCAAGGACAAAGCGATGAAGTACCTTAACTAATAAAGCGTATCTGGACTTTTTCCTATGGACCGCCATCTATGAGGGCAGCTAAAGTTCACTGACATTTATAGCATACAGAGTGGTCAGGGTGCACGCTGGCTTATCGCAACCTGCCTCCTCTCTATACCTCCGCCCTTTCTCACCATCTCCTGAATTTTTTCTCCCCTAACGCCTCATTTTTACACGCTTTGCACATCCCTCCACCGACGACTCTGCTGTACGTACATCAAGCCCGCGACGCCCAGGCGCGTTCCTGTCGCGCTCGTTACCGAGCCGGTTACCGAGATGCGGTCATGCTCGCTCCCGGCGCCATGCAGCCTCAGAAGTTACCCAATTACACGCGCGGTAGAGGAGAGATTTGGGAGAATTATTTATATTCTTCCAGCATATCCAGAGGAGAGGAATAAATGTCACTGTTGCCATCAGTAGCCTTGTTAGTTTTACCACCCCCACCCCCCCACCACACCAACCCCCCACTGCTGACTGGGAAACGAAAACAAAACCCGATGAAATAATACAACATTTAAAATCGGAATGAAAGCTTTATGTCGTCTCTAGAGCTTCTCAGCACATCTACTCGTTTGAGTTAATTACATCCCGTGTGATTTTTTCCAAACATGAAATATTAAAACAAACAGACACGAATTGAAAGGAAAATAAAATGAAATAAAAACTGCGCAACACACTGATTAATAAATATGTCAGGGCTTTTCTCACCACTAACCTGGGGTCCCGGTGCAGGATTCATTACCTTTGCATGACTCGATCGTCTTGGGAAATTGTCTTCCTCATAACAAAGACTCAACCGAAAATTGTATCTCTTATAAATATCATTTCTCCCCTCCCCATTTAACACGAATTAGCGAAATTCATTTGGATTTTAAAATTTGTGATTAACTTTGGATATTGGGCTTGAAACTGCATTATTAAAACTGCAGAAACTTGAATTTTGAAACAAGTGTTTGACTAATATGCTGGATCAAAAAAAAATGTTTCATGTCTAGACAGGCTTCAAGATTTCACGTTTGCGGACCAACTGCGGCTAATGGACTGTAATCAAAAGATAAATAACCTTGCCTCACATTTGATCTCGTAAATGTCATTTTCTGACATTTTTCAAACTACGATTCACCGCTGCACTGCTTCAACCCAAATTATTTATTGAATTATTGCCTTTGCTCTAAAGGAGATGCACAGGGTCCAGACTTAAGTGAAAAGTTGACCTAATATGTTTATTACGTCAAAACATAATTTCCACTGACTGCACTCATGGTCCATAAATTGGCGCACACAGACCCTTATTGCCTGATTCCAACGGTAGACCATTCCAACACCTGCTGATATTTTTGGTGTTCTGTGCATTTCCTTTATGATGAAGCCAATATGTCTGTCTTTTATTTTTGTCCATATTCCTTTTAAATCAGCCATGCATTTTCTGTCCCCGCTTGTCCTATGGGGTCCGGAGCCTATCCAGGAAGCTACAGGAACCCATCGCAGGGCACACTCACACACCATCAATCACACATTCACACCTATGGGCATTTAGCCAACTCCAATTAGCCTCAGCATGTTTTTGGACTGTGTGGGGAAACTGGCGAACCAGAGGTGTCAGGCAACAGTGCTAACAACTGCGCCACCATGCCACCCCTCCGTGAAACCCATTCTTAAATAAAGTCTGCGATCCATCCTCCCACCGTCATGTCAGAGTCCTGTTTACTGTCCCGCCACATAGGCTGCAGTGTTAGATATCGCATTAACACCCATACAAGTTTCCCGCCATAGCTCCCCGCGCAGTGACAGGCCCCGCCCCCCCAGGCACTGGCGTGCGGAACTGTCTGCATCGTCCCCGGCACCCGCCTGCCCGTTGCCTCGGCCGCCGATTGGTGGGGATGGCTAATTTCCAAACACTAAGTAGAGATTCATGGTAAAACTGCATTCAAACACAATACAGTGCCATTCAGCTATCTGCACAGAGCTTTTTAATTTACAGATAAATTTAATGCTAGATATGTCTCTTGATACAGGCGTTTATATCCTATAACCTAGTTAGAAGACGCCACAGGCAGTCTTTGTAAACTCTCCGGCACGCTTACACTTTATTAAAATTAGACGAAACGGCACAGCTTCTCTTCCTGGAAACACTCGGTTTCTTCATCGGAGCTGAAGAGAGACGGTGTGAATATTAAGCGTCCGATGATGCCACGGCGAACGGCAAAGTGACAGGTTTGTAATGATCTGCCGCCCCGCGGGTCACCGTTTCCATTCCCGTCTTCGGTCTCGGTCAGAGCCCCGCCCCACCCCTCCGCTTGATAGACGCAAACATCCCGAGTAAATTGGACGACCCCCCCGGGGCCTGTGCGCAGTCGGTTGAGCCAGGACTCTGATGGATCACCGCAACTCCCTCGCACTAATGGCTCGCGCAAACGTTTCATGGAATAAATACTAAAATAAATAAGTAAATAAAAAGCAATCAGATCGCTTCCCTTTCTTTTATGGCACGCAAACAGGATTTAATCACCATTGCGGCATTCGCCGGTAGCTGTAAAGAGATATCGATTTCCCAAAGCATCTGACACTTGATTTCTGGAAAACCTGCAAACAGACAATGCGAAAGCTGAAACTCAGGGAGTTTTCCCTGTGGGGTGTGGATGCATAGCAGATAATAGTGTGGAGTAGCAACAAGTATTCCCCTCTGAGCATTGCCTCCTGGGAAAAGTTGCCTCCTCCACCCCACCCCACCCTCCCAAGATTTCCACCTATCACTAGCAATATGAAAAAGCTTCAGATATATTGTCTTCCCAGAGAGATTGTTCTTTTCCCATAGAGTCCCCCAGGTGTAAGAAGAGAGGTGAGTCCATTTTTTTTACCGTGTTCAACTTCAAAAAATGTTGTGAGGTCATAACAGGCATCACGGCAGCTCGAGTGACTGATATCGAGGCCTCTCCTCAACTTTAATGGCACCGTCGGCACTGAGTGGGTGAACAAACAGTAATCCCTTTGTCTTCCTCTCAAAGAACTCGGCAAGGTGTCTTCCTGATGAACCTGCAGAACCATATAAAAGATAATGAGACTGCACTAAGCCGGCTTTCCTGTTAAACAAAAGCTGGCATGCAGCCACGTCCCAGACGTGACAACTGTGGCATCTTCAGGATTTCGCGTGACATTAAATAGCTTGTCAGCTCAACCCTTTGCCAACTCTGAGTTAACAGACTATCCAAAACATAATTTATCGTCAGTTACAACGCAGTTACTGACTGTGACAGGAGGTCTGACTCGGAGAAGCTTTGAAATATTCTGGCAGAAATGATCAGAGTCTAGTTGGTGTTACTCTCGAAGGTCCTTCATGCCCCCAAAGCTTCTCAATGGTGGATAAAATATCTGTTCAACAAGACATAACAAATGCTGCTACCTGTCTTGCAATCTCCTGGTTCCTAAAGATCTTTGCCCTTAGATACAACCTCTTTCTTCTGCTCTAACATTTCTAGAATCCAAAATAGAACAATATGTTATTCTAGTATTGTACTTATAATAAAATCTAAATTACAACATCAGTGATAAAGACACAAGAGTTGATAGCTACAATGTCCTCACAAAGCAGGACAGTCTGAAAGGATTCAACTTTCATTAGTTCAAACATATTTTATCAGTGCCACACTCTACCAAACTGTATAAAGCAGCTAACAGTTGATTAAAGACAACAATTTAGACCCAACAGCATTGAACTGAACATATTCATAAAAGAAAAGCTTATATTTGTGTTTGTTTTTTGATGATGAGCTAACATCAATCAACAAACCCTAAAATCTTCTCACTGCATACATTTTCAAATCACATGTAGATAACAGAACAGAAGACACATCTCAAAGGAAAATTTGGTACTACAGGAGAGCGACTGGACAAAAATCGGAGAGACCGTTACCCGGTTTGGCCCCGAATGCAAATCGCTGCAAGCATGTGATGTCCAAGCACCTATCACGTGCAACGAAAGATGTTTCTGTCACAGAACAAAGTAGGTGATTTGACCAACTGGTGCACATTCCAGCAGGTATTAAGCACTATAGCGTAATGACGCACCCACCTCGCCCTTTGATGTTTGCATTCCCAGAGAGATTCAGTATGAATATTGAATACTGAAGAAGTGAATGCTAAGTGCTCGTCAGTGCATGGTGTGCCACTCCACAATCGCGCACGAATCGTAGGTGGGAGGGAGATCTAAAATGTAATCACAGTGTAATCACTTCCCCCCTCCCCCCCAGCGGGAAGCACTTTCATTAATAACCCTCAAAGAGGGAATACAAGGTTATTAATTGCCAGTAGCAATCAGTGAGCCCTGATACACAGCAGAGATTGGCTGTGGAGGAAAGGTATGGGAGAGGAGAAGATAAATAGTTTGGATAATGATCTCCCAGACGTTAATTGGGTTCTGTCTTTCGAGGTGCTTCTCGGAGCGAAGGCCTTTAAATCTTTGGCTGTCAGCCTCAGTGCTATCGCGCCGTGACATACGCTGCTCGTCGCTCTCAAAGAGCCTCTTTGTTAATTAGCTCTGATGAGGTCATTACAAAATTCAGATCTAGACATTGTGACTATTAATGGTAACAGGCTATTGATCTGCTGGGAAAGAAAGGTTAGATGTATTCACTTAAAACCTTATTTTCTTCAAAAGAATCGTATTCGGGCCGAGAATTTGCGTTCACTCTGTAAGAAAATAAGAGCGAGTCTTAATTGAATGATTTCTTAGCTGGCGATATATTTGGGACTTAGACGAAAACCGCTAGTGTTAAAATAAGCCCAACTTAAGCATTCCAACCTGTGTAATTACTTCTCCATGACAACATAAATTGTGCTACTACTGACCAAGAAGTGTGGGCCATCTGGTTTACGTTCCATGATCAAATCACTGGTCAGGCTGCAAACGATCACAAAAAAAAACACGATACGGCTGAATTGACCAACATCGCAGTGAGGATTATTACAACATGGCTGCTTTTTTGAAAATCACAGAGAATCAGGGTCTTCTCCGCAAACCATCTCAAACCGTCACACCAAAGTCTGAGTATTTTTGTTCCGGTCTCGTTTTTATTTACCCAATTAGCATAATTGATTAGATGCTACAGATGATTATTTTTTTCTAATGAAAATGTGTTGGATAAAGTCAAATACTTAATGGAGACTCAAATGTGATTATGTCACAGATTCTGCATAATAGCATTAGCGTTATTTGTATGATATATTAAAAAAGTGTAAGTAACAGATTATTTGCTAACTGATTCAGAGGAATGGGTTAAAACAAGCTCACTTACTATACATAAGATACAGACAGTGAGTTTGAAACCACAAATTTGGGTTTGTTTCTCTTTTGATGTTGATTTTTGTATCATTAACCGTACAGCATGACTGGATCACTGATTTATTTATTTACTTTTCTCTTTTTTGCAAAGGAAACCTGTTTTTTTGTTCTCCATACAGACTGAATCTCTGGGGACGACGTGACAATTTAAACCAAAGCAAAGGCATGTAGCACCTGCTGTTTGACCTTTTAAACACGGACAATTTCAACATGAAACTGATAACAGGCCCGGGTTGACATCAAGGCCTGCGACGAAGACCGGGGGACAGGGAGGAAACGTGTGTGTGTGGGGGCAATTTTTATTTGCCCTCGTCCCCATCAGAATAAAGTCAAGAAACAACAGATCTTTGCCATACTTAAATGTGTCTGGGGGAGGAAAGGAACCACTCATGTGACAGATATGAGACACAAGCTTCCCGCCCGCTCGCAATATCGCACACCTGCAGTGGGGTGTTCTTCCCGGAGAAAAAGCTGCGGGAAAGAACGAGCGCAGATTTATTACCTGCGTCTTTGACTTTTATGCCGTTATTAAAGCAGCTCTTTGCGTGCCGGCATAATGGCGGGCCGCGTAATGAAGTGATACATCACGCCCGACGCCGGAATCGCTGCCGTCGCCGCGTACAATAACAGGCGGACAGGTAATTGCCGAAACATTTGATGCGGGCAGCATGCGAGATTGTGGGCCGGAATGACGGACTCACTGAGCGGCTCTGAAACGCCGTAACGTGACGCTGCGTTGAAAAACCCAGACATGTGACTCTAAGGACCTGTGATTATCGTGCCGATGACTATCCTGTACAAAACAATCATTCTGAATACTTTAAAAAATGGTTGTTTAGGTTGAAAAATGATTTTTAAATGCATTAGCGCATGCTAACAATGCCGAATTCTAGAGAGGAAATGGACCGTCTGTCGATATTTCAGACTGAAAGAGGGAAATGACTGACCCCGATATTGCCGGCGCGGCTTCCCAATTACAGCCCTGAGACTGCAGCAGGCATAAAAGAGCCATCCATCATAACAGCAAAATGCCCCGCGCATACAGAAACATTCAATTAGCTACCGGATTTTCCGAAAGCCATCTAGTCAGCCGACGTAGGTGATGCGGACTTCGGAGAGCCTGCTTGTGAACTCAGGATCGGTCTCAAAAATAAAAATCACACGGAAACGCAGGTTTAACTTCGCTTTTATATCTGAAAGGACCTGTTGTGCACCGACCGAACAACATGACTTGCTTACTTGACACTAATAAAGCAAGGTTCCCAAGCAACCCAAGACGATCACGTGTAAATAATGTTATTCTTCTCTAGCAATTTTACTGCACAGGTTTAACTAAATTTAAGCAACCTATAAGCAAACTAGAAAGACAATGGTTAACCTGAAATGATGCTCTTATGAACGGATCTGGGTAGATTTAATAAATGTTTCTCTAGCTACATGAGAGAGGAAGAGGAGAGATTATTGTGCTTAAAAAGGTCACCGAACCGCTCATTTTCTGTTACTGGGGGGGGGGGGGGGGGGGCTAAGATGCTACATACCTGCAATGTTTTCCAATTAATCACAGAGGCATAATCTTGACTGATAAATGGAAGATACACTGACAGTACAATTTAGTCTCTAAATTAGACTGACACCTAATTGCTGAGCTGACATCTTGACGCCATTTTTATCCTTTTCTGCCAGGATGTTGAAGGGGGGTCTTCGACGACCCTCGACAGCTCAGAAGCTGGCAGCTCGAGGGCTTCCACTTGGCGACTGCTATTATGGAACATAATCAGGCTTAAAACATCGGCAGATTTCCGTTTCATTACGCAGGTGATGAAAACAGGCAGATGAGGGAATGAATGAATGAAAGAATGTGTTATTTCATTTTCCATGTGAAGTGCTACCTTTTATTCACCCTGTACTTACACAATGAAAATTGCATAAAACCCCACCTTAAAAAAGAAAAACGTGTATATTTGCCATTCCTCCCAGCCAGATCAACCACTTAAAAAAAAAATTAAAAAAATCGCAGGCCTACTTCACCGCCTGTCTTAAAGCCGTCGGGTATTCATGGTAATGAAAGGCAATAATCACGCTTCTACTGTAGCTGCTTCCGTGTCGAGTGAAAAGTGTGCCCCCCCCCTTCCCCCGCTACAGTTGGAGCAGATGTATAATCAGATGGACCCCAGCCTCGCGAGAGTGGCGTTTGATTACTCATGCCTGTGTAGAGCTTACAGCCATGCCTGCAGAGTTTGGCTAAAACAGGAGGCTGTGGACCATCAAAGCCAAGCGTGTGTGTCTCTGTATGGGGGGTGAGGGTTTTCCATCTCAACATTATTCCCTCTGCCATGTCGTCTCTTACTGCCAAACCACTAATACCCCACGTCGAAACCATGACCTACTTCCTCCTTCCTGCCTTCACCCGTCCCTCCCTCCCTTCCATTTGCCATCACTTCCCTCTCCTCTTCCCCAGTCTTTGTTCTCCAAAGGCTAAAACCCAAATGTCTAGGTCTCACAAGGCTGATGCCACCCAGTGGACAAGCTTACCTACATTTGCTAGTGAAAAAATTGCGTAATTCAATTACATTCGTCCGATACGTTTTCCCAAGGCGGCTTACAGTCACAATTTACATGCATTTACAGGAATTTGAACATGAAACCATTGGGGTTGTTAACAAAATGTTTTACATGTTGAGCTACCGGGGCCAGCTAAGCAAGGGCAACAATGTCAGACCGCCTCTAGATGCAACACATCTTTTTCAGGTCACTACAATTCAGCAAATCACTAATATGACATGAACGAGGCCAAGAAGTGCTAATTCCTTTATACCCAAGGCAGAGATTTCCCCCTAATTGAAATCCTTATGTTATAATACGCAGGGATTACGCACGAAATCCCAGATTTTGCAGTTGTGTGTAATCGTCTTTTGAAACACCTGAAGAATCTTAAAGACTCGTGCGCTTACGGATCGCTCAGTTGTAATGGTGTGCATGTCAACTGATGTAGGGGCGGCTGGAACCAGTTACTGGGACAGATACTGTCAGGCAATAATTGCTGTGGTCATACAGTAAGTGGGGTGGAAGTGACCACGGCTGGGGGGGGGGGGGGGGGGGGGGCGGATAGAAAAACAGAGCTTAATAGTACTCAGGCATAAATACATTCCTCTCAAGTGCTTAGCTACTCTTTAAAGTATTAGCCTGCTTAGCTCCACACCACAGTGCAACTGGAGCATCATTAGTCTGCTGCATTAATCCTCACACATGTTCCGGAATATTCTCCTCTGACCTGACCCTCGGGGGCTGGCTGTGAAAAGAGCCAATTCTCATAATTATCATGTTCACACATTGATACCCGTATCTGCTAAAGTCAAGTCAGCAGTTCTCAAGGGAGAAAGGGAGGTAAGGAGTAGTGTCGGGCAGCTTAGGAATTAGGAAATAACGATATGGCTGTAGGTTTGAGCTTTACACTGGGGATGCAATAGAAATATACCTGTAAAATAGGCTCATGGGAGTTTCATTTAGGCTCCGCCTCCTCTATTTGCTTGGACCTACCTCCTCGACAATCTCATTGGTTATCCCTCTGAACGAATCACTATTCATTCTGCCCTCAGAACATTTTTTTTCCCGAGTAAAACTCCCACGAGCATAAAATAGTCATGGGTTCTGTGCACCAAGTATTTTCTCCCAACCTTAAAGTCAACCACATGGACTCCTTCAATATTGTTTCTTTTTTCTGTCTGCATTCTGGGAAACTCCCATAATCCCCTGCATGAAGAGGGCTCATCTGCCGAAGGCTGAAATCCTTTGAAGGTCCAAGAAACTTCACATCTACGAGGCACCAATCCTATGTGTGCTTCAATGCAGCTACTAACCCAGCAAACTCCCTCTCCCCTGCATAACTGGGGATTACCCCTGACCACTTCACAGCTGTCTGTTAGCACTTCATTTAACCGATGTGGACTGCAAAAAAAATAACAATAATGAAAAAAAAAACGGCAGCCGTAGAAGGTTGCAGTTGATAACGCCTTTCAAGGTCTCCAACTGTGTGTATTTTTTCAGTTGACATTGAAGATTTTACCATTCAAACAGCATTTTGTCCCTGACAGCATTTGATGCTTAAAAAGACTAAATGCTAGACGACCTTTGGGGCCTTGACACATCCATTCAGCGAGGATATGGCAGACCTGTGAATTTGATGCTCCAAGCTATCAAAAATGAATTTTTATCAATATGAAGACAAGAAACAGAGAAATGGAGAAATGGTAGAGGTCTGTTTTGTGGAGACTGTGCCAAACAAAAGAGTCTGACCTGTCTAGAGTACCACTTTTCACTTAAAAATGATATCACATATCGAGTCCGCTTGCCTTCTCACTACTGATTGGCCCAGTGGCTCCCTGACCGCTCAGTAACAGTGGAACTGATTTGCCCTGGGGTCGCATCGGTGAAACTGATTTGCTGATGGCTGACATTACAGAAAGGTTAACTTACAATGCATGTCAGGAGCCACAAATCTCACCGACAACCCAATCACTTAGAAGAAGAGAGACCACAAGGTATGGCCCCCGATATCCAATGAGACGGCGAACATCAGTAGCCAGACGACTAGTACATTTTGAGCATGAGGCACGTAACCATAAGCTTCGCTTTACGGATAAATGTCTTCTCTGCCTTGGCTACACAGAGTAGCGACAGCAACGCAATTTAAGGTCAAAGGTCACGTCTAAATGACACGGCACCTCTGGGACGTGACAATGAGATTCGCATCCTCCTGAGTTTGTCTCTCACAGATGGGAATGAATGCCAGGACTGAAACGGCATTGAGATGCGTCACACGTTGTCAGCGCCCAAATAACAAATCACAGCGGATAATGGGCAACTTGACTGGCCGCATCACAATGGCCCAGTAGCGCTTGGTGCATTTCATTCCCAGCTTTCTGCAATAATTATTTTCCAGGCCCGAAAATGATGTCCAGTCTTGCCTACCTACCACAAATTGGCAGATATTTGCACATCTGATTCACCCCCCCCCCCCCCCCCCACCCTAAGACACCTGGCCTTCATTACAGAAGGGGAATCAGATCACGTCGTATGTGGGGCGGGGAGGGGCATCAACTGAAAGTGCTGCTCTACCAGTAACTCATGGGTAGCCATTGCCAAACATTGACGGTGACGCCAGTCGGCCCCCCACCCCTCACACCATGAGAAGAACTAGACCGATTTGTTACGCTACTTGGAGTTTCCGGCTACATTTGGCAAATGGGCACCGTCCATATCCAGCCTTTGTCGAATATGATTCAAGGAGATTTAATTTATTTTAATGTACTGAGGTCTGTTAAAATAAAACAAACAAACAAATAAACAAACAAACAAAGAAACATAAACAGATAAAGCTGACGGAGCCAAGGACTTTCCCCAAGCATCAACAACGTAGTAGGTGGACCGAATCGGAGAAACGGTGAGTGTGTCATTATACACATTATACTCGCTAAAATGAAAGGCAGGGTAGTTTTCTATTTATTTTAATTTCATTTTAATGGAAGGGAACCGGCGTCCGTTCTCATTTTTAACTTTCAGAAAGGAAACTTCTGATCTCCTGAATTTGTAGACCTACACAAAAGCTCTTGTGGGCGTTTGAAGTGTTAAAGAACCTCCTTCGTGTAGGGTCATCTAAAGTGCATCTAATGCTCCACTGTTCCTTCTTCAGTGACCATGCTCAGGATAGGTGTTTAGAAATCAGATGTATGGAGAGATATACTCTTTTACTATAATTTCTCTCAGTCATCCCTCATATGCAACTCGCTATTAATTTCCTACATCTCCTACAGGCTCTATACATCATATGTGTTGATGCATCTAAGGACTGTATTTGAGTGCATGCGTGCGTGTGCATTTTAAGCTGCAGGCAAGGCGTGCATGAAAGTTCTCAAAATAATTTAATTCCAAGCTTACCAGCATCATATTTGGTGGGAGACAGGTTCGAAATTTCAGTTTTGTACAAGGTAGTAAAGCACTAGTCTTCAGGAGTAAATCACAGTTTCTCTCCAGGAAGGAAAACGTGTTACTGTGGAAACCAGGCAATCCGATTCTGAGCGACTGTCACCGTTCTCGTAAAAGGGAGTGTGGCCAGTTGACTTTGCCGGCTGCTGTCTTGCTGTGTTGCCTTCCACTTTTTTGGGCTGATATGATCTTTGCTGAAGCTTGTTTTTTATTGCGGCAGAGACTGCAGTGTTTTTGCGTCCTTTGGGTACGTCAGAGATAATTTTAACACCGACGTTTCTCATACATTTCCTCTCCTCGCTGCAGTGGTGGCATCGCTGTGTCGCTCGAGTGATCAAAAGAGCAACCAAACTCCTCAGATACGACTTTTCAGACTTGTGGTGAAATCGCAACTGACATGGCCTAATTTCGAAACAACACGGCTTGACGCGGATTTTTGGGCGTGAAATATTCAGTGAGTTTTCTGCTTCTTTTTTTCTTTATAAAACGTGTTTGTGTCGTTCTTCATTTGACCTTGACCTGAACACTAAAGCCGGACAAAGTTTCAATTTTCTCAGTGACAAATGGCGGTGAAGTGTGAGATGTTATTTGTTGACCAGGTGGAGAGAGGTGGGCTTCAAATTCCTGCCAGGACACAAGGATTAAACCTCCTGTTTTTTTTTTAGTTTTATTAAAAGGGGTGCTACTGGCCAACAGACATCATGTCCAGGACCGAGCTGTTTCGCTTGGATCCTTTTCAAGGTCTTACTTGACCTGTTCTCTTCCTATTTTCACCTCTGAGATCTTTCTGGATCGTTCAAAATCCTGCACCTACTGTATCTTATGATCACCTCTCATCACTGTCTTATTGGGCCTTTTTGCAAATAATTTACCGATTTTGAATGACGAAACCAGTCTTTTAAATCCAGTAAGTGTTACTTTAATTACTGGTCTTTATTTCAGCCATGTGGTTGATCAGTCACTGGGTCTTTATTTGCCAAAACATAGTATGACTTATTCTATCCGATCAGCTGTCAGATGATTGAATGAACATACTGAAGGAGACGAGGCAACAGCTGACAAAACACAAACAGGGACAAAACACAAACAGAAGCGGACCAGTCATGTGATTATGATGGGAATTGTATGCATTGTAATACACTAAAGCAGAACACCACCCCCACTATACTGGGGCATCTACTTACTACACATCCCAGCTTGGAATGATGGGTAATTTGTGAACACAGTAGGACCTGGCTTGAGAAGCAAAACCTGGCTCGATGTGGCAGGTGAAAAATCGAGAACACACCCCCCCCCCCCCCCCCGTAAGAATGCAGTTGGACGGGTTGGCATGCAGCGCCTGAGCTAGTGATCTACATCAGTCCCACGCTGTCCCCCCCATGCTGAGATACAGCTTGGAAGGTAGTAGGAGGGGAGATGAGGATTCGGGCAGCACCAGGTGATCCAACACACCTGGAGCGTCTGGAACCCGGCCGGCTCGTCTGCCTGAGCTCCTCGTCATCAGGCCGGGAAACCCAATACTGACGCGGAGTCACCGGACCACATGCGGCCATTAATCTGCCTGAGGTCGCAGTGGGCCGTGTGACCTTCCAAAGTCTGTCTGTGCGTCTCTCCAAGGGAACACATCTGCTCCCATGTCGACTCAAATGCTGGACGAGAGTGTGTGACTGCCTTGGAATTCAGCTATGAATTTTGAACGATCATGGGAACAGTATTCTTGTTGCTACAGGCATGAGAACATAAAAAGGAGAAAGACTGAGAGATGGGGGATGAGAAGGAGTGGGTGGAAAGATTTTTTGACTATTTTGTATATAATAATAAAAAACACCCCCATCACTAAACCAAGGCCACCCTAACTTGCCTTTAGTGCTCTATTATATCACAGCATATGGAGCAAATTCACATGTTTCCACATGCGAACCTGATTATAATGTAGACGTATATTGTCAGGGGCCAAGTGGGATTCTCAAAAAGTGCAACAAAACGATAAGTGTGAAAATGTAAATAGTGAAAGAAAGAGACACAAAACCACGTCCTCCAACAGGCACACAGCAGGTCCCCAGACATCCCACTGTAACGGTCCGTGCAGTCTTCCTGGAATGCTCGCGTTTACAGGCGGAGGCCTTGGAGCAGGCCCTGGAGGGCCGGAGCCCTGCACATTTTTAGGTTTTCCCTCATTTAACACACCTGATTCAACTCCTTGTGCTAATTACCACACAGCTCTTGAGCTGAATCATTTGTGGTGGAACAAAGAAAGAACTAAGATACACAGGGATCTGGCCCCCCCAGGACTGGAGTTTGACACCCCTGCCTTGTAGCATCCCAGCATGACGAGATGCTGAAGGCGTGCTTCGCCGATATCACTTCACAGGTGATTGTCAAATCAGCTTTGCCGTCACTGTGCACATGCACAGCGAAACGATCGGGCAGACGGCCGAGATCAGGCCCGGCTGTCATCATTGGGTCATTTTTTCGAGGTCTCTGTAATCCTCATTGCTTAAATTCAATCCCATCCAGATGTGCTCATCAATAATATAAAGACGGTCACACTGCAGCTCGCTGGCGGCAAATCACCAGACCGGCCTCTCTGCAAACCAGTATGTGTCCAAGGACTTGTAAAATCTCATTTTATGAGACATTTCTGATGATGTACGCATTTGGGATTAAACTGGGATGGCACTGGCCTCAGCCTGCGTCCTTCGGGCCTCCATATAAAACAGCTGACTGAGATTCGGGTGCTGGTGGGGGGAGGTGGTCCTCAGAGTCCAGGCCAGATCGTCCCTCATCGCTTCCCGCCGCCTCTCGAAAACGTGCCTCGATTACCCTGCCGCCTTTTATTTACTCCCGGCTCCGTGATTCCGCAGCCTATCAAATGCCCTCCGTTTGCTCAGCCAAGCAGGACGTGCGATTCCGCTTGCCTGATCATCAGTAGGGCTTCACCGTCCACGTCCTTGTGAGGGAAGGTCACAGGACCCAGACACCATAGGATCTACACCTGAAACAGCGTATCGCATTCTCCGTAACCTCAAAAACCTTCAAGGAACACCTCAAGACCCACATGTTCCGGGAACACCTCTACTAGTCAACATCACTCATTGTTCCCTGCATGTTCTTAGTGTCGCTAAGTTTGGAAGATCTCCAGCACTGCCTACACGTGCTACTGGACATTTGTTAGAAGCTCAACCTGGCTGCACTTATGCCAAGTCGACTCCTGTTTGTAATGTACTGTTTATCTCACCTACATGTCTGCTAAACAAAGTAAATGTAATTCTCAAAAAAGAAATAGTTAAATACACCGGGGTGGAAGTAGCACACCACTGGGGCCTCCAGGTTTAGAGTTTTTTTTAACCTGGTGTCTGAGCTGGGACTGAATTAAAGCATTCTTGGCATTCATGTCAACACTGAGGGTCGCAGTGAAGCATATCCTGCTCGTGAGAGCACAGAGAAGGGCGGGCGGCTGAGCAGGATGACAGCCGTCGCAGAGCATCAGCACCTTCTAAACAAAAGGCATTCCCAAGTCGCCATGCTACATGAACAGCAGGCTTTTTACACCTGAGGGAGGACCCAGAGGATTCCGGAAGCGGCCCACACCAACGGGAAACCCGGGGCGTGCAGTGCTGGGACCGGGAACCAACTCAGGCCTCGCATTCCAGGAGTCACGGGGGGAACAAAGCCAAACACGGAGGCAGGAGAGATCGCGAAGCTTCTGGGAATGAGAAAATCCCTGGCCTGCCCTCTCCTCTCCAGAACGGCCCGGCCGCTTTTCAGCGTGACGCGCGGTTTGGCTTCCCCTGCAATTTCCGCTGCCAGTGCCGTCCCAATGTTTGCTCTGCCGTTCGGCTGTCATTGACATGCTCTCTGCTTCTTCAAATGCGGCCCCCGTTTCCCACCTTTTAGTACTTATTTACAGCACCACCTCCTCCCAACTTCGAAAAGCAAAACATGTAACAGTAAGATTTAAAATTTTGATTGTAAAATTCCAAACATTGAAAGGAAAGGTCACTGGTTGAGGAGGATCGCCGATCGCCAATCGAGTTTAAGGTTTGTTCAGGCCTTCTGCTGATTTAGCACCTTGCTAAGGGAACACTAGAATTCAGGACCATGGACAGCGTTCACCTGTGTAGTGCCTCTTTGTGGCCAACAGGGGGACCCATACCTCTGGGTCCCTATGCAAATGCATGGTTCGAGTGGTGGTGAACCCCACTGCTGCTTGACATGGTCATCGACCCTCCTTGTCACTGTGGACAGCGTGAAGAGAGACAGCGTGGGGTGAATTACAGAGACCCTTTAATCAAAGCGCGGCATGATGGCTGTTCGTTTAGACAGTGGGGGCCACTGGAAAAATTAACTGCAAATGGAAATTTAAATTTTTTGTGTTGGGAGTATTATGCTTGTTGTCGACCTGGTCCTTCACAAAAGCAGCTCAATGCCATTCCAGAAGCTTCTCCTTGGCTGTCTCTGTTCTCTTTCATTCACCTGCCCAATCAGCGCCGTTACATTAAAGACAAATGACCAAGCGGCACCACTAGGGGGCACCCAGTAACCCATCCCAGTGCACCGCATTAATATATTTTAAATGTGAATAATGCAATTAATAGGCACTACTACAAAAAGGCAAAGGGTACAAATCAGGAGGACATAAAAATGGATGCATATCAAGTGGCTTTCAAGCTGGGGAGCATGTCGAACTTTGGCAAAAATAATAACGATTAAAACAAATGAGAGCTGTTGATTCAGTGTCCCCAGGGTTCCCTGATGAGAATTGTAGTTGCTCTGACTACCATTTAAATTGTATAACAATTTTTGAATAATTAAAGCACAATTTTGCCCTTGGGTTTGTCCTGGCAGGGTAAGGGTCCCCCGAAGGCATGTGGCAATACTAAAATTGGGAAATGTGGGTGTAATTTAACTTGGACCCCACTTCAGCCATTGGGCTCTGACTCGCCTGTCCAGTCACCATCGATAGATGTTCTCGGACTCACCTCATAGACGAGGCTCTGCTTTGTCACAAAGTCCTGACGGTAAGAGCCCTAATTTACAGCCCTCCTTGCCGGCGGTCGATGCACCTCAAACAACACAATTCCTCGCTGCATCCACCCGCTGTCCTTCAGCATTCAGGGTTATCAGCGGGAATTAGGTGGCACGGCCACTCCAAAGGGAAACTGATTGGTCAGAGTGGGTTTCCAGCTGGAACCGGCTTCAGCAGAGCACATAGCAAAGACAAAATTTAGCCTACAGCTCGACCTTCACTTTGGTTGTCCCGCCTTGCGGTTGTTCTTGATACAGCATTTCCATTCATTGTCAATCACTCTGTATCCAGTTGGAAATAAGGTAGGGGACAATCTAACGCTGGGTTCTCATTCATCATAAACCACATAGTCCTATATTATGGGGGAAACCAGTTTAGCCTGTAAGAACCAGTTGTAATCCTTGTGCCACCTTCCCCTTTATAAAGCACCTCACAGTCTTATGTAAGAACTGGGTGGATTGGCTGGATTAGCTCATATATAAAAGCAGTACAAATGCACAGACATCATATTGTACTCTTCTGCTCCCCTAGAGATATCCGTCGACAAATGGTGGAAAGCCTATGTAACAAAACGCAAAGCTTTTCAAGGCGGCCCATCTGTTAGGTATCATAGAGACATGTAAAGGAAAATTAAAACTTGGCAAGTCTTTGAGCGGCTGAGCTTTGTCGCGTCTCTCTGCCTACTGGTCTTCCTTGGTTTCATGGTCTTTTGTCAGGATCCAGTGACAGGAAGGGGTGAAACACTAAGATTTGACTGGAGGCTAGTGAAAAGGGCGGGTTCTGCTGTTCAGCAAGTCTTGCTAATTTAATTGAGGTGATTATTTGTGTGATGCCGAAGCACCCGCTGATGTTGAGTCTAAATTAAATTAATCAGCAGTGTGAAAAATATTCAGAAATAAAGATAATGTAAATAATTTGGAGTTGGCAGGGACTCGGGGGGTGGTGGTGGGCCGGGCGGGGGGGGGGGGGGGGGGAATTCTTTAATTGTGAGCCGTGGAGATGTGCAATTTTCACAAACAATAACCAAGCCTGCCTCTCAGAGCTGGGTTTGTTACGTCGGGGCACGGCAGGCCGAAGGTGCAGTGAGTGACGTTCAGAGCCGCCGCTCCAGCTGATTTACCGCCGTGACGCACCCCGCGGCACAGATAGAGCCAGAGAAAGAGCAAAGACGAGATGAGGGGAACACTACTGAAGCGAGAGAAGCACTCCTTCGAAGGAGAAAAGGCCTTGGTGCTAAATGGGTCACTTGTTAGCATCACTCTTGCTCCACTTGGCTGGTATCCCAGGCTGGAATATGAGGTCCACACTCAGCCATGTCTTTCCAGAATCTTCCACGGCGCTTCTATGGCGCTTCTGAGCCTGTCAGGATCGCACGTTACGAAAACAGCCACCATGGAGGACGCGAAGTTGAGGCCCTCGCAGAGTTGGTGTCACTCTGTCACCTTGTCGTGTCATCACTACATGTGACAGCGAAGAAGGGGGGGGGGGGGGGGTCCAACCAGTTGTGTGTCCTGTGTGCGACAGCCGGGTTGCTAAGCAACATCACTTGGCACAGACACTGTCTGTCGGTCTCTCCTGAAATGCCTCTCACTGGCTCGCTCTCGCGCAGAGAGACCCAAACACGGCTGTTTGTGTAGAACGCGTCTTGTGGAAAGTAGGATTCCCGTCGAAATGCCATGGCAGTGCTGGAACAGCACCGTGAAAGTAATTTGGATTACATCCCCACCCCCAGCCCCTTCCTGTCCAACGAGGTCCTTCCAGGCCACATTTGTAAACCCCCCCGGGCTAATTGCGGTCTACTTTTTCCCCTTTTTCACCTCCCCCCGGTTTTTCTTAGCTCTCCGTCCTTCAGTAACCCTTTCCGAATACAGGGCGGCCAGCATCCTCTCCGTAAGAAAGGTCTCCTCCTGTTTTGTTTGCGCTTTTTGTTGATATAATTGGATTTCCTCTTTCTCAAGTGTGTTCCTGGTTGTCAGACATGTTGAACATCAGCGTTATGCTTCACTTCATGGAATTTAAAACAAAAATTAATTTTCTGCTAATAATTAGTCTTCTCCTGCAAGCTTCGTCTCTGCCGCCGCCGTTTTGCATGAAATAGCTCATATTAGCGATTGGAGATTAATTCCTAATGCCACTTTGTACGTCGATTTGCATGCTTGGATGCATTTTTTTATTTTTTTTAAAGACTACCTTTCTCCTAGTATTCTTCTCCTATCTGGGAAATGCAGTCTATTAATCCTCACACAGTCCTATTTAACTGGGTCTTTTCACTATGAAATTTCCAGTCCACAGAGATATTTGTGCAAGGTTTGCAGCCCTAATTATATTCCTGAGAGAAAGACGAAATGAAACCTTACATCCAATTCTACCAAATTAAATCAGACACGAAGAACGATCCAGAGCAGATTTCAGTGGGAAGATTGAACGCCTGTGCAGATTCTGCAATAGTAAGTCCTATAATAGCAGATGACTTCCTTCTGAATGATATTGACAGTTAGCCAATCAGGCACTGAGTCAGTGAGGGGGGGGCAGCAACCAGATTATCACTGTATCTCCAAGGATGGTGGACCGTTCATGTGGCAGATCAGACCACGAGGGACACTGAGATGACAGTGGGAGGAACGTGCAAGAAAATGAAGCCGTTCCTGGTGACTTACTCACGGCTGCACAGGCCAAGCACCCAAGAAAGGAGCCGGAAATCAAGAAGGACCTACGGCCCCCAGCTCCCCTGGAATGGCCCTGCCATGGGTATTGGGATGGGGCCACCAAGGCCGATGCTGCTGGCTCCCAAGTTTACAGTATTCATGTCGGCTCAAGTAAATTGTAAAAATGGCACTTGTTCTTGTACCCATTTGATAGTGGTGTGATACAAGCAAAGGCCAAAATCTTCAATGGGGTCTCCCAGAGCACGAAGGCCCCAATGGTGGGGATGCAGGCTTCCAATAAATAAAGATGTATGGATTGACAGCATCCTGTTGGCAGCTTATGGGAGGAGACCGACAGATCTGCAGGCACAAAGCACCAGCAAAGAACAGCAGAGAGACTCCCAAGTACTGGTCATTGTGCACAGAACCTGAGAAAGTTGAACCTGGGAACTTTGGTAAAAACCACAGAGAAGCCCTTCTGGAAGTTCGAGACAGTTGAGGAACCCTGTGAACTGGACAGAGAAACACCCCCATGTCACCGCAGCATTCTAGTATATTTCTGGATAAGGGATAATGTACAGGAAGTACTTTATTTTTTTTACAATGTCAAAAATGTCAACTAACATCCTAACATCTTCTGAATATCTACTTTCACTCCTCCTTTATTCGTTTTCCTGGGTCAGCAGGTGTGACTTACACAGCTTCCACTGGAAATCCGTCAGTAAAAATCTTTACACAGTATGCGTGGAAACGGAATTGCAACAAGTTGTCCTACAGGATCCATGGGAGGCTTGGGGTGTTAATAATGCATTGGAGATGGTGGAGGAATTCAGACAGTGGCGAGCCAAGGGCGGAGAGTTAGAAGAGGGAATGGACGGTTACTCCATGGTGTTCAAGGAGGAGAACATTAAGTTTAAGATAAACTTTATTGATCCCAGGGGGACAGAGCACAGACAAACACACATGCATTGCAAAATATAGTGCATGTAGAAAAAGATCATTTCCCCACATTTCAGCACGGAATTTCACATGAAAAGAAGTTGAGGATGAAGAATGGAAGTTTTGAGGTCCTGCAGACATTTCTGCTGACATGAAGGGGTTTCATTCAGAGTCTGTAGTGTTATGTTTGTACGCGACTATGTCTTAAGATGGGACAGGAAAATGGAATCCTGGGATAGGAATGACTGCAGTGACTAGATTATCGAGAATGATGGGCCATTACAGCGAACGAGATGGAGACAATTTCAAAATAAAATGTGAAACAGTTGCCTGTCCTCAATATGAGAGATGGACAAGGAATATCAAGACAGGCAATGTGCGGCAATATCTCTCAGTCAGACATGAGGACATTGGTCATGATTTCAGGGTGGTAGAAGAGGAAGGTGAGCATCTGCAAAAGTGATTAGCCCAGCTGAATTATCACCGTCATATGACACCCCATTCTGAAATGGTTGGGGCTCTCATCTGTCTCTCTTAACACTGACATACCAGGATCCACCTGAGGAACCAACTGATGGTAAATTTTATAGGCCCAAGAAGAGAGCCAGGTGGGTCTCCAAAGTTAATGCTACAAACCGTTTTCTATATACAGGGGTTGATTCTAGGATTTTTTCGAGGGGGGGGGCATGAGGGGCAACCTTATAACTTAATCATTAGCCAGTGACGTGTTTTGAAACGGGGAGTGGGCACTCTGGGGGCCAATCAGCTTTCAGCAGGGGACAGTTTCTCCTGTACCGCCATCCTTGTATACGCCCAAATCTTAACTAGGATTTTACGTTAATTCGGGTTTCATTAATCACAACTATCTGCAAAATCATGTTCACTGTTCTCTAGAAATAGAGATTTTTAAGATCTTTCTTTGATCTACAGTAACTGAGAAACTCTGGATATTGGTAGGATTTTCTTTAGTTTACGGTTCGCTGTACCGCATTTTTTGCCGACTGAAAATCTTTACCAGCAGAAACTGCATCCAAAGTTCTATTACTGTGTAGTAAATTTGCTAAGGGCGAGTCCTGGGAATCCCCCGAGATCAAAGTCAAGATTCATAGTTCAGTGCCATGCTTATAGGAGATGTGGACAGCTTTGACACTATCTCATGAAATGTAGGAACAGTTAGTGTTTCAGCTGACAGGTTTAGGGAGACAGGGTCCCTCTCACTGTCAGGGCACAGCAGACAAACTCTAACATGGATTAACTGGTGCCAAACCATGCCTTGCATTAATATTAGCCGGGGCTATTCTTGCTACTGGTCGAAAACTCCAAAAAAGTGTGTTCCTTCAAATTCCGCCCTGTCTGCTAATATTGCAAATGGAAACAAACAAAAAGGCAAATACCAGAGGATGGAACAGGACACTGTCTGCAGTCTCCTTGACACATTCGCGTAGTTAATGATTCCTCTGGGAGCATTAAAGTAGTAAAACAAACAGCGTATTCTAGTGGGGAGGGATGAGGAGGAAAAATGAAGTACATTTATCAAATGGGGAAAATGAATTTGCAATACGCCAGGCTGAGGGAGATTTATTTGTAATACTCCAGGGTGAGAGAGAGGCTTATTTGCAATACTCCTGGCTGAGAGGGAGACTTATTTTACAATACTCCGGGCTGAGAGAGAGGCTTATCTGCAATACTCTGTGTTGAGAGTGGGGCTTATTTGCAATACTCCGGACTAAGAGGGTCTAATTTGCAATACTCCTGGCTGAGATGGAGACGCATTTGCAATACTCCTGGCTGAGATGGAGACTTATTTGCAATACTCCGGACTGAAAGGGTCTAATTTGCAATACTCCTGGCTGAGATGGAGACGTATTTGCAATACTCCTGGCTGAGATGGAGACTTATTTGCAATATTCTGTGTTGAGAGGGGGGCTTATTTGCAATACTCCGGGCTAAGAGGGACTAATTTGCAATACTCCTGGCTGAGATGGAGACGTATTTGCAATACTCCGGGCTGACAGAGACTTATTTGCAATATTCTGTGTTGAGAGGTTGGCTTATTTGCTATACTCCGGGCTAAGAGGGACTAATTTGCAATACTCCTGGCTGAGATGGAGACGTATTTGCAATACTCCTGGCTGAGATGGAGACTTATTTGCAATACTCCGGACTGAAAGGGTCTAATTTGCAATACTCCTGGCTGAGATGGAGACGTATTTGCAATACTCCTGGCTGAGATGGAGACTTATTTGCAATATTCTGTGTTGAGAGGGGGGCTTATTTGCAATACTCCGGGCTAAGAGGGACTAATTTGCAATACTCCTGGCTGAGATGGAGACGTATTTGCAATACTCCGGGCTGACAGAGACTTATTTGCAATATTCTGTGTTGAGAGGTTGGCTTATTTGCTATACTCCGGGCTAAGAGGGACTAATTTGCAATACTCCTGGCTGAGATGGAGACGTATTTGCAATACTCCGGGCTGACAGAGACTTATTTGCAATACTCTTGGCTGAGATGGAGACTTATTTGCAATAATCCGGGCTGAGAGTGAAGCTTATTTGCACCATTTCCAGAACTAAAAATCATTCAGGTTGTTGAGTCAGCCAAAAAGAAAAGACAAAGAGAAAAGGCAACACAAAAAGCTCATATTGTGCTCTGTCACAATAAAACACCCCCAATCATCTCATGGAAAGCTACAAGCTCCCTGGGAAGCTAAAGCCTCAGTTGGCAACTCCTGGGTACTTCAAGACTGAACAACAAATTCCAGTTGTACCATCTTCTTTACTCTTAGTACTTGTGTTGCCCCCAACAGTTTATTGTTTTGTCATTCAGTGGGTGACACTTTGTTTTCCAGACACATGATAGAACTTGAGTGCCTGACTCCCATTTCAAAACAGTAAACAATAATAATCAAGTCATGCTAGACTTTTTTTTGGTGCTGCACAAATTAATTCTCTTGAGAAAAGCGCTATTTGAGGAATACTTAATGTCATTATGACCTCATTAATATTAATGGCCAGTATGTGCAGACAATGAGTCATGGTTCTGCTGCATATTTTCGTTTAAGCTTCACTGTGAGATGAAGCCACAGCCCACAGGCCACTTTGACAGAAGAGACTGTTGAGGGGAATCCTGACTAACAGAGGAAATCCCACCAACTACGGGAATCCCGACTCACCGGGGGAATCCCAATTAACAGAGGACCCAAAATATCTTGCTTGGGCTTTAGTTGTATTAACCCCCCCCCCCCCCCAACACACACACACACCTCAGCCAAACCAAACACCCAAACTCCCTATCCGTCACCATCTCATAAGCAAATGTAACCTTCCCTGAGGGACCGGTGTATAGAAAGGTAACAGATTTCTTTTTAGATATCCGTCAGGATTGCAGGAACTCAAACATATGATCACGCTTATCATGGCCATTGTGCCAGACTCTGCAACCCCCACCCCGCGCCAATCAAACACTCACATCACAACAGAAGTAAAATCTCATGACTGCATCTATACATGTGAGAGATTCATGGGCCGGAATGTTCCTGTGGGCACTGAGTCATCCCCCCCCTCATTTGGATGTGTGGTACCTTCCAGGAGCTGCACAACATGTGACCCCTGCTGACCTCCATACCTGAGCTCCAATTATCCCCCACTTATTACACGCACCACGTCGTCTCACCTCGACTGGAAAGGGGAGGGTTTACGAGATGGTGGTGGGGGGGGGGGGGGGTGGCTCTCAGCCCATCCGAAATGTCCTTTTTGTCTCACTTTCTCAAACTTAGTTTGCATTTTTTCGTTTGCAAAATCGCCGGCGGTGGTGGTGGAGAAAAAGGTAATTCGTGTAATAATGCGGAAAGAGAAGTTAGTTGAAAGCAATGACCGCTGGGCGGAAATTGAAGTTGAGATTGTTTCACCCCTTTAGTTCCGTTCCACCCCGTCGTCAGAGAAAAAAGCCAGAAACTGTTTCTCTGCAATTAAGAAAATATTCAAATGGTCTCAAAATACGTGCAAGCATGGAATAATTGAGACTAGGACCTGGTGGACATGGAATTGGCTGCTGGGGCTTAGTTATATTTTAAAAGGGTTTTAACTATAGGGTGCATTGTTTGCAAGGAGAAAGGACAGCGATTAGTCTCTGCATGGACATGAGGCTGTCAGAATTTGAACTTTACTCCTTTTTTATGAGGAAGGCGATCGTGCCCAAGGAAGGACATCACACCACAGAACCATCGAACTTGAGCCAGCCTGCTGCAGTGCCACTTACGCTAGGCGCATCGCCTCCCTTTTGAGCTCGTTCCATCCATCCATCTTCCTTAACCAGTCACATTTTTGCTCCTTCCCAGCTCCCTCCAGTAGAGGGTGATAGTGAGCCCGGATCCTATTCCAGGAAGCACAGGGTAAGACGACAGGGCTACACGCTGATTTACATAAGGAATCCACTCGCAAAGTCTCTCAGTGCAGTTCAGACATACATTGGATATTCAACAACTCCAATGCAGATAAAAGATCTAATGCTCTTTATATCCCGCAAGACCCTCCCCAACACGGTACTGCATCATTTGCATATGAAGGGTGATCTCCTGGGGTTTGGGGAACCTGAGACAGGAAGAAGGCAGCTTCCAAACAAATGCTGCTTCCATTAATTCTCTTCACTTTCTATTACCCTAGTAGGGACCCCCATTCTGTTTCTGAGTTTCCCATGATCAGAATTTGCTGCCTGTATTCAAATCATCCACCACGAACATCGGGGCATGAAGATAAACGCAGCTCTGCTTTGACTAAGGTACAGATAACTGTGGGCCGCGCATTTTAATGTGCATGCGAAGGCGCTGGAAAACACCAGAGAAGCCCAAGGTGGAGTCCATCCCTCTCATGTTCGCCCACATCATGGCGAAACCTGCCAAATTCACTTCCTAAAACGTCCAGCAGCTCCTGCCCTTTCGGCTCCCCCTGGGGAACTTCTGTCAGCAGATCCTAATGCAGATGTTCCCCGTTCCTATAGCCATCACAGCAAATGTTCTGGATGTGGCTGCCAAAGGTTTCTACTGGGTCATAAAACCTGGTGTCACTTTTCCGCATATTCTTCTGCCCCAACATTCATTACAGGATATTACTCACTAATGGTGTATTCCAACCTAATGCAGGCTGAGATAATAGCTTTAAAACGCTATAAAAGCACATCTTCCACCAAATACTCATAAAAGACATTAATTTGCATATGCATACATAAACTGCTAGGTGGACGTGCACCCACGTGTCGCCGACCGCTAAGAGCTTCCATCAAGGAGAAAGGATGAGGCCCTCGTCTTTCGCACATGCCCAGATATCAGCGGTAGAATGTTGCCTACAGCCCAGTCCTTAAGGTCCAATCACACAGACATTGGCGGTGTGCTGGTCTGCCGGAACTGGCACGTCTTTACTGAATCTACGAGGAGCCAAGGTGGGTGACCTTCAAAATCAAAGACTCCATTACAGGACTAACAAAGCCCCTGAAGATCATAGGAAATGGTATTATTATCTCTATTTTCTTTTTGGCCAGCTTCTGTTCCATTCTCTTAACGGTCAACCAAAAATAAACTTCGGCGTCATGGTAACAGAACCTCCTTTGGAGTTAAGTGTCATGCTTGTTATAGAAGGAGAGCATCTGTACATCACAGTCGCACATGCCCCGGAGGCTGCTTCAAGCTGAACAGAGCTACCAACACGTAGACCCAAAAGAATATAAGGAAACTGAGTTTTTATACATGTCTCCTAGTCTTCTCCACGCCCAGAAGGTCAGAGCAAGTCACATGACATCCCCGGACAGCAGTCGGCCCCGACACGCGAACGGAAGTAGCCATCGGCCAGGGGAAACATTTCTGCAAGGGGACAGAGCTGTCATGGAGCGTGGATCCAGCAGCTCGTGTGGAAATGAGCCTTGATAAAATCGCGGTGGGGGAGGGGGGGGGGCATCACTAGGGACACAGGGAGGGCAGCGGGTAGCACCGTTCCGCATGATATACAGTCATGGTCCAGGCACCTGCATTATCCCGGCATGTGTAGGACCACGATAATAATTCACGAGGATCCGACACAGTGACATTGTGATTATGTCTACCAGCAACAAGGGGAGTGCTCCCCCGCCAGCCACACTGTCTCACGCCACTCCTAGGGGGTGAGGGCAGAGGGGCATTATCCTGACAATGTTGCAGAAAGCAAGGGGGGCACAAGGTGTCAGATCTGGATCAGAAGATGAAAGGCGGCGGTACAGAGGTGTGCAAAACTGAGTCTGTTCAGAAGGGAGCTCTGTTTTTATGCTCACCCACACCTGACGTAGTGCCCTTCAGCGTTCTCCATGTGCCCTGCCTGCCATCTGGTTCCCCGGCATCCTAGATCGAAGAACGAATTTCCAAAACTTTCTGTTGTTTTTGAGGTGAGATCGGCAGTAACCTAAAGTCAGGCTTCTCTATCGTGTTACGGTACAGGGAACCAAAACTCACCTGCGTAATTTCACACAGAACTTTCACTACATTTCCAAAATTCACTAAAGCTCACAGAAAATTTCGTGAAAATGTCCCCCACGGACTGAGTGAATTTTGGAAATGTGCTCTTCAGCTCCCGCCCGGGAACTCACCCCCGCTGTGGCTCGTTCCTTGTATTTGCTTATTACTCGTGCGTAATTGCTTGACACACTCGTGGGAACAAACGAGTGCAGAATACATGATCTTCAATTGTGCAAACTCCTCCTTTGGTCTCAAGCCCCTAAAGCAGGGCTATTCAAATCATGGTCCTCAAGCGTCATGCAATGCTGATTAGCTTGTGGGAGTTTTACTTGCACAAAAATGTCTGGAGGGCAGAAGGGAAAATCATTGGTGCAGAGAAATTACCAATCAGTTCCGCCTCCTCTATTTGCTTGGACCGTCCTCCTCTATAATCTGATTGGTTTTCTCTCATTTCTCCTTCCGCCCTCAGAACATAAAATGAGCTTGGTACTGGGGGCACTAGGGCGGCTCTCAGGAAGCATGGAATGGGCCTTTTTACGAGAACTGCTCAGATGGGTGATAACGGGTTTGATGGGACCTCTAACCCCTTTGGCTGAAGATCACATCTGACTCCGGGAAGAGTGCCCAACAAGCTCAGGTCATGCGAGCTTTGACAGATATTAACAGGATCTCTGTCACATTCAGAAGCACATCAGAGACAGAGGCTGGGATATGGCAGGGAGTGCGATCGCTCCATAACAGTTTTACTGTCACCGAGTTCAGACGCCAAGGTCAGCATACCTCAGGTCGACGCCACGTCATTATCACACACACACACTAGGTGGCGCCCTACTGATCCACAAAAGGCACGACAAGAAAGCTCCACAAAAGGACTGCCTGTGAAATGGGCTCTTCTGTAACAATGAAACAGATACTTCACGTCTTACAAGACCCCCCCACCCACCAAAAAAAAAAACAAATGTACACTCAAGGACAGATTCTTACCATATTTGAGTCACCGACAGTCTTTTCTATTATAATTTGTGGCTTAACACTATTCAGCTCTGATTTCTGTCAGCGAAATCCCATTTATTTCCGTGCGATACCAAAGGCACGCAAATGTTCTGACAAAAGGATCATTGTATTAAATGTTTGATCTGGGATCAAAAGATGTGCCGATAAGCTTGCTCAAGCTTCAGAAAGCTAGCTAGATGCATCTATATTCATTTTACCAACACCTACCAGGCAAATTACACCCAGATAGCGGCCCCCAGAACAAGGAGAGACGACTGGAATAATTCACATTATTATACATTCAAAAGGGAAAACTACTGCACTTAGAGAGGTTTGGAGCATATGAAGTGCAGATTTTAAGTGACATGGTTTGTTGCATGATTATTCACCTACCTCTGTCGACACCGTGCCCCCCACCCCCACGAAAAATGTGGCCCAGTGAGGAGAAGACGTTATGCGAACGCGACAAACAAACAACACAGAAAATTCACCATGACAACGACTCCTGTATCTCCCGAAACTTACAGAGTCAGAACCTCTGGGGAAAAAAGGAGGGAGATATTCATTTGGGAGAAAATACAAGAGTCGGGACGCAGCGTAAACACCCACGGAAGCAGGCCGAGATGCAGCAGAGCGTCTCCACTGCAGATGTAGAGGAGTAGTAGATGAGTTTGTCCCAAAGCAGTCATCATCACCTTTTAGTACTGCACATGATTGTATTTCAATTGGATATTTTTTTCTGGAAATATTCTCCCACAGACGCATTGCTTCCTGCTTATTTATCTCTTTTCTTCGCATCATCTTCCAGGACCCCCTCCCAGTCTCACACCCCGGGGGGCCTGATGAATTATTAATGCCATTTTTAGTGTGGTTCCTGCACTCATCACTCCCCCCCCCATCCCCTCCCACCCGTGTGTTTACTCTCTGCTGAGTTTGTTTTGTGGGGCTGGGGAGCTGTTTAGCCACAATGGGACTCCGGTTAGCACTCTCTCAGGCCCAGGCTGAGAAGATACTGTCCATTAGCGTTAGCACAGAGCAGCCTTGGAGAAGCCAGGCTCTGGATGCGAAATCAGGGCAGAAATTTCATGATGATGCTAACCAGGAGGTAATGTCCATTAGCATTAATATTAGCCTTAGCACAGCATACCCTTGCAGAAGCCAGACCCTGGATGCTAAGCCAAGTCATATATTTTCCTGATGACGCTAACCAGGAGGTAATGTCCATTAGCATTAGCCTTAGGCCAGAGCAGCCTTCAGGAAGGCTCTGAATGGTAAGTCAAGTCGACAGTCTCATGCTGACACCTACTGTGAGGTTATATCCATGCCCATGAGCACAGTCTGAGTGTGAAGTCAAGCTCCACTGGCCACATTAGCATTTCATTTATTTACATTTACTTTATTAGTTTTTGGTTCCTCTCCTCCATTGTTTTCTTTCTTTCCCTCTCGTTGTCATGCTCCATTTTGTATAAATGATGTAGTAATGGATTGCCACACACTCTCGTCAAGCGCCTTGGGGTGACTCTGTTGTGAGAGGTACTACATGTAAATAAATTGAACTGAAATTGTTATCCAAAGCAACATACATTTATTTTTGAGCAGAGTCAGGCAGTCCTCGGAACAATCAGAGGTTAAGGGCCATAATCAGGGGCCCCGTGGTGACATCACTCAGCTAACCATGGGATTTGAACCGGCAACCTTCTGATTAAAGGCGCAGCACCCTAACGCGTTAAGTCACACCACCCCCCTGGGTACCAGGCTTGCGACAATCAATTGGGTCGCTGTTAAATGTCTGGCCGTCAAACAGACATCTGGACTGCAAGAAAAGCCACACATGTAAGACGAACGAGGACTTGGAAGAAACAACCCACCCCCCCAAACCAAACAGATTCCTCATCCCACCCCAACATGCAAGAATAACCACTCCATAATTATCATAAAAAAAAATGTTTGCAATTTTATTTTTCAACTGCCGAACGGCGTCTGATTTTTAACAAGGTCCTGCGTGGCTTCAGAAGCGTGAATTTGAAAGGGCAGGAGAAAAAAACAGCTAGTGGATTGAAATCAAACATCCCCAATGGGGCCAGGGTTCAGCTCTCGGCTGGCCCATTACCTCCAGCCGTTCTCTCATTTTTTCACTCTGTCAGACACCTCCAGTCCATCTTAAATTCGCTCGCGGCTACGGACTGGCCAGCCACCCAATAACCATCCCCTGTGTTTGAATATACTCAAGTTGCCTGTGCTCCGATAGGTAACAGACATATGGTTTGTCTCCGAGTACCAGAGCAAACGTGGAATCCCAACCTCCTGTGTAACCCTAAGCAAATCCACTACAGCTTTTACGCACATTCATCTGAGTATAGACACAAAAAAATGTTTATTAAATCTGATTAGAAGCAGCTGTAATATTAATATTAGTAGCACATTTAATTATTCCTTAATCAGTGTACTGCTAAGTTGTATAAACACAAACGCAGAAAGAAATTAAGATACGAGTATGTGACAGGCCGGGTGCGAGTGGGCGGTTTGGTACCCGCACGCGCGCGTGTGTGTGGCACATGTGTGCGCGCGCGTGTGTTTGTTTACGCTCGTGCTCACGAGATCTCGTGCCAGCACCATCTGTCAGAAAATCCATAGTGTGCGCAGAGGTTAATGTCCATGCTGATCTGACTCACTCCAAAGTAGCAAGCTGAGCGAGCTGCTGACGCAGCCGACTTCGAATCACGCACGATGTGCCTCTGAATGCGCTCAGCGCCGGCTGGAAGATTGGACGTAACGCCAAAGTCACGAATACAAACACGGCCACGCAGGTGAGTCACATTAGACCGAGCGCCAATTAGCGGCACGTGTCCGCCGTGAAAAGGGGTCCGATGATTGCTGCTGTGAAATGCGAATTTCTGAAATGGCGGCAGGTGACTGAGCCGCAACGAGGCTGAAGAATCTGCGCCGGAATTATCTCACGTGTGTCTTAAAAATCATGAAGGTGTATGTCGGACATGACAGACTGCGTGAAGAGGAACAGTCGTCAGGAGTCGGTTCAGACTGATTGGGGGGGGGGGGGGGGGGGAGATGGACACTGAACAGGACAGTTGTTGCAAAACACTACAAAAGTAAGGCTTCAAAAATGACCACGGAATTGAATCAGCATCTTTGTTTCCTAGTCTTCGAGAAAGAAATAGGGTACACTGTGAATTTCATAATGTGGGAATTTATGGCGAGAACGGCATATTCAGAAAGCACTCATATCCAAGACCAGCGCATAAAGATGCATTAAATGGTTTAAGGAAAACAAAAGATTGGTGTCTGAGCAAAGGGAAGAAAAAGTAATATGGGGTGATGAGTCATCTTTCACCCTTTTTCCTACATCCAGATGGGTTCACGTCTGTAAAAGGCCAAAATATGCCCACAATGTGAGGAATCTGTATCGATACTCACAGCCATCTTGGTGAATTCATTAGGTCAGCTGATTTTCTCAGTATGGTTATATAACAGCCAAGGAAGAAGAGGCCATGAGGCTGCACCCTACGGTGCAAACACCGGTCCTTCATGATGCTCCCATATTCTAAATAATCGTGACCCCCAAACACACTGCTAAACAAAACCAAACAAAAATCGAAACGTTGAAGAATAACAGCCTTCAGGGGAATTTCTGGAGCACTGACTGAAGTAGATGACCATCTCTTTAATTCCTCGAAGGAGGCAAGTCTTTCCTTCTTGAAGGGCTCAATGCCTCGCTAAACAGTGAGGAAAGATATATGACATCATTCCAAGGCATGACCTCCAACAGATCTAACGTATGTTCACACAGGTGCCTCTATGAGTGTTTAATCAAGTGTTTAACAGACTCCGAACCATTCCATGAATTAATTAAGAAGTCCCTGTGGGCAAAGAGGTATTTGGGTGGGGGCAGCAGCCATTTCACGTGAGCAGAGCAAGCCTCTCTCATTCCGGAACTTTATCAATTTCCAGGCTCATTCATATTTAATTTTGTTTTTCGCCCCTGAGGCCACAGAAAGCAGGAAACCAACCATAATGTGTCTCTTTCAGTATTGCAGCCATTACTGTTCCAGGCTAATTTAACATAGAGCAAGAAAGAAGCCAGAATATTCTAGAATCATACTAGTCCATACAGCCCCACTCAAGATAATCGCTGCAAATATGGATGGATTTTTATTGCTGTTCCTTGGGAGTTAACAAGAAATGGGTTTAATACACGCAAATTGGGAGACCCTCTGCATACAATTGCGTAGATGTAATGTAACAGCATGAACCCAAATCCTGGGCGCCAACCTCACCCACGCTGGGTGATCTCCCTGCATGCAGATGGAAAGGGAGAAGGATGCGGCCAAAGAACCGATTCAGGAGGTCCGAAGTTGAAATCCCAGAAGGCTGCGGGATGCTGTATGGCTGTGGGAGAACCGGGTGGATGTGAAGAGCGTAACGGCCTGAGCAGAAGGAAGGGACATTTGGGGTGATCATGGGTGACTTCCTCTGAAGGCAGGGCTCAGTGTTACGCAGGGTGTGATAAGCAGAGCAGAAACGAGAGTCAATCAGGAGAAACAAATATTGGCTACAAATAATTCCCTGACTCTAGGGGTCTGTGAGATGCGGCTGATTGGTGTAAGGCAGGGGTGGCCAATCCGCTTAGGGCCGGTGTGTGTGCAGGTTTTTGCCATAACCTGTAGGTCAGTTGTTCAAACCCAGGTATGAGGACTCTTCAGCCAATCAGTCCTCCAATTAGTAATCTAAATTAGGGAGTTGCATACACACTGGCCCTTTGTGGATAAGATTGGCCACCCCTGGTGTAAGTGATAACAGAGTTACTGCCATTAGAACTCAAGCCATTCCACAAAAGAGCATCCTTGACCATCACCATCATTGTACAGCCAGATCCGTCGGTGAAAAACAGTGACGAATGTGTGACTGCAGATAACGTCTTGATGGATTATGGGATATGCAGTCCTGCAATGCAGCCTGGAAAAGCACATGGCTGTTAGATGCTGCACATAAGTTAGCATATGAAGCAATGAGCAGCGACGCTGCTAATGGCATGACTCACACATCACAGTGCTATAAGAAGCACTCATGCTTGATTTTCACTGAGTCAAAGTTTGAAGAGGCACAGATGCTACGCTGAGAACTTGACATAAAATGCTACAGCGCAGTGTTTTCCAATCCGCTCCCCGGGGAGCCACAGACAGTCCACGTTTTTGCTCCCTCCCAGAGCTGGAAAGGAGCAGAAATGTGGACTGTCCAGCAGGGAGCTGAGAGGGAGCAAAAACGCAGACAGGCTGTGGGTGCTCAAGGACCGGATTGGGAAAAGCTGCTTTAGCGGAATGATAAAAGTGTAGGGCTAAATCTGTATGGACTTCGGGCATTTATAGACGTCTCCAACTATTCAGGAATGTACTCTCTCCGCCCCTGCACCAATCTTTCGTATTCCCATGTTCCCTCCATCTCAGCGTGTACTGAGTGTGACAAACCTGACCTGACACACCACCCTGTCGCATAACCCAGCACGCAACCCCTTATGCTGGCCTGTCAGATCCCCCCACCCCCAATCTGTCTACCTCATCCCTGGAACATCTACAAGATCCCAATTCTGCTTTCCTGCCATGTCTAATGACGTCCCACCAGATGACAGCCAGGTGGTAAAGACCCCAGACATATAACCTAAAGACTGCCAGTTCGAATCCCTGAGAAGCCTCCTTCTGTACCCTAGAACATCGTACCTCCTGGGAGACGCACAGAAGACAGCCTGGAGGCTAAGGACCCCCATGGAACTACCTCAGAAAAGCGGCAGCTGCTTCAAATTATTCAGCTCAATTGGCAACATTGAAATTAAATTAGTCCAAAAAAAAAAAAAAAAAAAAAGTCCAGATAAGATTAGATAAACTTTTTGATCCCGCGAGGAAATTCTTGTGCATATTGCAGAAAGTACCCAGAGCAGACAAACATATAGTGATAAACAGACAAGATGCAAATATAGTACACAGTGTAAACATACAAAGTACTTTGTAGAAACAAATAAGAAACACAGAATCCCAAAAACAAATAATAATAATGTTATATGTGCAATTAATTAATTAAGCCATACAATAACCATACATAATCAAAGCTCTAAGCAAACAGACATCGTTACAGTGGGAGATCCTACGTGGGTGATCAGAATCGGCTGACAGCAATACCCATTCCCCCAAAAACTCCGCCTTTCTCTTCCCTCGTTAAGTTGCAGTAAACGTGTTACTGCAGCGACGCAGTTTTGCAAATATCATCGGCGCGCTGGCTAAAATCCCCTGTAATAAATTCAGCCTGGCGAATGCTCCCAGCTATTTTGGGTTTCGTGGAAATAACTCAATGTTAGGCTAATGTACTTACTCTGCCCCATCGCTACGGTTATTAGCGGCAGAGCTTGCGATTCTTGTTTCCCCCCCAGCCTGACATTTTGAATTTATTAGAAAATTAATGACCCAGAGTATGCCTGAACCCCTCCTCTACCTCCTCGTTCCCCTCATTCCATTGTTATCTGTCTCCTTCTCCCTCTTTTTCCTCCCCTCCTGCTTTTTTTAATATTCCTTCTTTAGGTACTCATGACACTGCCCTTCCCAAACAAACTAGTATATAGAAATTCGTAGCATCACATGCTGTTGTTCGAGGAAAGAGGGCGTATACAGGGGCGGGGTCGTAGGGGACCCGGTTGAAAGCTGAATGGCTCCAAAAGTGCCCCCTCTCCGTCGCTCACTGATTCATAACATATCATTTGCTAATGATATGGTTAAAGCCTCTTTATTAATCTTGGCCTCTCTTATGTCCCCTAAGGGTATGGTGAATGTGCGTCCTCGAACCGACAACCCTCCTCAGCTCTTTAACTGCCCCCCCCCCAGCCAACCGACTGCAGCAAAGGACCTAAAAGCCTCCCCACTCCCGGACCTTCACTCCCGCCCCCTCTGCTATACACCACAGGGCCCCCAGCTCACGTCACACCGTGCAGCAGCCAGGGAGAGTGATAATGGCACAATTTTCACCACGGCCAGCAGACCACACATACCTTAGTGGGGCCCGGCGTCTCCAACACCCGCCTCTGAACAGTGATTACGTGTGAATCTCGCCGAGCCAGATGAGGTGATTATAGCGCGGTGTCTCAGAGACGCACGCGCTCGCCATTGTTTAATAAACATATCACCCCCCATCCCCACCCTCGCTGTCACTCTCGTTCGTCCCCGTTGACATTTTCAGCGTGGTGCGTCTTGGAGCGACGCCCCGCAGGAATGCCTTTCAAGACGATCCGTCGGTGACTCACGTCGAACAGGTTCTCACCATGACAATGAAGTAGAAACGAAGCCATTTTGACAGACAGACAGAGACAGACAGACAGACAGACAGACAGATAGATACTTCAACATTTCTGAAACTGCAGGTTTACAGTAGCTTGATATACAGACAGACAGAGAGACAGACAGAGAGACATACAGAGAGACAGACAGAGAGACAGATACTTCAACATTTCTGAAAGTGCAGGTTTTCAGTAGCTTGATATACAGACAGACAGACAGATAGACAGACAGACAGACAGAGGCCTACTTCCACATTTCTGAAATTGCAGGTTTACAGTAGATCGATATACACAGACAGACAGATAGAAACAATAAATAAAAGACAACAATAAACAGTAACAGGGCAAAGTATGTCTGAGAAAGTATTGCATCCACAGAATACATGAATATGAGAATCTATCTCATCCATCCACCCAACTATCCCATAGAGCAAAGGGAACATATGACCATACTGTTTGACCACATGAATGCGAGTGCATGTGAATATGGGGGGGGGGGGGGGGGGGGGGCTAGCTGGTGATTCACGGCATCCCTGTGGAACTTGACTGTAACTCAGGAGTGTGGGAAAGCCAGGGGCAGCTTGGTGAACAGAACTACGCAACACGGGGATTTCGGACCAGAGCAGCATCTCACTGGGACAGGAAATAAACTGGTGTCATGCTAAACAAACTGAAATCCTGGAAAAGGTGTGTGGGAGACAAACACTGCCAATAGGGGCATGTACAGGGGCGTGGCCACAGGAACACTGACTCCAGCTGAAAGCTGATTGGCCCGTCACCTGTCACTCAATGATTCAAAACCCATCATTGGCTAAAAATAAGGTTGGTCCTTCTGTTTGAATTATGATCCCTATTATGTTCCCCAGCTTTAAAAAAGAATCCTGGAATTGCCCCTGCTGCACATCCAATCCCACAGCACAGAAGTTCAGGTTTAATGTGGGGGGGGGTGTCTATGGCAACAGTCAAAACAAAAGCATAATGCAGCCACAAACAGGGACACTGTGAATGAGAATACAAGATAGATCCCATCCATCACATATTTTTTTCAGGAATAAAATGCACGAAATTGGAAGCGATCCCTAAAGGTGTTTGGTTAATCACGCTTGGCACAACACACCTGTTACTATAATGTAGCACATCGCAAACAGTGCGTGCTACCTGCATTAGTCCTTCAAACGTCAACCACTGTGCCATACCTCCTAAGCATCCTCCTGAGAGGATGCATCCTTCATCTCTTAGGGCTGCCATAGCGACACTCTTACACAGACGTATACTCTATCCTATTTTGTCAGACGCAGACTGATACACAATTTAAATGGTCTAAATCGGATTTCGTGCCATTAAAGAAATGAATAGACAAAAAAATTAAGAGAGTCAGCCGTGCATCTTCCGGGGCGTGTGACGATGGGGAAGCCGAGTGTGTGGGGCTCCTCTGGGTCTGTTCCAGTTAACAGGAGACTCGCTGTATGCTGTGTGCCCATATTGGTCTCTGCTCTTAAGGCAGCAATCAAACAAACCTGCAGAATGGCTTTCAATCGCATTGTAATTACCAGACGTCGAGGATTTCACAGAAGCAGTGTCCCGAGACGCATGCAGACTACATGCTCATATATGCACATACTCAGGGACGGTCAAACCTGCACATACATGGACAAATATGCTGGTAGGGGGAAAAAAAAACGATGCTGGCTACATTTCTAAATACCACGTATGAGGTAAGAATTCCATCTCGATCACAATGGCCGTCAGAATTCCTGCGATGGGTTGGAGCCCCATCCTGGGTTGTTCCCTGCCTTTGCGCCCGTAGCCTCCAGAATAGGCTCCTTGTGGCCCTGACTAGAACAAGCAGTTTCAGAAATGGGATGGACGGATGGATGGATGGACGGATAGATGGATAGACGGACAGACGGATGGGTGTCTATCAGAACTCTCCTTGGTGTTGAGCCCTGTATCAGTTTTTAACCTTTGATCACAATAGAAAAAACTGCAAATCGATTGAATCCACATTTTACCGAAGCATAAACGGATTCGCTAATTTGTATTATATCCTTTTGCTAACATTTTGCCCTTTAAGTACAATAAGTCTTTTCGGTCTTCATTGCCTTGGGTAACACTGAAGTTCAAGTTTTTAATTATTTACAAGGCTGTTGCACTGAGGCAGAGATGCCGGAGAGTTAAGACCGAATTGAAAAAAAACAGCCCCTTCAAGAAACCAAACATACAGCAAAAAAACACGAGAGAAGAACATCAAACACCCAAATGTACCCCTTCCTCTTCATCTGGGACATGCTCCAAATCTACCCAGCGGCCCCATTTAGACCCTAACGAGGTGGGCCAATCAGAGTCAGCTGGGCTCCCTGTCATGGGCCATGCAGTACGCAAGCGCTTACTGGTGACAGGTTGCTATGGAGAATAATACCATTTATATCATTTATATCAAACAAAAGGTGATTTCGAGAATACAAATACTTTTGCTGGGAGTGATTTACACATACTCCCTTACTGCAGATTTCCAGAATTTGATGTTCGTTCACTTTGAGTGTTAAATGGTGTTTTTATAGCTAAAGTGCTTTTTTCTGTTAACCTTGCAGTGTGCTTTGGAATCTGGTACTTATTGATTGCAGCATCACAGAGTTCATGTGAAACTGCTTCAAACATGTACTTAAGCAACATTAAACTGAGATGAGGAAAGGAATTTAAAAAAATGGGTCGTACCATTCTGTGGGGAGAGTCTGGCAGCCTGGAGTGGCTCTGCACCTGGGTGGGCTGCGGGAATGATGGGTAAAGGCGACGGGACCACACCCGGGCCAGCGAGGTGGAAGATCTCCTTCCTTCAGCATGTATTATCTCTGGCTCAGGGAGAGAATCGATATTCTCCAGCAGAACCCCCCCCCCCCCCGTAGAAGCCAAGAGTCAGAGTCGGCCAAGCTGAGGCGGGAAAAAGCAATATCTCGTCCTTTTAACCCTAAACCTATGAAATCATTTGGCGTGCTCTCAAGCACCGACTCCTCGACCATTACCCTGGAAGCGGCCATTCAGGGGCTGCCGTTTCAGCTGGCTGGCCGTCGGACTTTTCCAGAGGGGCCCGTGGCAGTGACCTTGACACCGACTGTGAATAAATGCGAGCGGCTGGCTGTTTTTTAATAAAGGATTTAAAAGCGCGATGAGATGGATGTCAGACAGAGGCATCTGCAGGAATGCTCAACACCAGGAATTTGAAGAAAAAAAAAAAGGTCACAGAACATTCTAGAAAGAAAAAGTGGCTATTATACACGGACCACTCACGCTGACGTACGCTGGGGTATTAAACTTATGAAATCACTTTCCGTAACAGTCCTTCAGTCTCGCCACCGGCGCTCTCCCCTTCACATACACACCCCGCTTCTCCTCAGACGAACACACCTTCATTGACTTGGATAAGAGCAGGTCACAGAGACCCACTGATGTACTCAGTGTAGGAAGCCGCCCTGCATTTCCCTGTTTCCAGAATCAGAATCCAACTTAATCTCCGAGTGCAGACAAGCAGTTTGTTTTTGTGTAGGTGGTGGCCTCACGTGTACAATTAAACAGACAATCCGTACGAAGATTTAAGGAAAACAATAAACAGACAAAAGTAAAACAGAAGCAGAAACAGAAATATAAAATAATAAATGAACAAGACATAAATAAAAGGTGAGACAACGAAATGTAGGTCACACACGGGCTTTGGGGTTTGCGCAGATAAGCTTATGAAGTCCATATGAATATGAAAGTCATGCAGCTGGTGATTAGTTATTAGGTTTTTGAAATTTCCTGCGTCAATTAAATCACCTCATTCACCAAATGTGGGTTAAAGACGGGGAACAAAAAATTGCTAGCGTTTTCTTGTTCACCAATGGTCCGTTTCTGAACGTTTTTGAACTCTAGGGGTCCGTCAAGACGGGTCTGTTTTCCGCGGCGGTATCTGAGAGGGTGAGGCCAGCCGGCCGAACAGGATAATGCATGGATGAGCTGCAGGGGGCGCCGTGGTCACACTCGTGACCGTTGAAAGGTCACGCTCGGTACGGGTGCGTGAGCACATTGTGTCAGCCGTCTCAGCACACGCGTCGGCCCGGAGATACCCTGCGGGATGATTTGCAACACTGCCTCCATTTTTCAGGACCTTAATATCTCAGATGGACGCTCCAGGACCACCTCTGCATGCCCCCTTAATATTCCATATGTGTTCTGAAGCAGCAGCAGCACCCCAAACCTAGTCAGAGCTTGGAATAACTTCACGATTCTCTGTCTGGGGCTGGCAGTCGGTAAGGGCGGGGGGTGTTATTGCTTTGGGCCATCCTCACGGGACTGACCGCGATCAGACGAGACGAAAAGCAAGGCCGCTTCACGCAGCGCTCACGTCTTCGCGCCAGCGGGAAACCGACAGATGCGCCGCACTCAGACACTCGCTGGTCAGCATTTCTCATACTGGCTGTGCGAAAAGTGATGTCACTGCTGAGCGCCGCCCGAGTGCCGCCGCTGCTTTCTGACGGCGGTGAAACCGGTCCGACGCAGCTGTGTGATGGATGCTTCTCTCCAAAGACCCGTCTATCCTTTCACTTCATTCCGGCTGCACCAAATCAGCGAGAAATACATCCTTTAAGGGTACAACAGCGAGTAATACATCCTTTAAGGGTACAACAGCGAGTATTACATCCTTTAAGGGTACAACAGCGATTTCACTCCCAGGAAACAGGACCAGCCAGCTGCCTTACTGATAACCCCACCAGACCTTTCCCAAAGCACGGGCACTATGCGAAACGGACATCGTTAACACGTGATTGGACCTATCAGCTCTGCCCTGACCCCGATACACCCTGGCATATGTCTCAGCTCAGGAACGAGCTGTAGGACATCCACACCCACCTCGTCTCGACCGGAGTCGCCCGACTTCTGACATTCTAGGAGATTACAGCTAGCTAACCAATTGGCTTTTTTTTTTTACACTTCGGAAGTAGGCGTTGGAGATCCCCCGGTGTGTGGACTAAGCGCCGGTCAGGCTGGGGTCGGGATTCTGGGCTCATGAATGCTCGCCTGGACGTGACGTGGGTCAAAGTCTAATCGGCAGGATGTGTACTGATGAGGGGGGGAGAGGACAGGGGTACGGGTTAGGGGGCACGGGGAGAAGGGATGGTGAAGCAGTGCTTCTCTGTAAAGGAGACTAGAAAACCTGTGCCTTTCTCTCTCCTTTATCCTCTATCTTTTACTTTCTCTTTTTCTATCTTTGTCATTCATTCATTCAGCCCTTACAGGACATCTGTCAGAAACATGGGCTCTGCAAAATGCAGAATATCACTCTCTGTGCCTGTTTTCAGACACCAATCATATGTATTGCAGGAATTACATTGGAAGAGGAGCACCCCCCCCCCCCCCCACCACCCACCACCACCACCACCACCATACTTGGTTACTCGGTTGCTCTGAATTGCAGATGCTATGCGAAGATAAATGGCCTAATTAGTGGGGAAACAGTTACTGCAGAACTGCTGTGTGTCGCCCTCGATCTGTGTGTTGCCATCGATCTGCGTGTCATCATCGATCTGCGTGTCACCATCGATCTGTGTGTCACCATCGATCTTTAATCTCAGTTGGTGCAGGTTCCTTCCACAGGGAGAGGCGATACAGGATGGGCAATTCCCAAATGTGGGTAGCTTTCCATTTGGAACAGGGCTTTACTTAGGAAAGAAGAGGCATTGGGATGTTATGTAATGTAATTATGGGTAGGAGAAGAAAAGTAACATCCTTTGCGTTTCATGACAAGCATGTGTATTAGGACTGAAGAAGAGTTACTATACAACAGCTTAGTCTGGTCTCAAAGAAAATCTATATCTACATCAATACAGTGTACATGAATGACGTCCGTTAAAAGTTTTAAACTGGGAAATAAAACTCAAAATACTTCCGAAAAAGGTTTTCTGTACAGTTACGTCCCATCACAAAAAACGCTACCTAAAAGTAAAACAAAAAATTTGAAAATAATGAAAATACAATGCTCACAGCCCGCAAATCACCACTACTCCACAGTAAACATGGATAATTGGGGATTCTTGTTACCAACATTACGGAACCCTGCGTGGTTGGGCCTCATTACGGAACCCTGCGTGGTTGGGCCTCATTACGGAACCCTGCGTGGTTGGGCGTCATTACGGAACCCTGCGTGGTTGGGCCTCAGTACGGAACCCTGCGTGGTTTGGCGTCATTACGGAACCCTGCGTGGTTGGGCCTCATTACGGAACCCTGCGTGGTTGGGCCTCATTACGGAACCCTGCGTGGTTGGGCCTCATTACGGAACCCTGCGTGGTTGGGCCTCATTACGGAACCCTGCGTGGTTGGGCGTCATTATGGAACCCTGCGTGGTTGGGCCTCATTACGGAACCCTGCGTGGTTGGGCGTCATTACGGAACCTTGCGTGGTTGGGCGTCATTACGGAACCCTGCGTGGTTGGGCCTCATTACGGAACCCTGCGTGGTTGGGCCTCATTACGGAACCCTGCGTGGTTGGGCCTCATTACGGAACCCTGCGTGGTTGGGCCTCATTACGGAACCCTGCGTGGTTGGGCCTCATTACGGAACCCTGCGTGGTTGGGCCTCATTACGGAACCCTGCGTGGTTGGGCGTCATTACGGAACCTTGCGTGGTTGGGCGTCATTACGGAACCCTGCGTGGTTGGGCCTCATTACGGAACCCTGCATGGTTGGGCCTCATTACGGAACCCTGCGTGGTTGGGCCTAGCTTATCGCCACAAAGTCCTGCAAAGTCCGGCAGAGCGGAGACGGCCCGACAGCAGGCAGGAGAACCAGACAGACACGTCCGAGTTTGAGAATTAACCTGAATTAACCTCCCACTGGAGAGAAGGCAGGAAAAAAACATACAAAGGGGCATACATAATTGATAGAAACAATTAACCGATAAATAATTAAGTTATTGATTAAATTAATAAAGAATGGAAAGTCTCCCGAGAGCTAAAGCAGACAGTGAAGCAGATCTCTCTGACTGAGACTCTCCTTCCCACCCTGTGTAGACGGTGTCTCCGCTGCGCAGGATCAGAAATCAAAATGTTTCTCCGCCTGTCGTGGAGACTGCTGGTGACCAATCAGGTGAGCCGAGGCTCATAACCTTCATCCCGGCTCGAACTGTAGACACAGGGAGCCTCCGGCCTCCTCATCCTGCTCTCTCTGCCATCACACACCTGTGGGAGGATGTCGGGCAAAGAGGGGGGGAAATCCTCCCAGGCTGGGGGTGCTAATTACCACGGCAGCAGGTCGAGTCACGCGTCTGTGCTAAGGGGGGGGCGGTGATGCGCGTGGCCATGGTAACAAGGCTTTCCACGTCGTCCCACATTGACAAGATAATGACCAGGACTGTTTCTCGCCCGCCGCAGTACCCCAGCTCTTTTCCTGAAAAAATGTGTGATGAAATCTAGTTGCTTTTTCACGCCCCAGAACCTGGGGCCTGAGGCTAGTGGGAGTGAGAAGGCTTCTGGCTGCTGGAATAAACCACTAATGATGAGGGTTTTACATGTGCAGTACTGCCTCCTTATTGGCTCCCTCTGGCCTGGATTCTGATTGGCTAGTCTGGTATCCTATCCTTCACATCCTGCCACCTGATTTTGATTGGCTGGCCTGTGTAATTCTTTAGGGAATGTCGCTGGACTGTGATTGGCCAATCCGATATCTAATCCTTTAGAACTTGCCACCAGATTTTGATTGGCTGGCCTGCGATTTAATTCTTTGGGGAATGTCGTCGGACAGTGATTAGCCAATCCGCTACGCAATCCTTCAAATCCTACTACCATATATTGACCATCAAGCCTAATATCTTAACCACACGGAGGGAGAACAGCTTCAGTAATCGTACGTTGTTGTGTAGTAAATAGTAAACATTAGTAAATAGTAACATGCGTACATCTGGGCACAGCAGCTGTTCACCAAGCAGATAACTCCAAATTAAGAGGTTCTCTCAGCACGTCTGGGCCGCCAATCCCGCTGACAGTCTCCGTTTTTGTTGTCATTCCTGTTTAGGAACCACGGCACTGTCACGGATGGCAGGGCGACGGCATCACGTCCCAAGCCATAGGGGCGCAGGCTGCCGCACGAGTGGGACATTAGGGCCAGCTGGGCAGACAAAGAAATAACAGACCAGTGTCAGACCACAGCACTTCCTCCGAGTAGAGATGCATGATTATCAGCAACCTCAGAGGCTGGCAGCCACTATTTCCTCTATCACGTCTGCCAATCTCCTGTCCCGGTCGCTGACATCACTCCTCAGACTGTGCATTTAATACAACAGCAAGAGACGCGGAGCCTGTTTCCCAGCTAAAAGCAAAGTGTGTGCTCTTCTTTTAAAGTAAACGTGGTAATGAAGCGATTTGTGGCCACATACTGTATGTGACGAAGCAACCATACATCCCCTCCCGCCTGCCTGCCACCCCCCACCCCCCACCCCACCACACAGACACTAATTACTTTGCATGAGCCTATCACGTTCCTCGAGCTGGGAAAGCACGTTTATTATCTGCCACACTAATTACCAAAATATCTGAGGCTGTCTGGATAGAGTTTCCCCAGGGAGAGAAGCACCAGATTCAGCTTGAGTGCAAAGTGTGGTGGTACAGAACCAGTACAGGAGCTTTACTGGTACGGATACATCCAGAGAGCCAGGCCTTGCGGATTTCACGTCTTTAAAATCTTCGAGTGAGGGATTTATGTATCAGGGTGGGGGTGGTGGGTTAGCAGTCTGTGCGTGGGATTGGAAGATCACCGCTAGGCGCCCTGGCCATGGCAGACTGCCACGTGCCTGTGGCCCTTTCAGCGAGACCCTCGACCCCCAGCTGCAAGGCTGCTGCAGGCTGGCCGGCCTTGTGCTGTCACTCCCAAGCTCACGCTCACCTGTACGTGTCTCTCAGGGAGAGCAAGGTGGGGCAGCCGAAAAGAGAATTTCCCAACAGGGATCAATGAAGTATCACTATTCCATGTAACACACATGAGAAACATAACAGGCAGCCCCCGGCTTAACGTCCGACTTACGGACAGCTCGTACTTACGCACAGCTCGTACTTACGCACAGCTCGTACTTATGAACAGACGGCCATAAAGCCTATTATATAAAAAATTCTGGTTAAATACAATAGTCTGTAATGAGGAACGCACACGCTAACTGTGAGACGCTCGTGAAAACACTGTGCGGCTTCACCGATTGGTCGGCTCGAGGAACAGTACAGCACCATATGTAGTTACTTTTATTATTACTGTATTATTATTATGTACCGAGTTATTTTTCCGACTTACCTACAAACTCGACTTAAAGACTCAGGGAAAGGATCTCATCCGTAATCTAGGGACAGTCTGGTGTTATTCTATGTCAATTTCGTATTTTTTTCTTTCTTTTTCTTGGTAGCCCTCACGTTTTGTCCTGTCAAAGGAGTCATTTTTACGCTTCACCCGGGTCACAGTACACCTGTTCTCCCTGTTACCCACAAGCCCTTGCTTCTATAGCGGCCAGAGGCATATGCAGGAACCGGGCCGCATGGCCCCTGCCCCTGCTGAAAGCTGATTGGCCTACGAGTGCCCCATCCCCTGTCACTCACCGATTTTAAACACTTCATTGGCTAATGATAAGGTTGGCCCCTGAATTACACCCCTCATCTTAAAAAAAATCCTAGAAAGAAATCTGCAGTGGTCTTCCATTTGTCGTCCGCCATTGTCAACGTGAGCACCGTGGTAACAGTGCACAGTATAGCTGCAGGGAGAGAACCTCAGCTGGGTGATTTATTATGGGATGGTAACGACCCAACTGTGCAACTGCGCGAGCTCCACTGGACACGAGCCACCGCCGTTTGTGGCCCGAGGCGTATCCACTCGCTTATCAAGGTCATGTGACTGCCTGGGGTGTGCAGGCTGCAGGGGATACCTCTGTAAGCCAGTGAACCTCACCACAGTCACCCGTAAGTCACATGTTAGTCCCATGTTACAAAGAACGAGGAAATGAATGGCTACAGGGGGCTCTACATCACCAAGAAGTACACCCCCCCCCCCATGATAGGGGGGTGTGGCTAATTGAAGAAGCAGGAATAGAGAGGCCAACACCAGCTGCACTGCAACCTGGCAAAGTTAACGTCCCCCTCCCCTGAAAGATACAGATGCCTCACAATTTGGAATGCTACATGTTCCCTGTGCACTGGACCCCCACTATAGAACGTGCACTGGACCCCCACTATAGAACGTGCACTGGACCCCCGCTATAGAACGTGCACTGGACCCCCACTATAGAACGTGCACTGGACCCCCACTATAGAACATGCCTGTCCAGATGGGACCCCCGCTATAGAACGTGCACTGGACCCCCACTATAGAACATGCACTGGACCCCCGCTACAGAACGTGCACTGGACCCCCACTATAGAACATGCCTGTCCAGATGGGACCCCCGCTATAGAACGTGCACTGGACCCCCACTATAGAACATGCCTGTCCAGATGGGACCCCCGCTATAGAACGTGCACTGGACCCCCACTATAGAACATGCCTGTCCAGATGGGACCCCCGCTATAGAACGTGCACTGGACCCCCACTATAGAACATGCCTGTCCAGATGGGACCCCCGCTATAACATCGGGCCACACGGGACCCCTGCTATGGAGCGCATGTCCACACAGCTTAGAAATCAAAGGCAGAAGAATATAAATAGAATTAGAATTTAGTGATTAGTTGTCACTGTTGACACACCACAGCACACAGTGCACAACAATGAAATGTGTCCCCTGCATTTAACCCGTATGTGACAATCTGACACAGCAGGGGGCAGCTAATTCAGCGCCCAGGGAGCAGTGCTTGGGGGGGCAGTACCTTGCTCAGGGTACCTCAGTGGTGCCTTGCTGATCGGGGATTCGAACCTGCAATCTTTCAATTATGAGTACGCTTCCCTAACCATCAAGCCACCACTGCCCTACAAATAAATAGACAAGCAGGGAAAGGATGTACAAATCTACAGGGCACAGAGACAGCCACAATGGACTTACAGGTCACAGAGACAGCCACAATGGACTTACAGGTCACAGAGACAGCCACAGTGGACTTACAGGTGGACTTGCAGGGCACAGAGAGAGCGAACGTAGATCTAAGGGACACAGAGGCAGCAACAGTGAACCTTCAGGGCACATAGATGGTGACAGCAAACTTACAGGGCACAGTGACAGTGAACCTACAGGGCATATAGATGGTGACAGCAAACCTACAGGGCACAGTGACAAAGACAGTACATTTATAAGGCACAGAGATAGAGAGAGCAGACCTACAAGGCACACAGTGACAGTACACTTAGACGTACCCACCCCAGCACAATGTGGCCCAATGTAACAGGCACGTCCCTGTCAGACACGGCGATTCCAGGGGCATGGATGAAAGCCCATTCACATTACATCCAAACACACGCTGGTACAGTTTCTCTCAAATGCATATTCATTCTGGGGGGGGGGGGTGACTTTAACACCAGGTGGCCTAGTATTAATAGAGAGTATAACAGGAGTTGAGTCATTCTATAGCTGGCTCGGTGCAGCTTGTGAGGGCCCTGAATAGCCCCCCGTGACACACCTTTGTCAGTGGGCCCTAATAGGTCAATTAAAGGAACTGGGGCCCAGCAAGAGCACGGGAGGCCCCTGTGTGGGTCGGGGGCTGGGTGCACGGCGCCAGACCTTCAGGGATCACTAAGCCGGGCCCATAACCAGGCGAGCTGAACCTCCTCTGCTTGGCTGACATTTGAGAGACGCACCCCTGCATGCTCTCGCAGACAAACACGCTCATGCTGCTGCACACACAACCACAGAAGCATCAGATATAATTAAACACACCAAAATCCCACAAACACACTAAACCACGCAGGCTGATTCAACCGGGGCCAGCTTACCGCATGTTTATTCATTTTCTTACAAATGAAAGTCAATTAGCACATTCTTGTCCATACGGTGAGCACAAAAGCAGCTGAGTGACTCAGCACCCAGGAATGGGGCGTGTAATTTCGGCGTGGCCCCCAGATGGGCCAGACCCTAACAGCGTCTGGAGCTGGAGTGTCGGACATTGTCCGTGCTGAGCCACTCACGTCCGGCTGAGTGGAGCGAGCATCTCTCAAAAACACCTGCATCCAGCTCCGTCCCACATCAGCTTTAAAACTCACATGCATTTCAGAAGGGGGGGGTGGGGGGGGCTGTCTCAATAATTAATCACATCATTTACATTGTATTTGTTTAGCAGATGCATTTATCCAAAGTGGCGCACATTTCTGAGAAAGCAGAGTCAGTCAGTCTCCGGGGTAATTGGAATTTAGGGGTCCAATGATGACGTCATTTGGCTGCGCCAGGGGTTGGAACTAGCATCCTACTGATCATAGGCACCGTGTCCTAGTCTGCTGACTCACAGACCTCCCCCAAACCTTTTGTAGGTGCTAGTAGGAAGTTCCCGACAAAAACAGAAATGCAAATATTCGTTTACGTGTGTGTGTGTGTGTGTGTGTGTGTGTGTGTGTGTGTGTGTCTGTGTGCGTTGTCTTGGTGCAGAAGGGAACATGGACAGCGGGTCAGTCTGGAACCCCAAACTCTGTGTGAATCTCAAAATGTGTACTTCACTGTACTGGTGTTCTAGTGCGCCTGTTTAATGTCATCTTCCATCGCCGTAGACCCATTCCAATACTAAGAACACAAGTACAGAGGATGGTAAAAAGCCCGGGTTGCTGGTCTAAGTCCGCCCCAAATATCAAGGGTACATCAGTTGCATCCTCGGCAAACAAGACCAAACCCATGATTCATCACACACCAAGTTCATTCTTGGAAGGCAGGTTAGCAAGACTGGTTTTGCCAAGACTACAAGTAAGGTCTGAGCTCTTGGTTTTGAGATTCACCCTCTGTCCCCAACTCCCTCAGAGTGCGAGCCCGCTTCAGTCACGATCCGCGATGCAGTATGGAGCCCCCGGTGGCTGTAGATCACAGCTCAACCCCCACCCGGCATTGCCGATTTGGAGAGCCCAGCCCAGAATGACAGTCCTCCGGTACATCACGCCGGGAGCCGTCATTTCCCTGGAAACGGGGGAAAATGTTATAGCAGCGAGTGATTACTCCAGATCACAGTAATCGCGAGAGTGGAACAGCATCGGTGTCAGCCAGTACCACCGGTGGTTGTGTTCCCTGCCGACCTGTCGGTGGGATTTCAGTAAAGTCCTCACTTTGTCACCCCCGAATTACACACATGCAAAGACGGCAAGACAGGCTAGCTGCAGGATGCAGTTTTAATTGCAGCTGCTAAACACGTGTGAATGTCTCACTTTTGTTTTTTTAAGCATTGCTTTAGAAGTTAGCGGTCGAACTGGCGCTCCCTGTAGGCTGCGGGTGAACGGCACCCCCCCGACTCGTTACCTGGGAGCAAACGCCGAGCTCTCGCTCCATAATTGGCGCCTGATTGCATCAGCGGTGTCACGCTCGCAGGAAACGCACACGCAAGCAGGCAGGAGGTGGGGTGGGGGGGTGACGCCCCGCTGTTCCCAGATTGTGTGAGCCCCCACCTCTTCATTCCGGCACAGAGCGCCAGTCCTGACAGAGGCATTCCCAAGCTGCCAGCGGTATTCTGAGAGGATTCCCTGGAAGCCTCCCTCATGTCCAATACTGAAAGCCCGCCCCCACCCCAAGTGCAGCACTCACAAGTGTTTTTGTCCAACGGCGGTCCGCAGTGTGTCACTTGAATGGCTGATGTCACCCTCACACACACACACACGTGACACACACGTCTACCTATCTTCGTTTTTCAGGCTGACAGTGTGTGTTGACAAACTTTGAGTTGTTCTATTAATTCAATTAGATTGAAGTTCTTTGTGGGGGAAATGGAGAAAGGTGATTCTAAGATAAGGTGGGGGGGCCACAAGAGACATAATTCATACAGTGGGCCGAGCTAATGATGTGCTTTGAATCGTTGAGTGACAGGGGATCGAGAGACACTTCAAGGGCCAATCAGCTTTCAGCTGGGGACTGTATGTGCTGCTGGAAACGATAAACATCAGGAAAGAGACAGGGGTCTGATTTGGGGGAGGGGGTGGTGTGAATGGCATGCACGCACACGTGTGCACGCACGCACGCACGCACGCACGCACGCACACACACACACTTTACACCAAGGACAATGTTTCTATTCAGAAATTGCCCAATAGCCCATATTCTAGCAAAGGCACAGAGTTATTATATGGGCAGGCAGTGGAGGGGATTTCATTAGAGCGGTCTCTCTTTCCTTTGTCACTACGCTCTTTCTGTATTTCCCTCTGGACATGGCGCATGGTGACGGGCTACTCAGGCCTGTGCAAGTTGTTTTGTGCAGAAGGACCGGCTCCTTACACTTTCATTCGATCCACGCGGGAATCTGACCGCCACGGATCTTATTCCACGCCTGACCTGTAGGGGGCAGGCACCGACGACGTCACACATTCGCGCACAAACCGATTAGGAGCGCGACGGCGGCGCGTGTTGTTTGACGCGCACCACAGCGTATTCGATTGTGGGTAATTCCCACGCCACTCTGTCATGGCAGTTTCATCTGATATCTGACGGTGGTGCAGGCCCGGGGGTAAATTCTGGGGGGGGGGGGTTCACTCTAGGAGGATTCCTCTGCTGGGTTATAAAACGGTCACGGTGAAGTGGTTTAGTCTGTGCATTAAGCTTGTATACATTTTGAATATCAATTCGAATTAAATATATAACTCATAGGAAGAATAAATTAAATATTATTTTGGAAACAGATATGAGTCATTTGACTGTCACTGGAAGGATAGATATCTTATGAAAATGCAGTATTAGGTTAATAAAAATTAATCGTATACATTAACGCAAATTGAATTGTATACATTCACAAGCATAAATGTTGGCGGTTTTTAATTTTGTTTAATGAACTTTGTAATTAAAAGCCATGAGCGAGAGGTTGGCGATGGGGGTCTTGATCACGTCATGGTCTTTACGGCGACTAGGTACCGAGGTTTTGGGAACCAAGGGGAGGAGCAGCGCAACATGGAGGGAATGCAGAGGACTTCCTGGGGAACATGTGCAGAGAGACGCGGAACCGCTGGGCCGGCCGTCATCCCAGCACAAACGGATTATTATCACTGCAAAAAGAATGCCTTACATACCGTGTGGATACGGTGTGGGGACTGCAGGACAGCGAGGAGCACGGGGGCGGAGACCATCGGCCACAGCTGACCTTGGCCCCCCAAGGATGTTTTCCCCCCTACTTGTGAATCTTTGGTTCCTTTCCTCCACTCCTCTTCTGCCATTCTTTCCTTCCCTGTTCCATTTCACGTACCATTTTGATTTCACATAAACGACACAGTAATTGATTGCCACACACTCTTGTCAAGTACCTAGGGCTGTTATGAAAGCAGCTACATGAGAATGAATTGAACTGAATTGGTTTAAGGTTAAAGTATGACCTCAATTAACATGTTAAGAGAAGTTAAACACGTGCACTGAGCAGGATTAGATACCTCAGCACCAGTTTATGCCAAAGATTAATGAATTTATAACCCCACACAAAATACTGTAGCGGTTAACAACATACGCGCACTGACCCTAAGGTTGTCGGTCTGGGGGGGGGGGGCACTTTAATTAATTGCTCCTCTGAAATATCGAGGCTCAACTAAGAGGTGAAAAACATGAAAATGTGGCTTTGGATGAAAGGTTGTTGCCTTACGACAAGATGTTAATCCCTTTGTGCGATTTCCCTGCGGCCACATAAAGTTCACCTGTCACTCACTACAGACAAAACCAGCCACCGTTCATGTAACGTTCATGTCGATTTTAAGAAAGGAAGAATCCAAAGGCATGGAAATCGTGTACATCCTGCTGCCACTGCTTTTCGAGGGTGGCGCCCTCTGCTGGTGAAAGTGAGCAATGGTAGGTGCGGCTTAAAAAAATCTGGCCATCCATCCATCCATCCATCCATCATGCATGCATCTTGCAGCTGTTTATGCTGGACAGAGTTGTGGGTATTACCCTTATTACTGCAATCATCGTCATCATCATCATCATCATCGTCATCATCACGGGAATGCAGCCCAGCTGCAGCACAGAGCGAACATCTGCTCTCCGCATCTGACATGACCGCAGTGATGCTCTGTCTTTCTGTGGGGACCAGGCTTGTCAGTGCGTCCTCCGAGCCAGCAGGGGGCAGCGCCCCACACGCAGCACCGAGGTCAACACATATCCCAACCTGCACACCCCCCAGACCTGACCCGCTCCGGCAAAAGCCCCAACGAGGGGGGGATTACTGCTCAGGGCTCAGGTTGCAAAGTAACGATAACGGCGATAGCCACAGTAACACACAGAGGAAGGTGAGTGCTCCAGACGAACATTAGAACACTTCCCCCCCCCCCCCGGGGGCATCACAGAGGTCACGGCTACGGATCAGCGGCCAGCATCAGTGGCCCATCATCTGGACATCAGCGAATCCGGGGGACAAACGAGGGAACACGCAGATGTGCTCGCACCAGGGGCGTCGGGGGGAGGAGCCAATCAGAAGAGCCCATCAAGCATGAAGCCAGAAGACCAGCAACACACAAAAAACACACCGGTACCTGTTTTTATGCACTTTCCCGTAAGACAAAGCTGCCTCTCAAACCACAACAAATTGTCCAGGAGAGCTTATTAATTTGACAGCTGCCCTTGTGTCACCCGAGATCCCCACCGGGGACACATTAACCCACCTGCTGCTAAGGGGAGGGGGGGGGGGGTAAACGAGCAGAAGTTATCTGGCACAGGATCACACTCGAGTAGGTGGTGAGCAAGTCCCGCAGATGCTAGCAAGGTACAGATGCCAGAAACAGTCTGTGGATACGAGCATCTCCAAGAAGAACCCGAGAAGGACCGTAAATCGGAACTCAGGACCGGAAAACAACCGACAGATGACTGAGAGCGGATTTCAGGGGACGGGCAGTCACCAGTCAGCCAATCAGAGCTCTGAATCGCTGAGACGACCCCAGAGCCTAAAGCACACAGCAAACAGTGAGCAGATGCATCATCCTCACGCCTGGAGCTCTCCAAAAGCTGGAGCCTTCAAACAAGATGCTTCCCCCCCCCAAGACCTGGACAGCTGAAGACAGGAAACAGGCAGCTCACTCACGGTTTTGAAGTCCTGGGGTTCACACTCGTGGCCTTGGAAGCGGCAGTAGAGCATCATCTCCCGCAGGTCGTGACCCACTCTTTCGGCGAACTCCCGCATGCTGAAGGGTTTGGGTTTGTAACCCGTGAAGTTGGCCCTCTCCGATAAGAAGTCCAGCACGTCGGGCTCGGCCAGCCGCGGCTCCTGAATGCGCAGGTGCACGTCCAGCAGCGCCAGCAGCTCGCCAGCGTGGTACAAGTCATTGCGCGTCAGCTTGGTGAACCGGTAGGGGTTGAGGTTGCACACGGTGATGGCGGGGAACACCAGGCTCCCGGCAACGGCAGCGTCCACGCGTGTCACGTGCGGATACGAGAAGAAGTAAGCCAGCCGCTCAGCACTCTCCAGCGCCAGCAGGCCCAATGAGGCCAGCAGGGCGGCGCCCCAGAGCAGGCGCCGCACGGTGTGGGGTCCACGGGTGCCGAAGACAAAGCGGAGCCCGTGTAGCGTGGACCGTTGGGCAAAATGGTGCCAAGATGTCGAGGAGCGGAGGCTGCCCCCGCTGGCCTCGCTGCCACAGCTCTCCTTCAGCTCCATGGCGAGGGCCCCTGGCTCCACCGGCCCCCGGGAGGGGGCACAAGTGAATGGTGGGAATCTGAAGACTCTGCTACAATTCAGCTGAGGACCCTGTGGGTTGAGAAACAGGCAGAGAGATTAACCCCTTCTGGCGTCTCCTACCCCTTTAAATACCCCCAATACTTAAAGGGGGGGGGGCATTAAGATGTCAGTCTTCCTCAGCCACTTCTGACTTTGAGTGGTACAAAGTGGAGAAGTGTAGAAAAAGAAGACCCCCCCCCCTTCCGTGAATCAGGTACTGAGTGGAGAAATCGTCCTAAAATATATAAAGTAATGAGCCCACCCACACACGCACACACCCACTCCCTGCAGCCACGCCGCTCTCCGCGATTTACCCCCCGCCCCCCCCAAATGGCACTAACGAGGAAGACTAAGCACCACAGTGTAGCGAGACACCGTCCAGCCGCCGCTCCTGCCCGTGCGTGGGGGGGGGGGGGGGGTGAGAGGAGGGGCGGGTCTGGAGAGAATGTGGGTGAGAAGCATGCGGACGAGCTCCTCCGCCGGTTACCCGCGCGAGCCGCACCTCCTCTCCACTCCCGCTGCTGCCACCGCCGCCGTTCTCTCCCGCTCCTCTCGCCAGCGCATCCGCGGAAGCAGTGAGTGGCGGAACAGGGGAGAGAAACAGGAGACTCTCAGAGAGAGAGAGAGAGAGAGAGAGAGAGAGGGAGAGAGAAAGAGAGAGAAAAACGGCAAGGGAGGGTGGGCAGAGGAAGCTTGCATGCACTCAAAAAAAAAAAAAAAAAAAAAAAAAAAAAAAACAGACGACGTTTTCTGTGCTCATTTAACACGCTTCTGTGCCCCACCACCCGCTACTGCCTCATGCCTTAAGGGGGCGACGGCGAGTAACAGGCAGGAAGTGAGGTGGAGTGAGACGCAGCATGGTGGGTAGATAAAGGTTCTGTTGACGGGGGGGGGGGGGGGCATCGTTTATTGTTTGAGGCTCCCCCACATGGATGGGGTGGGGGGGGGGGGCAGACAGTGTATGTTGGGGGCGGAAGGGTCCGCTTTACAGACCAGCAGTAACAGGAGACTAGATGCTGGGCAACCCCACTGGGGGCCGGTCGATGGCGGGGGGCGTGGCCATCGATCGCACGAGTGCGGCCTGTGAACGCGGTCGATGGCGAGCGGCAAACACAAATCTCATTATCGACGGCAAGCCGCTTCAAAACATCGCAGCACAGAGTTACTCGAGCAGGGAGCGCAGCGGCTCAAACACGTGCCTTTGAATCCAGATGGCTGCTGGTTCGAATCCCAAACACTGCCAACAATACTGCTATTAGCAAACATCTGCTTCTATAAATTCTATAAAAGCGTTAGAGGAGTAAAATATGTCAAGAAAGAAGAAAGGGGATACCTTACCTGCAGGAGGGGGCCCAGGATCGGCTTAGCGGGGTGGTGAACGAAGAAATGTCCAGAGGAGAGAAAGGATGAAGAGCGTCACATGCGCTGCCTGTCGGTAAACATGCATGGAGTCTCCTGCCCATGAGGGAGATCAAGCCCAGGACCGAGTCGCCACTGCCATTGCCCCCCCCCCTCGGAGGTGATGTCATTCATTGCATGACCTCATTTGGAAGCACCAACTGGTGACCAAACGTGCCACAAAAATCCTCCAGTACCCAAAGGCAGGATAACCACATAGATCTTTAAATAGGCACATTGATGTCATCTTCTAAGGCAGCTCCTCGCCGTGTTCCTGGCCTCACTACTCGAGGGTCGTGAGGTTCACGTTCACCTGCCGGCCCTGTTCACCCCTGCGCATCCTCCATCATGGTGTGCGAATCAGCCCATCGTGCCCAAAGCCCATCGTCACTCTGCCACATCGATCCTGAGCGGACATACGATAGAGCCGGCAGATGAATCTCTTTAAAAGTGAGCTGGAATTTGGGAATTTTGACAGACAGAAAAGAAGCAGACTAAAAACAAACACACAGGCAGTGAGATACAACCTGATAAAAGGTTCTAGAAAATCAGTGGTTTCCCAGTCTAGAACAATTACATTGCCCAAGCGTGTGTGTGATTTTCTGGGTTATTTTATTTTTAAGTTCTGGAAATTCTCTGCTCAGCCAGTCACCTCCTTTTCCACAGCTTTAAGAATGCCCCAGTGAAGCGCCACCTAGTGGACCGTGCTCAAACTGCACCCTACAGCTCTCAGCTCCTCTTAGCACATTCAGCGGCCTTCTTGTCCGCCACCTCACCTGACCCCACTCTCCGCGAACAGGGAGATGGAGAAAGGCCCCCAAACACCACAGCACAGGCCTCCCGGGACGCGAGCCGGGACACGGGCAATCAGCCACTTCGTGTTCCCATCTCGTGTAACTCTGAAGCCAAGCAGGTGGGCACACAGCTTCATACCGCCTCTGGAGCACGTGCCTTGAAGAGGGAAGATGAACAGCTCGTACATAAACAAAAGTGTGGCCACGCCATGCGGTCTGACCTTTCGCGATTCTGTCACAGCTGTTTAGCGGATTTCGAAGAAGAAGTCGAGGTGTGGAGTGCCGTCCTGTCTGATACGATTCACGTTCACAGCAGTGCGTGACAGACAGCCGCGCAGGAACCCGCAGTAAATCGTCACGCCGCCTCCTCCGATCACCGAAGGACTGATCTGAAATCCCGAACATGTTCGCGGAATAAGGAAGCGGACACACGAGCGACTAAACGCATCACATCCTTCAGCGTCGTGCTTCAAATGGCAGCCTTCTCCTAAAGGGGGCGCCGTGGATCACTAAGAACAGTACAGCCTTGCTCGAGCAGAACCCCGTCCCCAAAACATTTGCCGAACCAATCAGGCCTTGTTCAGAAAATAGAATCGTTAACGAGAATGAGGCTTCAACACGAAATACTCCTGTCTGACCTTACGTAACCCACATAAGCATGCTGTCATATTAAGCATGTAGATTAATAGCGCAGCATCACCCGTGAGCCTGTTCAGCACAACAGAATCTTTTTTTTTTTCCACAGAAGTAAACAAATATTTAACCTTGAGGCCAGCTAAGGCTTCCTTACATCTGAAGACTATCATCGTTACTTTGAACATTCCTCCCAGTTCCCATATGCCTCTAGATTTATGATCTTTGTGCCTCCTTGTAGACACCGGATGTAATCGACGTATTCTGAATTACCCTGAAACACTGTACATGCAGTAATGTGGGAATGAAGGCTTCATAACCCATTGTGAGGTTATGAATGAAGCATGCACTCTACATCCACCACGTACAAAGGGACCAATGGACTAAACCAGTCTAAACTGGTTCAAAACACACTAAACCTATGACTAATACACGAATCCGCTTTGTGATCACATAGCATAATCGTATGATACCGAGCCATCATATTCATAAGCAGAGAAACTGAGTCCAGGGTGTCAGAGTGACTCAGCAGATTGTGGGTTCGAATCCTCACCATTTAGCCTGTGGCCTTTTCGCCAGGCACTCTGCCGTCCAGAGGCACAGTTTCTGGGCCAATCTTCATGCGTCCCATCACACGTAAACGTGCCCTGGAATCCTCTATATGTAGGCTCCGGAACATGCGGGCAGGTCTGGGAAATGAACTTAAGAAATAAAAAATAAGAGGATGGCAATCATGGGGTGAAGGGAGGAGAGTCTTTATTAAAGGGATGAAGAACTGCGTCTCGGGGTGAGAAATAAACTCCTGGAATGATCCTTCCACACATTATGGGATTTCATTAGAGAGCAGAGACGGCCGTCTCGGGGCTTTCGGCATACCAAGCAGCCGGTTCTCATGGGGACGGTTGCTGCGACGCCAGTCTGGGCACGGTGGGGAGGGGGAGGCACCATCTCACCAGACCGCCCGTTAGGCACGGCGCCTCTCTCCGGGTCAGAATCGCGTGTGGTTTCCATGGACCTTTTCGTTACCGGGGCAGACAGCGTTCAAACGTCACACCGTACTTAGAGTCGGGGGGTTATTTTCTTTAAAACGCAGCCCTCCCACCAGCTCAGCAGGCCACTTGTTGGGGGGGCATCCTCAGATTATATAACACCCACCGCCTTCAGCCATCTGCCTGTGGTACCCAACTTCTCTGCCTGTGACTCAAACAGCTCCAGGTGAGGCCTAGTTTAATCCCCTTGAAAGTTTGATCTAGATTTAAGCTCACAGTAGCGAGTGCATATATGACACAAAAAGTCCCCCCCCCCATTCTGCGCTGTGCATTTCAAAGTCCGACAGGAGGCTTATCTGCAGGCAGGATCTCGGTTATTACTTAAACCGCGACGATGCCACAGCAGCGAAAGGGAACATCAAACACAGGCTGGTTTACATCAGTGAAGTGGGGCAGAGAGTCCGGGAGGCTGGGGGGATTTCGTGCCTGTCTTCCAAAAGGGGCGGGGGTGGGGGGCAGTAGCGGTGTCTGAGACTGTGAGGTCGCACCGTCGCTGGAAGAGATGCACGCAAAGGGAACGGAGCCCCAAAATGCCCACGGTTCACGTACTAAACTGTCACTATCATAATATTTACACGAGAAAACCTGAGGCAGGAAGAGCAAAGAGCCCCCGCCGTGAGCCACGCGAATAACAGAGTCACTGTCATGGCTGATGCCTGGGGGGCACCCTACCTCCAAGAAATCAGCTGACCCCTCCCAGAAGATGGCGCCCTGCGCAGTCAACCTAATATGGTGACTGGCGCTACCCACAGTGCAGTCCCCCCACCCCCAATAAGAGGGCTGCTGCCCACTCATCCATCAACTTGATTATGTGCAGTTAAATCCCGCCGATGTTCCTCAAGACCTATGAGCTCTCCTAATTAGCTAAACGGAGCCCTTACGGACATCGGCGTGGCAACGGTCATGCTCGGTGGGGCCTGGCCACCCCCTGAGCCTCACATGCGGCCAGGAGGACCCCCTCACAATCCCGAGAGCCGCTCCGACGGAGCGAAACGACCCGAGTCCGCCGAGGCCGACCCAGCGGTCAGTGGATGCTTATCGCTCAGATCCCAAAGGCCGAGGAGCACAGGGCCAGCCGCGCGTTTCGGTGCGAACGAGCCTCTTCGGCCCAAAGCAAGGCAGGACACTTCCATTCTTAGAAGCTTATTATAGCAGAAAAAAGAAAGAAAAATAAATCGGCAGGATACTTTCATTTCGCTGATAAGACACACATTGATGTTTCATCAAGTAATTAAACTGGCCAGATACAGTTGTGAAGCCGGCATACATAATTACGCTTTCATAACAGAATATAAAAACTGCCACCAGGAGATAATTAGGGTGCATAATGAGCGCGAGAGAGGACCAGAGATCGGGGAAGGAGTTGAGGAGGGAGCAGGAGAGGGCGGACGACAGGTCACTGGGGACACTGGCACTGGTCTTTAACCAATGCAGAAAATTCCAGTGGATCTCTGCTCGGGGCGAGGTCACAACAGGCTCGACCTACGCCTCAGTTCTTGGCCTTAGCTGGTAGAGGCAGCTGGGAGGCAGGGGACTCATGGAGTGCTGTACCAGCGAAGAAAAACACAAACACAAGGGAATAAAAAAAAAAAAAAAAGAATCGACAATTCAAGAGGTGCAAGTCTGCCCCCTGCAGGCCAGAAGGAGCAAGTGCAAGACAAATGGACACAGCTGCCCTGTGTAACCCCAGCAGAATGAAGGCGCACGATTTGATGGCTGAAGTCAGGGGCTTGGAAGTGTGCGCAGGTGACCGGAAGCCCCCCTTTATTAAGCTGCAGCACTGGATCACAGCGCTGAACCATTAGGCTCCTCTAGGGGTGGGTGGGACACTTGTTGGCCTCACACACGTCCTTCTGAGGACAAGCGAGCCCAGCCGGGGACGACCGTCACAACACAAGGGGCAGAGGGCAGCGGGCCGGGAACCCTTAGTAGGTCCATAAGGATTCAGAGCGTGGCAATGATCCCCTAATGACAAATATCTGTTGGGGGGGGGGGGGGGGGGTAAATCATAAGGCTGCTGCTAGTCACTCTGGTAATATAAGGAAGTACACACTTATTTTTGCAGGAATGTTAAATAGCTGATTAAGCTCAGCAAGCAGAGCACGGCACTAACAATGCAAAGGTCATGGGTTTGAGTCCCACGGATCGTACATACAATTCAAATCCTTCACTCTACTGTAAGTTGCTTTGGATAAATGTATAAATTTTAATGCAAAACTCGAATACTGACTTCAGATACTCCTCTGTCCTCCATTCTTACCCCTGGGATTCAAACCTGTGAGCTCCGCAGTGTCCAGTTTCCAGTGATACTCTGCGCGAAAGTGCATCCACCCGGCCGATCCCCAAGGATGCTGGTGACTAAAGCGACCCACTGGGGTCTCGGCCCGCAGCGAGAGATTGCCGTTTACCTGCCTGCCTGCAAACCACGCAGAGCTGAGATGCTTGGTAATGTGACCTTTATTTAGGTCAGGAGGAACCAAAAAGAAAAGCCCAATAGAGACATGTGCATTAGATTCAAACGATACATTTATGATTTAGTGCATATGTTCTTCCACAGTGACATACAGTATTTACAAGGGACTCCTGCGTATTGCACCCAAAGAAAAGGGTTCCGCGGCCAGCCTTCCTTTTCACACGTGGGGAACCTTGTGACTCCCGTTACAGGCTGTACAGCTCCTCCGGCAGGTCGCCCAACAACTCATCGAGGTCATCTACATCGGGGGAGGTGGGGGGGGGGGGGGGTGGTTAGAAATGAGGGTTAGGGAGCAAGAGAGCAGCCATTTACACACAGAGACAGACACGACAAAGCACCCCCGCAGAATGCGAGAAAGACTGAAGTTACCCAAGCCCCCCCACCCCGCACACGCTCGCTCACACACACACACACACACACACACACACACACACACACACACACACACACACACACACACACACAGACCTATACTGTCCCACGAAGCCAAAACACAGTAACTATATTAACAATGAAACTGAGGAAAAGGATTTCAGTTTGACTGTCCGCCTGTATGTGTAGTAGGTAGGTAGTGTGACATGGTGTCACGTGTAAACAGCAGTCCTCAGTGGATCAGAAGCATTCTGCTTTGGGCAAAGGACTCAGCCTTCCTTTACGGCTGTTCAACTGATCCAGGGTCAGTCCGGGGCGCTATACAGACCTGCGTCCCAAGCGGAGTCCTCCGGCCTGGTGGGGGGCCTCTGCGGATCACGGCCAGGGCTGCACTCCTCTCCCAACGTCTGTTTGCCACTTTTGCCACCGCCACCATCATACACCAGTTCCGCACTGGAGACAGCGCCCCCTTGTGTGCCGGAGGACCATTCGAGGTCAGGCATTAACTGCTCCTGGGGAGGCAAAGACAAAGATAAGAAACAACACAGCCCCATTTTCCAAATCTCCGGTGCATGAGACATAAACAAGCCTTCAGCATCGTCCTGAATTATGGAAGGTGAAAATGGGATAATGAAAATTAATTCAGCAAAAATATCCCCCTTTCTCATCTGATGTCGACAGTTACAACTCAGTGAAAGAGACTGGATCAACCAGCAGACGGTTCTCTCCCTGTGCACTGGGGAGCAGCACTCTCGCACATTCCCATACTCCCCCTCACTCACCGAGACAAGGTGGGACAGCTTCACGGGGGCCTTCACCGTCCCCTCGGGGGGGTAGATCCTCAGCAGGTTGCTGGGTGTGACGTTCAGATAGTGGTTACGGGAGGAAGGTGAGAACACGCCCACCTGCAGACAGCACCCCCCCCCCGGATTAACGGGGATCCACAAAACGGGGAAACGCCCCCCGCGGTGGGCAGGCGCTCGCTGAACGCGTCGGGAGTTCGCATCTCTGGCTCGGCTGGCCTAGGAAGCTTCCGCCGATGCCATGGAAACCAATTTTGATAATACACCCTCGCCTCATTTGGCGCCAATCGCGCGAATACGACAGCGTCAAAAACATTTTCCAACCAACATGCACGTTTACGACTAAATTTTGTACACCTGACAACAATGCATGCTACAGGGAGCGAGATCTTTTAAGTAAAACTTAATTTATACTTCGTGAAGGACAAAAAAAAATTTTTAAATCAGGCTACCGTGATTTACACTTAGGTACCGTTCGGCTTGACGACCTGGTCATTACAGCAGAATTTGGTCGCTAAGCGAGCATTAGCTGTACTGTAATGACATCTCTGTCTTCGGTTTTACGATTCAGGGATTGGCAGTTTCCTGTCCAGTGCAGAGATTTCAGATGCTGATTCATGTCATCGGATTCAGATGCTGATCGTGCTGGATGGACAGACTGAGGAACGGACGAATCGTTCACCAGTGCATGGCCTTACTTGTTTCAGCAGCAGCACAGCTCCCGTCTTCAGCTCGTCTTGTCTGTCCTCTAGGAGGCGCCGGTGCACTGTGCCCTGCATTTGTCCTGGGGTGGCAAACAGATAGCGTGAGCCCGGGGCCCGGTGCCAGCGGCTCCCACAAACAGCAAGAGGCACCCGAGGCTTTCATGTGGCTGCACGACTGAGGCTGCTAAAGCCGCAGCAGTCGGCTTTGCCTCGGGGCGCCCCCTAGGGCGCTGGAGGACTGCACATGCTCGCTGGTTTTCCTACAAACTCAGCCCCTCACTGCTAGAAGCAACCTTCAGCATAGTAGGTGACCTTACCTGGCATTTCATGTACATGCACGACTTAAAATGTCTCCTAAACCCTAAAGGCAGTGAAATATCACATCCCGCTTTAGGAAAACCAGCGGCCCAATGACGCGCAAGGGATGAAGAGACACTCGGTTAATCCAGGAAGTTAAAAGGCCACACTGAGCTTCCCCATATGGCCAAACGTACCTTCAAAAAAGCTGCTTCCTGTATTTGGAAAACCGTAATAATCATAATTTTGAAATGTACCGAATCCACTCAATGAATCCCATGCGATGTTCACAACGATATCCGGGAGGAGACTGTCTCTTGGTCGGGGGGGAGGGGGGTGGGCTTAGGAGGTGCAGAGACCTTACATTATGGAAAATGTCACTGAGGCACTTTGGGGGTGGGGGGCCCAAATTTAAAGTTATGAATTACAACTTGTGAATGAATGGGCAAACACAATCCCCTAAAGTGGAGATGCTGTTTTAGAAGGTTTAAACTTGTTCAATAAGCCTCCCCCCACTTTAGGAGCATCTGGAAGATATTCAGGCTAAAATGTGTGTGTGTGTGTGTGTGTTGGGGGGGGGGCTGTGAGGCTACAAGTGCCCACCAAGGCCCCCTCCGCCTCGACACACCAGAACATTAAGAGCAAAGTGTCCAGAGCTACAGTCCACAGGCGTCACTTAAACTCCAATGACTTACTGAACGAGGGAAAAGGAAACAAATCGAACGGATTCCTTTCGCTCCCAACGGGGAGCATCCTGCTCGCTCAGCCTCCAGCAAAAAGCCCGTGTGTCAAAATATATAAGGCGCATTAATGAGGAGCGGCTGGCATCTCTCCCTGCAAGGCTCTGCCTTCCCGGTCAGCACGGCTGTCACTCGCAGGACGCAGGTCAGCTGTGGCTCCCAGAGAGGGAGATGGAGGCCTGAAGTCATCGGGGAGGGGGGGCTACATTTTGAAATATTAATGTGCGCGGGGGGGGGGGGGCTGACTGCACCTGTGGGGTCGTGGAACACGGCCTTGGCGTCGGCGTGCGTGTGCAGAAGCGTCTTCACCATCACTGCCATGTTGGGCACCTTGTTCTTTGAAAGCTGCTTCAGGGCAGCCTGGTGGAGGGGGGCAAACCAGGACTCAGATAAATCAGCACGCCGACGGCGGCCTTCCCTTCAAGTTGTTTATGATCTGCCACTGCTAGGAAGGGTGCTGTCTCACAGAGAGAAACGGGTGCGTTAAAAAGAAAGACGAGCGTAATAATCTTGGCTCTTACTGCAACAGCACGGCCAGAAATAAGCATGGTGCCTGCCGCCAAATTATGCTGCCGATGAAGTTACGCCGCGCATAGAATCTGGGAAGCGGATCAAGCTGCCGTAATGCGCCCGCTCGCAAGAGCAGCGCTGACAATTTTTGCCTGATAGTAGCAGTGAGCGAGCGGGGGGTGGCAAGCTGAACCTTCCGCAGCACCATGACGACACTGTAAGTGTGCAGGAAGCAGGCCGGGTTCTGCTCATCCAGGCCCATCTCTGTCTTCATGGCAGCCCACGGGCCCCGCGTGAACTCCTCCACATTGGCTACCTGCGTGCCAGGGACCTGGAGGGAGGAGCAAAGAAAGCAGTTAAGTCCCGCCCACTGACTCAGACAGCTATGGAGAGCCAAGTCCCACCCGCCACTGGACACCTGTATCTCCCAGCTCTTAGAGGGGATGCATTTCACTCTTTTAGATGTCAGGAGCTCGTATCGCAACATCAAATTAAGGGCATCCAAAATTAGGCATCCCGGAAAGAGTCCGGCGCTGCAATCCCTCTCAGCAGCTATGCTGCCACCTAGAGTGTGGGAAGACTAAATACAGGCCAAAAGGCATCATCGATGCAACAGGATACTTACTGATTGTCCAAACTTAAACCTAAAATGGGTTGGCAGTGTTACCTGACTGCGCAGTCGGGCTACGGCTCCATGCGCAGGTGTCTGCGGCTGCGCCACCACAATGTCATCAAGGCTTTGCCCATAGAGCTGCTGGGAGCACAGAGCAACCACATATGCAAATAATTTCTTTGGTATTAATGCAGAAAAGAACAGAAAAATATTTATATTCTTTCACCTTGTTATAATTATTCAGGATCGAGAATCTTCACAAATATACGACATGTTCCTTCTTCGTTTGTGTTATATATGGAATGTTGACGATAGAAAACCATCATGCAACTGACAGAGGAAGAAGGGGGGGAGCCTGTGAGTGGCACCCCTGGGGAACAGCAGGAGACCCACCTGCTGGGGTAGAAGACCAGCAGGCCCTGGGAAACGGCGCGTCTGGGGGCCCGGCGCTGGCGTGGGGGGCTTCGGCGGTGTCCTGCTGGAGGCTGACACAAGCTGCACCAAGTGGTTGGTGAGGATGGGAGTCCGCAGAGGGTGGGGCATCAGAGGCGTGGAGCCAATCACAGAGGACCGTGGCCGGTAGGGCGGGGAGAGGGGCCCGAAGGCGGGGCCACCGGGTGCATGGGAAGAGGCAGTGGATTTCGCTGCAGCTGATGTTTGAGATCGCACCAAGGAAGCAGCTCCAGCTGAACGAAGGGCGGGGTTGGCAACAGGCCTGGGTGCTGGACCATCAGCAGACTGCAGGCCGCTGGACCCTGATGCAGTACCGCTGCAACTCGGGCCACGCATTCGCTTAGCGGGGGACACTGCGGAGTCCTGCTCAGGTAGTACTGGTACGGGTGGGTCAGACTCAGACGCCAACTGCAGGGCGTTCTCATCCACGTCCTCAAAGTCCACATCCCAGTCATCAAAGTCATCCTGGAAGGCATCAGCCTTCTGATCGCCCGAAGTCAGAGGGTCCTGCTTTGTGGGAGCAGCAAAACAGCCCCCCATGCTCAAACCAGCAGTCTTTCTGTCACCGCTGAGGTCAGAGGTGCCCAGAGGGTGACATGTAGTACTCCCATGTGTCAATGCCGGAGCAAGGGGTTGGTGACTCGTGGCCATCTGGGTACGAGGCCCGGAGGGCGCTCTGAGGCAGGTTGCTGCGGTAACAGACTCTGTGGCCGCAGGGACGGGCTCCGTCGCCACATCCCAATCCGCATGCAGCAGATCCTGCGGCAACACATTTATCACAACGCAGTAATTAATCTTAAAGGAAAAGTGGTTAATGGCTTGTCTTGCAAGCTCGAGACTCCTACCTACAAAGAAGATTAGATCCTCTGTTATATTTAAAGTACTTTAATTTATTTTAATTTTAAACCTGAAGCATGTTTAATGCAAACCACATTAGTAGAAAATAATCTTCTAAAAAAATCAAACCGACGACGAGAAAAATGCAACCACTCTCAAAATACGGTAATACCGAAATAAATAATGAGATTGATTGGTTTGTTGACGTTTACATGCAACAAGGCAATACACTACCTCGTCGAAGTCTTCTCCAACGTTAAAAAGGTCCTTCCACTTGTTCGCCTGGAAGTAACATTATTAACTTGAAATAAAGACAGACAGCAGCAAAGGCTCTTTTTAAGTTTTAAAGTTTAGTTTAAATTTTTATATACCCACTCGTCCTGTGAGTGCGCACTCTTAACGCACTAGTAAGTTTGGGGGATGTTTACTAGCTGCCCAGTTACTCAAGCTTCGGCGTGCTTTTTCGGTGACGGGGCACCAGTGGCGACTCTTACCATGGCAGTCATTTAGGCTTCCGTTCCAGTGGCCTTGTTTCTCTTGCAAGTTCGAGACTCAAAAGTTGTCAAAATTCATCCACACAGCGACGATTAGAGCCATGATGCTAGCGGCTGTAGCGTAAACGTGGCTACGTTACCGCTTTTCGGTTCAAAGCCACCCAGACGTGGCGCGTCCTCCGTGACGTAATACGTCTGCAGTGACGCCAGGGCGGAAGAAGCGATTCATTGCAGTTCGGAAGAACAGACGACAGGGGGAGCTCCGGCCCCCCAAATGCCAATCTGGGGGCCATCGCTGATCCGTGTACGCCCCCTATCGGCCGTGTCGCCGAGCAGCAGGTGGGTCCGTGGCTATTAATAAACGAGAAGCCCGGCTGAAGTGGGTCACTTATGTCTTATGACTGACGGGGCCTTTCTAAAAACGGTCGTTTGGCATTTCGCGCTTGCCTACTGTGAGAATCGGTCGAATTTTAAAAGAACGCTCCAAAACCTACTGAAGAACTATAAATATTAGGCAAAGGACTGTCATAACGGTAAGAAGTAAAGCGACGCGCAAAGTAACACCAGGGTTGCCAACTCGCACGCATGTGGCGTGACACTCACGCGTTCAGACTTCTATATCTATATCATTCCATTACAAATATAAAATTAGCTACACCAAAAGCGTTGGGGTGCAAACTCTACAGACTATTTACAATGTATTAAAACTGTTACATACATGTAAATGCGTGTGCATGTGAGTGCAGACTCGTCTCGAATTGAAAATCTCACTCCAGCCAGCTGACCAGAGTTGGGAACCATATAACATTAAGATCTGTTTGACGGTATGGCGTGTGACAGTTTTGATACAGTCTAAATAAAAGTTACAAAGCTTTTAAATCATATATTTAATTCTGCAATTTCTATAATAGATTCAAGTTTAATTTGAACTCACTATACAGTGCCTTGGTGCTTAAATTCCCAAGATCTGCACTCACAGTATTCTGAGATTAGATTTGGTGCTCTATGATCTGTCATTTTTGTTCACACTGTACCTGCAGAAGGCGACATCAGACTTAATTCTGGCTGGTATGTCCAAGGACACCTTTGCCTTCAGTTCAGCCTCTTTGAGGTCTTTTCGACTGGAGCAAGAGTTGCAGGACTGGGAGGATGCACGTCGCACCTTGGCCCAGAGGAGAGCGTTGACAAGGACACCCCTGGCACCAGTCTCCAGGCCCCCCAGGCAGCAGCATAGCCCCAGTAACACATCACGCACTCTGGGACCCTACCGCTGCCGTGACCCTGCCGTGCTCAACACCTTCCTGTCCGGTGACATGGCCAGGGTCTACGCCGTCCTGAAGGACCCAACCATGGTCAATGCCCTGATGGAGACAGTGCAAGAGGAGATGACCTGGGCACCAGAGATGGGTGGGGACAATGACGCTGCCTGATGATGTCATCAGGAACATCCCAATGACATCATCAGAAACCTCCCAATGATGTCACCTGAAATATCCTGATGATGTCACTGTATGTCATTTGATGATGATGCCAGCTTTGGCTATGGTACCCTCTTTATTTCTCTGTTGGTTGTCGTCCGCTTCCGCCCTACCCGCAGGGATGTGGACCCTCACATCTAAGGTGAAACAGACGTCTGCGCTGCGTCTCGCGGCTAGCCGGGGTCATTCGGCCTGTGTTGAGGAGCTGCTCTTCCGCGGTGCCGCTGTGAACGCCAACCCCGGAGGGAGAAGCGCGCTGCACGACGCCTGCGCTGGCGGCCATGACTCCTGTGTACAGCTGCTACTGTCCCACGGCGCCGATGCCAACCTGCTCACCGCCGATGGCAGCACTGCACTGCACCTCTGCAGCTCCGCACAGACCTTCTCGTGAGTGTCAGCCCTGCTGCCATATGCAAACAAATACGTCCCACCAGTGACGGTTTAGACACTGAGGTCACTGGTTCTGTGGGTCCCCCACATCATTACTTACCTGGCAGGGGAGATACCATGATCAAGAAGGTGGTTCACCCAAAGTGAGGCCCACCACTGCACTGTGGCTGTGCTGACCCCTGCGAATTCCCCAAATGTGGGAATCTCCACTGCATAATTTCTGGTAGTGGGGGGCTGCGTTTGTCCTATCCCCTGTTTTTTTTGTGGGCAGTGGTGGCTTGATGGTTAGGGAAGCGTGCTTGTAATTGAAAGATTACAGGTTCAACGACCAACAAGGCACCACTGAGGTACCCTGAGCAAGGTACTGCCCCCCCAAGCACTCCTCCCCGGATGCTGAATTAACTGCCCCCTTCTATGTCACATTGTCACATATGGGTTAAATGCAGAGGACACATGTCATTGTTGCGCATTGTGTGCTGTGGTGTGTTAACGATGATCACTGATCACTAAATTCTTATTCTAGTTCTAATCAACCTCCAGTAGAGGGTTATTGTCTTAGAATTTGAGTGTGACTGTCCAGTCCATGTGCTGCCTTTGGATCCCAGTGGATGAACTGGATATTAGCTGGTTTTCCATGGAGGTGGAAAGTTCAGGTCCAGAAAGTAAAAATCCAAACCAAGATTTTGTTTCAACCAACCAGTTGAACATAAAGAGTCACAGTCACAGAGAACTCAGCTGGTTGGTTGAAACAAAACCTCGTTCTGGATTTCTACTTCCTGGAGCCGAACTTTCCACCTTTGGTTTTCAGATAGTTTAGATTCTGTGTTGCAGATATGTTCCATATTTATCCAGGATTGCTGTGCCTGTTACAGGTTCAAACATGTGTGATCTGTTATTTTAAAGCCCAGTCCACTTCTCCTGAATTTTATATCATGTTGGCTAGGGTCCAAAGCTTTCTGTGTAGCAGTGGTCGTGCTGAAATGGTACAGGAGTCTTTATGTGTAGTACAGAACACGTAATGCTTTGGGGAAGCAGCCGTCTGTCGGTTTGGTGTTTCTGCAGCACTCATACAGTGCGTGCCAGATGGCAGGAGAGCAAAGGGCACATGGCTGGGGTCTGTGTTGTCCTCGGGGAACTGCTGTGCTCTCTTCAGACCTGTTTGACAAAAAAAAAAAAAACTGATCATAGAGTTTTTATATCCGTAGGTAATCTAAACCTGAAAACAAAACGTAGAGAGTAGGACGTGAAGAGTAATGGTGATATTCCAGCATAGATAGAAGAAGATGATCCTAGATCCATTATATTATATTATATTATATTATAATCTAGCTCTTATCCATAATGGCACTGATTCCTATGAACCTGCTCTATGGGACGTAAGCGCACTGTCATTGGCTGCTCTGGTCACCTTACCGTACTTTTCACTGCCTCCTTCATCTAACTCGTGGTGCCCTCTCCGCCTCAGGTGCGCTCGGCTCCTGGTGGAGGTGGGCGGGGCCTCAGCGGACGCGTGCTCCAGCGAGGCGAAGCTCACGCCGCTGCACGTGGCCGCCCATCGCGGCCTGGAGGAGCACGTGGAGCTGCTGCTCCGCCACGGCGCCGACGTGGCCGCCTGCAACCGCGAGGGCGAGACCCCGCTGAACGCGGCCTGCGCGGGGGCTGAGCGGCCCGGCGAGGCCGGCCGTTACCTGCGCGTGGTGCAGATGCTGCTACGGGCCGGCGCCGACCCCCGGACAGCAGGCAGGAAGCGACACACCCCCCTGCACAATGCCTGCAGCAACTGCAGCTCGCGCATCGTCGACCTCCTGCTGCAGCACGGAGCGCGGGCAGACGCAGAAAACTGCGCAGGCTACACGCCCATGGACTGCCTTCTGCAGGTGACAGGAATAAGGGGGCAGAGCTCTGGGGGCATCAGTGATGTAGCAATGATACGTAACACTATTTATCTGCTGCTCTTAAATTTGCTTCGCCAAAATAAATAATAATATATGAATGAGTTCGGACTGCTGCCCCCTGGTGGATGGAGGTGGCACAGCGCATACCCAGGACGTAACCATTGTCCTAACCCCTACCCTTGCAGGTGGTGGAAGACTTCCCTGACCAGGGGCCAGAGGCAGTGGCTCGCGCTCTCCTCAACCATGGGACACAGCCCCCCTTGCCCAAGGTCAGGACATGACATGTGGAGGCAGATGGCAGCCCTGGGGGGAAGCGAAAGGGAAAGCAGCTTGGGCAGTAGGGGGCAGATGTCGAAAAGAGGGAAAGTAATTCGCCTGAGGGAAAAGAAAGCCGAACTGTCATTGGTAGATTCACACCTATTTTGGTCAAATCAAAGTGACCAAAATAGGCGTGAAAGCTTTTGTTGGCTGGCAAGGGTGAACAAGGTCGTGTCACAGGGTTGGAATGAACAGAAACAAAGATGGATGTTTAGGGAGCAACACCGGGGAGAAACACACACAAAAACAAAAGAAACTGGGAGTCAGTCGATATAGTGCTAAACAAGGGTTGGGGTGGGTACATTTACTGGGGGAGGAAGATAACGAATCTACGAATAATGAGTTTTGCAAGGATATTGGAAACAAGAAATAGATTAACTGAGTCTATTTCTGGTATGAAAAAAATGCACATCAACCAGTTTTATACATGCCCTCATCTAAGACGCTCTCCCTGCCAGAACTCATTTAAAACACCATTTTAAGTGATTTACTTTTTGGCCAGAAGGTGGAGCCCTTCCAACAGACTTAGTGCGCATCATATTGGGCACCCCATCCCAGCCCCAAGGTTCTCACGCTCATCGTATCCCTGCACGCCCCCTAGATGCTGAAGCTGTGTTGTCTGTCGCCTTCCACGTTGGAGGTCATGCTGGACTGCTACGTCACTGTCCCGTCGTGTGATGAATGGATAGACTCTGTCCCTTCGGAGCTCTGGGAGGTGAGAGGCATGAGGAAAGATACACAGTAACAGGTGGTCAGTGATCAGGATGTCTCACGAAGAGACAAACTCTACTCTAGGGTCACGCTTACAATGATTAATGAAGGGCTTCTTCCTTGCTTTATGGGTCTTCAGTCCTGCTTCTAGGAACCTGATACGAACTGTCCTAGCAGTGCACTTCACACCAATTTAATGTTTCCCAATCCTTTTTGAAAGTCACTCGATGTCATCCTCCGATTCATGAGGCACTGCTGGATAAGCTAACGGTCACCTCTGCCATTAGAAAGTTCCTCCCTCCCTCTACCTGGCTGGTTTCTGGTGGTTCCCAGTGTCTCCAGCTTCACCATATTCTTCTGTACTGTTGTACTTCTGTACATTGAGCCTGGAGGCAGCCTGCTGTGCAGTGTAACCTTCAGCCAGCAGAACCAGGATTAAACCAGGTGTTAAAACCGCAGATTTGTTTCAAAATATAGTGGTCTCATTTTTTTCTATGGCTGTATATCAGCCATTGCCCTGGCTATCATGCCACACCCAACTGTAGTGATGTAAATTTGAGAGGGACATTGTCGGACCAAACTAGCAAAACAAACCTTGAAAAACTGGTTCTATTTGAAGGCTTGAATAACCTATAATCCTCTTTGGTGTCTGTATTCAGAGCCTCCCAGTGCCCCCTCACCTCTATCCCAATTCCCAGTTTATCATCCCCGTTTCGAAGGTAACCAGCAACCTTCTGCAAACCCTGCCCTTGCTGGGTGCAATCCCAGTAGACTCAAATCTGGATCAAGTACCTGAATCCATGCTAAACTAGGCCTTCTCTTGTCGGTCCTCCAAATTTCCTAATAGAACTGCTGCAATGAGTAGTTTCTTTCCATTGCCTCACAATCCGTTACTGTTTGCTAGTTTTCCCCTTTACCGTAACCCACCCCTCGTGTCCCCTGCATCCTGTCTTCCTCCCACCCCTGTTTGCTACTCTTTCAGGAACACCGCCCCTTCTTTGAGTCTGTGCTGCGGATGGTGGGCCAGCCACGCTCACTGCAACATCTCTGTCGCTGCAGCCTGCGCCGTTACTTGGGGGCACTGTACCAAATGGCAATAAGCAAGCTGGATATGCCTGCTTTCGTGAGGGATTACCTCCTTCTCCGCACAGATGGGCAGCTGCGGTGAGAGAGGAACTGACCAGAGGAGCAGATCTGCCCCGACCCCGTGTCTACACAAGAGGTCCCTCCACCTCAGAAATACAGACAAGTGATAATAATGAGGAAAATTTTACTTTTGAATAAACTCATGTTCAGCTGCGGCTGAACGGAATGTGGTGTGGGGTGTTTCGGGATGTCTTCTGTGTCCTGTTTTGTTGACCTGGACTACACGCTGCGTGCTTCAACGTAACGTGGACGCTCCGCCCTCCCAGTGACGTACCCTAGACGCGCGCGCGCGTGTGTGTGTGTGTATATGCATGCATCCGCGTGAGCGCGCGACTGCGCGTGCTCGGACGGCTAATGGAGGTTCTTCTCGGCCGCTTCGCAATCACTTCTGACTGAAATGGTCTGAACGCAGCTCAGGTAAAGCGGGCCGTCACACTGTTTTTCGGGGGTGGTTGGAGTTAACGTGCGGCCCTGGGTGGGAGGTTGAGCGGAGTAGGTATGCTAACACTAAATAAAGACGTCCCAGCCGGGCGAAGGTCGTGGCGGCCGACCGTTTCTCCGTGTTATGTTACGGTGGTGTAAACAGCTTTTAACAAGGTGGCATTTAGTTATTTGCACGGTTTAAACATCTGGGTAATCCACCGATGCACCACGTAAGATCTATATTGGGTTATTTAAACGGTACTGAAACTGCTACCCTTCCGGGAAAGACGATAGTTCGCTATTTAGCCTAATTCTAACACTTTTCTCTCCATTATGCTCATTAAAAAACATCAATTTGCAGTGGATGTCGTTTGAGGTGACTAAATGCCTGTCGCCAAGTCGTATTTGCTTTGTAAGATTTAGTGTCTGACCGTGTGTACCACATAACGCTAGCTAAACATGCCAAAAATAAAAAAAATAATCAAACGCAAAGCAGTGCAGGTACATTAAAGATTATTTTTTGGTGTTTTCCCTCAGTGTCCTTGTTTCCGTCTTTTGTGGGTCATGGGTGTCCCCGAATAGGGTGTTAACTAGCACGTAATAAGTAACCATTTCCTGTTACTAATTGCCTGATGTATCGTGTACTGTAAGGCATTAATTAAGGGGACTCCAGTCCTGACTGAGCCCTGTGTGTACTGTGAACCCCTCCCCGCAGCCGCAGGGATGGTGCTGTGTGCTCTCACCCTGTTGGACGGAGTAAGCGATGAGGTGACGGTGGCTGGTGGAGTGGTGCTGCTCAGCCTGGCTTTGGTGCTGGCCTGGCTATCCACACATGTTGTGGAGCGTGGAGACCATATCCTGGGCACCATCCTTACGGTTGGCGCCCACGCCTCGCTGATCGGCCTGGGTGGTCACGATGCCTATATCGGTGGGCCCCCTGGTGCAGACACGACTGAACCGCAGGCACCCGACCCCGTCCAGGAGGACAAACCGGAGGACGAAGACCTGGGGCAGGAGGGTGGAGTGGAGGCAGCTGGGGAGGGCGCCGCCCTAGAGGCAAGCGTCGACCAGCTGCTGAACATTCAAGGGCTGCGCAAGAGAGCGGGTGCCATCAGCGGTGATCCTGCCCTGCAGCCTGAAGGAGAGGAGGATGTCGAAGAGTGGGAAGAGGATTCCTCTGTGGGCAGGATCTCTGGCCCTGACATCACTGTCCGTCTCAAGTTCCTCAATGACACAGAGGAGCTGGCCGTGCTCAAACCCCAGGACACTATCAGCCTGCTCAAAAGGTGAGGCATTGGTAACCCTAAATCAGTGACTTTGTGAACATAATTGCCAACTGGTGACCAGTGTCCCATTAAGCTTACACTCTCAGCAAAGGTCATGGCAGATTAATAATTAGGAATCACTTGGATATCTCTGTAGCCGCGAGCACAGAACCCCGACCTCAACCCGCAACCTTCTGCTAGAAATCCACATCCCTAATCACACTGCTGCCTGGGGAGCTTAAATGCTGTAAAGCTGCATTGGGGCGCGTCGTTTCAATTTGAGGGCTCCCATGATGCACTGCCACAGCCATAAATGCCTACAGCAAGCTGACCCATGCTGTGTTTCTGTGATGAGATTCTCACCTTGTTAGTCCTACTTTCATATATGTAGTATTTAACGCATTGGTATTCTGTTCCGTTTGTATATTGTTTGAGAATGGTAGCTTAACTAATTGCTGTGGTTAATCACAAATTTAATTACTACTTGTGAAATTAAAAGTACCACAAAAAAAATGTAGTCAATTCTACAATTCAATTTTTGGGTATTCACGTGCATTTCAAATGAAATTTGAAACACTCCAAGGTAAAATCAATTACCGGATTACTTGCAGTAATGGTAACAAGCAAATTTCAGACCGCAGGGTTGCCAGATACAATTTGAGATGGTTTTGTGAGCTTTGACCCTGATCTTCTGCTTGCCATTTCCCCTTTTCCCTCTCATCCTCCAGTAAGTACTTCTCGGGCCAGGAGCAGCAGATCAAGCTAATCTTCCAGGGTCAACTTCTGCAGGACCCTAAGCGAACACTGCTGTCTCTCAACATCACCCACAATAGCGTCATCCACTGCCATATTTCCCAGGCCCAGCAGGAGAGTGGGTCAGAGGGTGGGGCTCGTACGGGGGTGGAGCCTGTGGGGCCAGGTGTCAGCCAGAGGGCCGGAGGCATGGGCCTGGCCCTTAGCACAGGTAGCCTGGTGGTACCTGTCTTTGTAGTGATGCTGGCCGTCGTCTGGTATTTCCGCATCAACTACCGGCAGTTCTTCACGGCCCCGGCGACAGTCTCTCTGGTGGGCGTCACCATCTTCTTCAGTTTCCTCATCTTCGGCATGTACAGTCGGTGAGATGTGACGAGAGCCCTGCAAGCCAATGGTCCTGGTGAGGTTTTTGGGGCTTGAAGAATGAAAATGTGGCAGACCACTCTGTTCTGTGGCGAAAGGCTTTAGGCAAGATTGAGACACATGAACATGTAGCTGCAGCCGCTTCTGAATTAATTTGCACATGCATGTCTAAGCTGGTGTCTTTGTTGGAGGTAATAGCTTGTTGGAGGGGTCGGGTGACATCTGTATGAAACGTTTTGGTTTTTCTGTAGAAGGAAAAGGTCAAACAGAGCGGAAGCTGTCACATGGCAAGTAGGTCCTCAGCATCTGACCTTTGGTTTGGTTCGATTTCCATCCCTGGATGAGTCACGGCAGACCTCTCTGCCTGTGGATCTCTAGGGTCCCACCTTCAGCCGATCCATAGTTCAAAGCAGAAGCTAGAAGAGAGTCCTCTCCCCCAGACATTATGTTAACAAAGCTGTAGGGTGGTTCCAGGCTCGTTTTGACCTCAAAATGCGGTACCTCCTAAGTGGTAGCAAGTGGTAGTCCTACACATTGGGGCACAATCATCCTTTTAGGCTGTGAGCCGCCTCAGAAGCAGAGGAAGATGGATGGGGACATGTGGCATAAACACCCGATTAATGTCGAGAACCGGGGCAGGGGGGTATTCTGGAGTTAAGCTCCAGGCCGCTGCCAACCTTGTTAGTGTCGTCAGAAACCTGGGTATAGCCACATAGCAACAGCCCATAATACATCACCCGTCACCCACGTAACCAGCCCTGCGGACTCCGCGTAATGGTTGGCAATGAGTGTTTCAGTCAAACTCAATATTTGAGGATGAAGATGACATCACTGGCTGTGCAGGGATGCATCCTACTGCCATCACCATCCCAAATGGCCCAATCACCCCTCTGCATTCTGCTACATCAACACGCCCCATAGATCCCATCTCACACCCAAACGTCTGACTTCTAGGTGGAAGACAAATTATCTGACGCTCCTTGGTTTTTGTAATATTAAAGGTGTAACATTTCTGCTTTGCCACGTCCTTACAGCCTACACAACGTTCATTTTCAATTTAATTATTGTATTATGAAAGAGCTGTTTTTTGCTTGAGTTTTCAGTAATGAAAAATAGTGTGTCTAAAGTAATTCTTTGGGAGTGTAATGAAGTAACCGTTTAAGGAAAAGTACATAAATAAATTAACTTACTGTATGTCAGATCGGATACTACATTTGGCACTTCTGGATTGCTGGGGGGGACCGACTCCACCATTTGTAAAGGTCCTGACAGGCATTTTAAGTGATATTTGTGCTAATGTCACTAATGTGCTTATCAGTGTGGCAGAAATTAAAGTGTTTCACACCCACCTCGCATCTGCTTCCATAGCAGGATTAGCGGCCAAGGCCTCCCCTCCCCTGAGCGTTCCGTTATCGGGAAGGTGCAGTACGTAAGCAGCCAGTGAGCAGCCAAGCCTGCTTAGATCAAGGTGCGGCCTGGAGAGCAAGCCAGGGCCTACGCCCACACTGGCACGCCAGGAGAACACGTTCTGTTGGCTGGCTTCTTGAGACTGATGGGTGATGACGCTTTAGATGCGCTTGCCCAGTCTCCAGTCCTCCCAGGGTTGCCTGGGTGTGGCACATCGAGGGAGAGACCTATGTGAATAACAGGCCGTCTTGGGAGAAAGGAAGTGAACTTCAGCTTTGTTACGTGGTTACCTGCAAAACTATTCTTCACTGTGCTTTGGGATAGCCTCAGTGAAACTGCAGTGCTTGGGAGAGCTCAACACCTGCTTTCTAGGTCAATGATACACAGGACGAGAAGGATAACGGGATATGGACTTCCTGGTCAGCAGGAGCAGAAGTACTGGCATTGTCATTTAAGCCTATTTAGAACTGTAATGCGTCTAAAATATCTGCACCATCTATTTTGGTACAATTGACAGAAAACTTTTAAATAATTTCCAGTGCATCAAACGCATTTTCCCCCATAGTAGGTAATACCTGGGAAAGCATCTCTCAGTGCTGGCAATTTTTTCTTAACATCAAATAACCTGGACAAAACAGGAGACTGTCCCATGCCCACAAATTTGTTTCAGCTAGTCTCACAAACTGATATTGTCCTGGAAGAGTAAAAGAAAATGTCCCTCTGCATCATCCAGCATCAGCACAGCATCAACCTGCCTCGTTTATGAAATCCAAAGTGATATACAGACGGCACCAGACATAATGTATCTTCATAAATGCATTACGGAGACACTAAGGCTGAACAAAAGGGAAACCTGAATGACAGTTTTATTCAGACTATTAGGCAACCACAGTACACGATAAGTTGAAAAAATGACAATAACTAGCTGTACATTGTGAAATATATATATATACATATACAACACATGCACATGCCTGTGTGATTTTTTTCCTCATTCAGCTGATTTGCAAAGTTGTTGTCTCATTTGCCAATATTGCAACTGACTGAGACCAAGGCGTGAAAACGGTGTCGCCCCCGCAAGGCCAAGTGTGGCATGTCACGCACCCCCCACATCCCCACCCTGATCCTTACAATGAAACATAATTTCTGCCACCAATCAGTAGCGATCTCACTCGCTTTTTAAAGGGATGCTTTTATGCCTGGGAATTCCAGCAATCAGCCTTTTGACCTCGAAATCTGTGAAATCGGAACGAAATGCAGGTCGAACATTCGTCCCACCCGCCGTCGTCACGAACCACACACCGTTAAATAATTATGTGGATTTTGAAACTTTTCCTTGAGTTTAAACTTCAGAGTTCATCATAGTTGCAACCAAAACCAGTCCAGAAATACGGAGTATGAAATCAACAGAAAAGGCTTTTTTTGAAGAAAAAAAAAAAACAAAAAAGAATCATCAGCACCACAAAATCTAAAACAAAGAGGGCAGAATGTCGTCTTGTGCATTTCATGCCATGTCAAATCACATCCACGGTTCCCGAACACTTGAGGTATACAGCAGTTAAAATTCCAGCGATACACATACCCGAGAGCTTCTGACTGTGGTACTAACACACGCTGGCCCTGGTTACTGCCCCGCTGTGGGGGCCACGTAAGGCCGGCCGGAAGTGAGGAGCCTCACAGGCTTCGATCTCCACTCGTGTGACATGGGTGAACCTCGATAGGCCGACCCGCACTGGACTTCCCCAACACTGGCACGGATCTGAAAACTTCCTAAACAAACACACAAATGCAAGATGTACGACACCGACCTCGGGTGCATCTGTGTGTTCACCATAAACAGACACGTAATGCTCATACGCTCACAGGACACACAAAAACACCCACAACGGCATCCCAAAAGAGCATGATAGCGCCACAAATCCACACACCCATGAGGTCCAATGCCAATCGACAAAGAAACTGGCCACGCAAAAGAACCCACTTAGCTGCTCGCAACATCGCGGCAAAGATGCCTTTGTCAGTTCTGGGGGTGGGGGTGCAACAGACCAATCTGGAATGTGGCATGCTCCCCTTTGTAGCCACCCCCTTTCATTTAAGGACCCCACGATGTTCTAAAGCCACGATCCAGGGGCTCGAGCAGGTGAGAACAGCACCGCCCTGGTGGCTATGCAGTTCCTTTCTCATCAACATGATCTGAATGACATCACCTCTGACACCAGAAAAAAAAAAATGGTCGATTGGTCCCTTGCCTACAGTAACAAAATCAAACCAGAACTGTTTGCTCGTCTATGATTCAGTTATATTGATTACACTTACCTTGTTTAACCAAAGGACATGAGACTGATCGTAAGTACACCACGTGCAATGAGCCCTGATTGTGTCATTGTAGAAATCTGCCCACTGCTGGGGTTTGAAAATTCAGTGAAACATCTAAAACAAACAAGCTCACCACCTCACCATTTCAGAAAATAATAAAATTATAATAATTATAATGGAACCCAAAATAACATTCTCCTTCAGAAGTCAGGAGTCCTTGAATTACCATAGCAGCTGTGATCCAGGTGACTCTAGATCTTATAGACATACACACACACCCTTAGGGTGACCACAAGTGGAAACTTGAGATGGAGAACCCTTTCCAGAAGTTAGGCTGCAGGTTCATGTGGGCTAATTAACGCCGGGGTGGGGTGGGGGGGGGGGCACTATAAGGAGCGAGGCCCCGTTCAGCCCACGGGGGCTCGTCACCGAGCGGCTGCCACGATTTCCGTCTCCTCCATGAGCACTGGGATGGGGAGGAATGCGATGGTGCTAGTTCATGTCGTCGTAGATGCTGGGTGTGGGGGGTGCGGGCAGCTTGGGCTTCTTCTTGCGACTGGGGAGGCCGAGGCCCCCTTGTGAACTTCCGCCACCGCCGCTGCCCGTGGTCCCGGCCCCAACCACAGCGCCGCTGCCACTCCCAGGTCCCCCACACGTACCGCTGTTCAGACCAAGGGACGCCTTCTTCTTCTTTTTGGGCTTCTTGGAATCAGAGTTATTGGTGCCTTTGGAGAGGGAGAGGCCAGAAGTGAGAGCTCCATAGGATGAGTACGACTAACACCTGAATTTGGTCACAGCAGTGACCAAGGAGGCAAATGTCAAAATAATTTGAAGACCAGAAACGCCTATAACCATGACATGGAGATGATGTATGGGCAACAAAGTCATCACCTTTTAGCAATAGTGTTTTAGTAATGAATTCAATTTATTTTTATTATTTATTTTGCTTACGCACATGTACATCAGGGCACTATACAAAATATCACTTTGTCTCAGATGAGGGCCGGCTGTCATGGCGCACACAGTCTGGGACAAAGTGGCAATATTGCCTACCTGAAAGAGTGGGGCACAGTTGAGAAGCCTATTATACCAGAGCTAGCAGCTCAGCATTGGTCATCCTAGGTAGCTGTACTGAGATTCCCACACTCACTCGCTTTCGAGGAGGCAGAGTCCGAAGGAGAGATGTCAGAAGATCCATCCCACTGTAGCCGGCTCATCAGAGCCTGTCCGTCAGGGACATCATAACCATCACTTTCCACCACCCCATCCACATCAGGCAACGACGACCTGTTGATGGCAAAAGTCAATCGCAGGCAATACCCACAGTAGGGTAAGAAAATGTAGGTGTACCACGAGGGCCAACACTCGTACCCTTTCAAATTCAAAAGTATGCAGAGCTAGTACACAGTCTGTGGACTACAAACTGATAACTGCAAAAAGCATCGTTAAGAGAAGCAAATCATGACTGAAGAACCACTAAAGAATGCAATAACTTCTCAATCAATGCTGGTAGTTAGCTGAAAAGATTTCTTTAGTTTTAGTTCCCTGAGTCATGGGTGATCTCAGTAAGAGTTGTGTCCATCCAGAGCCCTCCAACATAACACCCTGGGTTTGTGCCTAAGCCTCATCAGGCATGCGACTGATTTCACTCAAGCTTTTTTGCTGCAAGCCAGACAGTGGTGTCAACTGGGTCCTTGCCATCTCTGCCTACAGAGGCGGCTGTGATGTCATCAGCCAGTGACGTGTGGACGTGGGCGTCACTCACGCAGCCGGCCCCAGGAGGAACACCCGGACGGTCCTCCTCTGTTCGTCCGTGTGCTGGGGACACCGCAGAGACCTGGTGGGACACAATGTGGCATTAAACCCCCTCGAAGCACCTGCCGAAATCAAAATGAAAACAACGGCCCTGCCTAAACACCTCCCCCCCCGCCCCCCAGGGCCAGACAAGGCAGGCTGCTCCAACCGGGGTCTTTGATCCAATTGGCAATTAAAAAAAGGGATAAAGATAATTTGTATCACTTCAGAGTACTGAAATCAAATTATGAATTCCAGAACTGACTAAGAAGGGCAGGCTCATACAAATTATTACTTAAAATGAGCCGGTCACAGCTATTTCTGAATTCAGATGTTTAATACCACTAATGCCAAAATGAAAAGAATGTAGTTGCCACTTGTGTTCCCAATACAGAACCCAACCCAGACCAAAAACACTTTCATCTGTAGTACAGAAAGCGGCCATCTCTCGAAATCATTCACGCCAACCGTGTTCCAGTAGCTCCCATCGCATTTCTGCATTTGTTTTTTGGTAAGAGGTGTGGGTTTTCCCCTGCAGCTCACACACATATTCGAAATGCAAAGGGTCGCCGACCAAAATACTTGAGTCAGAGTTGGCCAAAAGGATGAACGTAACGCTTACTGACAACAACCAGACACGGGTGGACATTTCCAGAGTCACCAGGGTTCAGGATTAGCACAAGAAACACATGCCAAACGATAGTGGCCGTCACGTGTCCGACAGCTCCTCAGCATGTGACAAAGCGTGAAAGGAAGACGGACTGCGCTTTGCTTCGGCTCGTCACTCTCCCTTAGAGGTGACACGACGTCGATCAGCACGCTCTGGTCCTTACCGTGTGCACATCTTCTTTGTGTGCTCCGACATCACCCCGCATTGCTGGAGAAGTGGGGAGGAAGGGGAGGGGAACGGGACACGATACCAGTTAAAAAGCCGGGGAGAAGAGAGAGACAGACATTCAAGGCTGCGTCTATACAAGATAGCAGAGGAAAGCTATCATGAAAAATGGTACCTGGGCTTTGGCCCAATCATCAGTTTATAAGCCGATTACCAGATCCACAAGGCCCTCAGCATAATCCTATGAGAAATGTGCCGCATTCTTGGTTTAACAAAGTGTTTTCCAGAATCCCAATGTATCGTTTAATTCCAGAAACCTGGACACCTACACCAGTTTGCTGGTTAGTCGTACTAATCAATGCATTGATGTCGATCCCTTAGGCACATAGTTAAGCTCTTCCTAATTTACCACCAACTTTACTAGTTAAAGTTACTGGACACTAAAAAAGGTCTTTACGACTGACATACGAAAAAGTGTATCGGCTAGCTGGCCTCAGAAGCACACATGGCATGGGTGTTACGAGTTCTCACCGTGGTCAGTAAAGACCTCAGTTCTTCCGGGCCAAGGGTTTCGTAACTGATGCCGGAGTTATAGGCGTACTGTGGTGAAGGGAGGGGGGGGGAGAGCACAGGCTTTCAGCACAGCGGCAAAGAGCACAGCCACAGCACAGAAGCCCACAGCACAAGGCATCTGCTGGCCACGCCAAGCAACGCCGGCGAATCAGGCGCTTACTTACAGTTTGTCAGAAAGGACATGAAAATAGCAGGGAAACACTGGTTACCTTGTACGGGTCAGTGCTGACACTATTGTTAAGCTCCCCTGGAAATAGAAGAGAGCTTATTGACTATGGTTCCTTTTACAGCCAAAATAACTTCAAAAGACAACATGTGAAGTGCAGAATTTCCTAGTACTCGTATATCCACTGCTCTTGTACACAAAGAGTAATAGGCCTTTATCCACTCAACATACTGAAAGCGAGGCGATTAAAGACAACAATCAGGTCACACACTTTGAAACGAAGACTAAAAGTTACTTGCTGCTCTGTGAATAGACCCGATTCCTAAATATTTATATATTGAAATACAATTTAAGCAGCGACTGTGACTTTAAATAGATGCAAAACACATTATGCACGTTTGTCTAAAGGAGAGTCCGTGGGCAAAACATTGACCTCAGTCCTGACAACCAGCCAACAGAACGAGGAAATAAATTAAGTGGATGGGGGGTGACCTTAGGTAACTATGTACTAGTGTTAATTAAAAATGTGTGGGAAGTGAATTTGAATAAAGGCACTAGAAGCCTATCACAGAACAATCAATCATCGATCAGTCTGGTGTATTTTGGTTTCAGTTCAAGTCGTTCGTTCATTGGGTGGAGGGAGACAGCCGCCCCCCTCCCTGCCCCAAGCAGGGCAGCACTGAAATTTAATATTAGGTATTTTAGGTAGCAGCACTGAAATTTATTTCATATTCCAATACATATTTTTACACAACATGGGCACATGAAGAGATATACATGCAACTCCTTACAACACATGATGTACATTTAAAAATAAAAATAAAAAATAGGCAAATATATGAAACAAAAATAAATCCAAGCCTTTAACTACCAAAATGCTAAACAGTCACATGATCAGCAGCCATCAAATCAAGACGCGGTCGAACGCATCAGGTGTCGGGAGTGTGGGCGTGTCTGCATTCTGGGAACGCTGTAAATTCCTGAGCATCTGTTCACAGAAAGGTCCTATTTTGTCATCTTTAAGGTTTGAAACACACGCCGGGCAGATCGGAAAAAGTGGTCCGGACCTGACCACTGTACGGAACGGGTAAAGGACCACCCCAACCTGCCCCGTTCCCTCAGGAGCAAACCTCATGTCCAACAATCAGAGATGACAAATTGCCCAACCAACGAGACAAGGTGGCCACCTTGTGCCACATCCTGCTCGCTTAAACCGCTACCAGCCTACATCTACAGACAGGTTAGAATATCCAGAACATTCATCATTTAAAAAAAAAAAAAAAAGCCAAAATTGTAATCGTCCCCAGCATTTAACAAGACACACGAAAAATAAGAAATTGCACTCTATAATGTTATTTCCCAGAATTGTGTGCACCTGTTGGGAAGCAGTGTCTCACTGCGTGAGGCTTCAGCATCCTTTTCGGATGGCAGAAGCTCCGATTTCAGGTAGTCGGCCCCCAAATCCAGGGCACCTTCTCCCTGGACCCTGCACAGCGTTGGGTTGGGGTAGGAGTGGGGTGGATAAGGGATTTGCAGTTGCCAGCCCCTCTTCAACCCCACACCCCACCCTCGCTGAGAGCATGGCTCATCTCTCACCATCATGTAGGGCCACTCCCATCCCGTCCCCTGCCGTCAGAGGCCCCATAACGCTGCAATGATTAGAATGTCAACATTCCGTGCACACAGACCCAGACGACAGTCGCTGGCCCAAAAGAGACCACGCCGAACTCCATAAACGTCCCACCCGGCAGCCAGAGCTAGCCATGATCGGGAGAGGGCGGGGCCACCTCCACACATCCATGCTACGGCAGAAGGGAGAGTCCAGCGTAGCGGCGTTTTAACCGATATCGACGCATCAAGATTGACAGGCATGAAAGGCTTTCGTTCGGCATGGAGCAAAGCGCAACACTTTTAAAGGAGGCGTCGCGATTTTGCTTTTTCAGTTTCTCTTATTTTTGGTCCTCGTTTAGGCTAGTAATTTTAAGTTAATTACCATCCGGAATCGTCTCTGACCACATTCCTATTATGCGACGGGGTTGGGGGGGGAGGGAGGGGCAGGGGGGGGGACAGAAAAAAAAGAAATCATAAAAGGAATATCACTCCAGTGAGTGTGATCATTTCCATCGTATGTTAATATTTCCTCACCATTGTCACTCACCGTTTTTATGTTTTAATGATTTAGATCTTCTTGGAGAGTTGGGGTTCTAAGACAAAAAAAAATAAACATCAAGTCACTTTCATACTACACACATCTAAAACATCTACACTGCCCCTTCACCAAAAAACAGTTACTCAAACAAACCAGCGTTTATGGAGTTTAGCACCTGGGATGTCAGAGAGACATGGATACCCTGGAAGATTCAAGGGCCCCTTGAACACACAAACCTAAATGTAAAATTGGGTGGGGAGGTGGGCAGTGCCAAGTTGACAGTTGGCCAAAGGGCTCAGAACTTCTAGGTACGCCCCCGTACGCGACTAACTACCAACAGAACTAGGAGCAGGAATCCTGTAAATATCCAATGAATAGTGTAGGAATCTGCCCCTCATTCAGCTAAGGAAACCATGCAGAAGGAACAAATCGGTACACATTTTCTACCAAAGCAAGACTTACCAATAATACGGGTTGTTTCAAAGAATGTAAAAATACCTTATCTGACTTTCTCTTCTTGGCTGTAAAAAATGGGAGAGAGAGAGTAAGACAGAGGGAGGATGGAATATATTTGTCGCCTCCACACCATCCAGCAGGGGGTGCTCACCTTTCTTTTCCGACCCATATGACCAGTCATTATCATTGATGTCATCATTGTCTTCCTGGTCGCTCTCTGATTTGCTCATGTTGTTGCTGCTGGCTATTCTGTTTTGGGGGGGGGGGGGTTAGGAACAGAAAGTAGACTGGGTCAGGTGTACAATTTATGCCCCACAGTGGATAGCCTTGCATGTAGCGCCCTTCCTGTGCAGACCTGCGGTTGGCGATGCGGCTGCTGTTGCGCCCCATCCCCAGGCACTTTTCCAGGTGGGGGGCGAATCGCGAGGCGGCGATGCTGCGGTTGCAGTTGGGACACACACACTCCTTGTTCTTCCACTGGTTGTACACCTGGCCGAAGATATCCACGCCCGGCTGGTCCACGATTTCTGCAGCAGGCCGGATACAAAACCGGGAGCGGGTCAGAGGGCGAGGCAGCGGCCAGGGGGCATCGGTACCTCCGTGGTCGTGGGTTCGAATGCTAGCCCCTGCTCTGCGTATATGACGTTTGCGTGTTCTCTCCCTGTCATGAAGATTCCCATGCGTACTTTTGAATTTGAAAGGGTACAAGTGTTGGTCCTTGAAGTACACCTACATTCCCTTGCATGTAGTGTATGATTGTGAATGACTGAGTGGTATCCCGTGACCTGTGTTGCCTAGGCCAGACTACAGGATCAGCACAACTCTGTACTGGATAAGCAGTTATGGATGGATGGATGGATGGATTCAGGGCCAACTCCAGCTATAGGCAAGAAATGTAGTTGTCTAGGGTCCCAGAATCACTTGCACTGCAGAGGAAGTGAAATGATCAGCAATTTTCTTGGTACGTGGGAATCCCAAGTAAAGCTTTGCCCAAGCCCCCTTAAAAAGGTAGGGCGGGCCCTGGATGGATGTTACGGAATTTTAAACCTTCATTGTGGTATATTCCAACCGTTAGTGGTTTCTGTCAGGGATGAGAGTAGGTGGGGGTCGGGTGCGACTGCTTACCGAAGTCCTTCATGCTGTCTTGGTCCGTCTCATCCAGGAAAAAATAACCCTGTTTGACGGCTCGATGCACCTCAAAACACAGGCCCAGGCAGGCATCTTCCACCAGGTCTGCGTAGATGTCGTGAGCTAAGGCCTGGGCAGGTGGGGGGGGGGCGATACAAGGCAGGGGGTGGATGTGGTTGCCAATGGCCAAGGCATTTGCAGGTCAATCAGTCTTACGCTTCAAACAAAAAGTCATTTTGAAATGGTTTGAGGAACCACCTCCCCCAATATCTGTGCTAAGAGTTGTGGTTACCTCCAGCTTGGTGTTGTCCAGGCCTGACAGCGACATATCCTCCATTTTCATTTGCAAAATCGAAAAGGGAAGCACTGCCGTCTACATAGTATAGCCAGCATGGGGAGAACTAGCACTGGGAAGAGGATGGACACAAAGCATTGGAGATTAAAAAGAAACAACAACATATTAAGTAACCATGACTGGCAGTACGCCGTTTTCAATCCTTTAAATGACTATAGTCGGAGTCGTGAAAGATAGTTTTGTGCTTACACCATTACATAATATGATGTTTAAATCGATCCCATCTGTACTCACAGCAGACGGAGTCCGGCGCAGAGCAGGGCACCGTAGATTAAGATAGCGCTGTTTAGTGCTTCGGTCGTGTACTGCGGATACACACCGCCTCGGTTACCAAACGTTAAAATGATTACAAGCGAAACGAGAGGCGGCCATCCATCGCAGAGCCGCGTCCGGGAGAGGAGGAGGAGATCAGCGGCGACGCATCGCCATACACACCCAGCAGCCCGGCGGAGACAATGCGCACGGCTGGGGCGACCTGGGCTCCAACAAACAATACCAAATAAATAACTATAAAACGGCGAGTAGGCGCCAAACGTGGGGTACAAACGTGGTCACTCCATTTATTAAGAGCGCTGCTGAGAAGCAAATTCGGCTGTAAAATAATAAGTTTCGACACGACGAGCGACTTTGCTACGGATGAATAGTCGGGCGATGAGTCACATTTCGCCATTCGGCGCTAGCTGTCGGGGAGAATCAAAAGCAGAAAGAACAGCGAAGCCGTGTGTGTCATCGCAGCCCATATTTATCTTTTGTTAAGTGGCTCTGCGGGCTGCGATCTCGATGGACACCGAGTTCAGGGCACGGCGCTCCGTCCAGCGGCAAAGCGCAGGGTGGGAAGCGGTGCCTCAACGCACAGCGGGTAGATTCGGGCGATCGACGGGAAATCCGACGCGTCTGTTACACTGAAAACGTTTTTGGTGGTGCTGTTACCTGCAGTGGTGCAGACACTTATCCGCTCCTGAAACGGGCCAGGGCAGGCATTCACAAGGCATACCCGCTACTCCCTTCGTGGACGCCAATATCACCGACACCCAGTTAGCCGTCCCCAGCCATTTCGCACTCCAATTAAGTACTCCGACTGGAAATGTTTAACAGCTCTTATGGTGATGATAAACGTATTGCCAAAATGTGACGATAAGAAATTTAAAAAATCAAGCACAAGCAGCCATTTTTCTCCTCGGCAGGCAATACTAATCAATCACCGATTGCGCGGATCGCCTGGCAAGATGGCTATATTTTGCCCCAACAGTCTGAAAATGCTTGTCATACAAGTTGCATTAGATTTTTAAAACATATTTCCGCAGCACCCCCTATAAATGAAATATTAATTGCGTTATATAATTTGCAAATCAAAAATACAGCATACACCCTCAAATCATATTACGTTGACTAAAGCGTCAGAAGTGCAGTTTCAAGAGATCGTCTGATTTTTATTCAGCAAATATATACGCGTACTGTCGCGGAGGTTTGCGGCTGTTTTGTACTGACTTCTTAAAGCGGTCGCCGGGGGGGTTCAGTTCTTGCCTTTGTTTTCAGTCACCGAGTATTCATATCTGTTTTCCATATTATTGTACACGAATATATACACAATTATTCGGAGCATATTTTAACTAACAGAAATCAACCAGGGCTTGGCTATCAGCGTTTTCCTGTTGCATTTCGCTTAAAGAAGTATGGACATTCAATTTCTCTTTTACTTTCATGCATAATTATATTTTCCGAGATCCAAAGATTCATTCTACCGATGGCCCAGTAAGCATCTTTATAAACAGTCCGAATTGTTTTAATTTTTAATTAGAGGCTGTCATCAGAACAACAATGCAACATTGTTTTTGAGACAATTTAAGAATTGCGGGGCGGCGCGATGGGCGCTTGATTGGTCTGGACTATTACAAAGGGATCGGATGTCCTGGTTACATATTTTCCTTAACCAAATAGGTCTAATTTCCGCCACTTGATTTGAATAGTAATATCGCAACATTTGGGATTCAAGTCGCTGTCTTTTGTGCAACAGATTTTCGCAGCATTAACACAAAACGTTAAAGGTTGCCGTTTTGAATTAATGGCGTGGTTCGGGTGCATGTGTTCTTTCAGCCCCCACGCGATGGTAATCGCGCTTATTCCATCAGTCCCGGGATGCGCCAAAGCGCGCCACAGATTTACACCTTCAATGTACATACGGTTACATAATGGATGGATGGACTGGTGTAAACACTTATTCCACCAGAATCAATACAGACGTCAAATATCGCAATAAAACTGACAGCACACTATCTGCAACTGGTTTCTCTTGTTCCAATGAACTGAATGATTTAGACGATGACGAGAAAAGAAAAACACTATTTTTAAGGTTAGCATGGGCATGAAAGACCAGAAAACGACAACCAATCCAAAGCTTGCGTAAACCTGCCCTAGAGCTCTGCAAAGATAAACAAGGAACAATTTAATGGCTAAGCTATCAATTTAGGTGAATTATCAACATTGCCATCATTGTGCATGACTAATAAAGTGAAAATATTTCAAAAGGGGGGGCGGAGGACCAGACAAGTCAAATATGAATATGGGCTATTAAAACAAAACCTACAATATTGGTTTTACATTGTAATTCAAAATGTCCTGGTACAGCAAAAGATTAAGCTTAAACAGGTAAAAGAATAGCAGCTATATAAATAGATTGGCCCTGAAAAATTATTTTATTTTAGGATAAACATACCCCAATATATTTCAAAAGTTCCTTTCAGTTACAGAAACTCATCTTATTTTCTCAGGTCACCATCGTTTTGCCGCCACAATAATAAAAAAAAAAAAGACCAAAACCATCAAAAACTGACAACCAAAATAAAACCTGTTAACAGAATCACATTTAAAATCCTTTGCGGTAATCCTAACATTCCGCAGTTTGAACACAAGATTTGACAGACAGGCTAGAACTGAAATTCCAAAAGAGCAGACAAAAATTTCCCCATAAAAAAAAAGACAGAAGAAACCTAAGTGGTGGCCTTCTGGGAAAACAGATAATTCCGATTAGATAAATGCGTCAATATTTAATCTCACTATATTAAATCATATTGGAAATTCAACTCCAATTATTTTTGCGCTTCATTACCTAGAGAATTATTACTACTTACCCTATCCTCCACTACCCGAGACAGGCTACTTGCATACAAAAAGATGAAAAAAAAAAAATATATATATATTATATATATATATATATATATTTCACATCAGTGAAAGAAAAATGTTTCTGTAGCCGTGTCTTAGGTAGTACGAGAACCTGATAATAATGCTGTACTGGGTTTTCCTTCCCCTTGGACAGCTTTTAAAGATGGCAAGAGCACATTATAACCTTCAACAGCATTTAAACTGCTACACACACACAGTGTAGGGAGACACACACACCGGAACTGCAAGGGACGACAGATGAGCCAGTCACCCCCCCCCCCCATTTGGCTACATGTGTTACTGAAGGACAGAACGCAACATTCCCATCTATCCCCTGCTGGTCATATCTCAGTCAGAGTTAAAATCGGTGTTGGAGTCAGATTCCGAGTCCGATTCCGAAGACTCGGAACTGGACCCACTACTGGCACTGGACTCGTTCTCCTTGTTCTTTGCATCCTTGTCTGTGTCCTCATCCTGGAAAATGAGACCAGAGTTGCTTTGATTATTCTTTTTTGGTAACGCATCTGTGACCCTGTACTGGAGAAACAGCTGGAATATGGATGGATGAATGATTGTAGAATAATTATATAACAGTATATCTGACCGTAGTCTTTTTAGAGCGTTTAGATCATGAACATTTAAGAGGCTCAGTTTTTATAAGCAGAGGTACGAGGGCAATTTTCCACCACACCAAGTACGGTACTTTTGCTTTTCCATTGACTTCCAATCGAGTACCAGTATGAAAAGTTCTAGTATTAGAAGTGCCAAACCAGATGGGGTGGGACTTGAAAATGTTTTTATTGTTGATTGGTTATGCAAATAGCCTGCCGTGGGAACAGAAACTATTGTATTGACAATAGTTGCAAACTCAGAAAATAATTAAAAAAAAAAAAAAAAAAAAAAAAAAAAAGTTAATTTATGTTATTGGGTTGTAAGAACAGACACAACAAAAAGATCTGCATGACAAGAAATTAAAAAGTATTTTGTTGAATATAATGCAGCATGCGTATAGCGAGCTGTTCCAATGGTCCGATTCTGTTATAAATACAGCGATGTGATTTTGTTGCAATTAATATTGGGGCATTTATAAAACAAAAAAGGAGGAGTTCATAAATCGCTCACAAACCCGTCTTCGAGTGATTTAAATGGCAAGGATGAAAATGATTATGATCGTCTTGGAGAGTTGGGTCATGCAGAAACCAGCAGAGGTACTTCAAACTGATTTTTAAAAACATAAGAATCTATAAAAGGAATAATATACCTAAAAAAATAAATAAATAAATAAATAAATAAATAAATAAATTTAGCACCCGTAAGTAATGGTCCGAGTTGCATGTAAATTTCGCACACGTGCAGACCAGCGATGGGCATGTCAATGGAGCTGGTACGTCTAGTCACCAGGCACTGAGGACGCCTCGTAGACGCATTAGACAGCATTACCGGCACTTGACAGAGTCTGATAGGAGCCGCATTGTGGGTTAGTATGAGGCCAGGTGGTTATACTGTGCAACTGCCCGGCCTGTGGATGTCAACCGATGTTGTAACAAATGGGCACGTGAGGGCGGACACACACACAAGGTTCCGGCTGCTGGTACCAGGTGGAAAACCAACACCTAGAAGTACTATACTTTGGTATTTCCTCCAGGTACCAAAAGTTTGGTACCTGGTGCGGTGGAAAAGCACCCTTAGTTGCATACAGGTGACTGAACCTAAGAGGCAGGAACCCTATCCCTTCAAAATTCAATAGGTGGTCTAGTCATTTGATGGTGGTTGAGGATGAACACACAGGGAAACGTTCGGGATTTGATTTTAAACCAGCGGAGCTCTCACCTTCTCTTCCACATTATGATCGGTATCATCCTCATCATCATCATCCTCTTCTTCCTCCTCCTCCTCCTCCTCCTCGTTTTCTTTGTTTGAAGACTCTTCCCCCGACGAGACCTCTTCTTCCTCATCCTCATCAATACCTCCATCTTCGGAATCCTGGGGAAAGATGAAGAGTGACGCGAGCAGCTAAGGAACGGAACCACGAGTCGGAGAGCAGAGAAGCCCCATCAGATACTGCCTTCCTAAGACTTACCGATTTCTCGGCAGCTGCTGGCGGCACTTTGGCTTTCGATCCGCCAGGTTTGTTCGTTCTTTTACGCTTCTAATAAAAAAAAAAAAAAAAAAAAAAAAGATTAACCTGTGAACTCGCTCCACAAAAACGAAAGAGGCAGGACCACCATGTTCCAGAGAGCAACGCTCATCACACTTACAGTGGAACGATATTCGTCGTAGGCAGTCCTTTCCTGTGGGGACAGACTCTGCGGAAGAACAGGAGAGAGTCGATGACATGAGCTATGCAGGGGTGACAAACTCATACGGACAAGATCGTTAGCACTGTCCCCGGTCAGACCATCCTCCTGGAAGCAGTGCCGGGCTGCAACAGGAGGCTGCAGAATTGAAACTATTTATTCTACGAGCACAGCTGGATAGTTCACAGCCGTTTCCAGCCCCAATTTATTACTAGAGTTCAAGGAAATCCACTGCCAAAAAGACAAGTTTTTAAAAGTACAAAAAATGCATGCCATTTCCAAAAGAGTAATCGTGTTAAATAACCATGATCTCAATACTGACCAAAATAATCGCGATTATGACTTTTGCCATAAAATCAAGAAACCATAACATATAGTTAAGACGAGAAAAAAAAGAAAGCAACCAAAAACTCCCAAGTAGGGAGGGACAGTCAGCTGTGACCAAGATGACCAATGAGATGGACGACAGACAGCAGGAGGAACTGAGCATGCTCCATGGTGCCCAGGGTCCCGAGGAGCTTAAGAACCAGCAGTACCTGGAGCCACAGGTCCAGCTGATCCTTGTACTGCTCCAGCATCGTCGCTGCCAGCACCTTGTAGGACTCTCTGTCCCTTTCCGACAAGCTCTTCCACCGAGCCCCAACCTCCCCCATGCGCGCCTTTAAGGGAAGATGGGTCAGCTCCTTGCTTGCGAGCACCTCCTGAGAGAAGATGTGGTAACCACTCCTGAGGACACAAGGTCAGAGGTTCAGGAGGAGCGCCGCCCTCCAGGAAACGGGACCCGCACACACACACACACACACACACACACACACACCTCACCCCAAAAGCACATACTTACGCTGGTGGTTTCTTGGGCTCCCCCACGAACTTTGGATGCTTCCCCAAACCGACGGTCACGTTCAAGGGCTGCATCTCGCCGAGCTCTCGCTGACAAGGCAAGAAGTGGAAGAGACTCTAATCACGAGCAGAATGTTCTCCGTCTGTTGCCAGTATCGCTGGCCTTCAACGTCAAAAAAAGGCTAACAAAGGCAGCCGTAGTACGTTGTATCGCTTCCGATCTTCCATAGCCTTCTTGATCCAGACCATCTTCTTCTTCTTGTCCATTGAGGTCCAGACTGAATTCATAGCCTCCTCGGCCTTCGTGCGGTTGTTCTGCTCGGAGAGAGGGCGTGTATGGTCACAGAGAGAAACGTAACCTGCACTGGTCGCCCTGACAAAGGCCACCCAGTCTATCAATTCCCTGCTTGGTTTATGCGATCAAAAGGCTACAGTGAGTGTAAGTTACAAAATTTCCATACACTGAAGCTTGCCAAGTAGCTGTCCATGACAGAAAGCTGCCAGAAGTCTTGTGCCCTTTTGGGTGGGACGGGCAGGCCGCGGTCATCCTTGGCCACCTTCTCCAACTCGGCTTTCAGAGTCACCTCCAGACGTTCATATTTCTCCTACAGGCCAATGCACGGGGAGGATCCCAAAAAGTACTGAGAACTGGTCTTCGCCAAAGGAAGATGCCGTAAAACAGGAACACAAGTACAGTCAAGTATGCATATTGAGAAACACCCGAGGGATTTGAACCAGTGACCATCTGATCACCACATCACATCATCCTAATGCGATGAGCCACATGACGCCCATCTGGGGTCCAAATGAGGAGCAGCCAGACTGGCCTGCAGGTGGCAGGGCTGCGTCCGCATGGTACCAAAGTGCCACACTGTACCTTCTTCTTGTCGGGCAGCTCGTTCCACATCTTCGCTAGCGTACACGTCAGCTCGCTGTCCGACAGCTCTGGCCTCTGCCTCTGCAGTTTGGGCCTCTTCTCCTCCGAGAAGATGAAGAGGGCCGAGATGGGCTTCCTGGGGGCCTCCGAGCCCGTCTGGATAAGGGGGGTACATGTGAACACGGCATTCATCTGGGCAACTTTCACTGCCTCACAGGCAATAATCAAGCCAAGTACTGATGTGCCTCGTTTTCCGATGGTTCGACTTGATATTTTGATTTTACGACTGAGGAACAGAAACACATATTCAATAAGCCATACGCTTTGATTTGTTCCGGGGCCAACAATATGCTGCATGATATTTTCTCCTGATGCCGGATGACAGTAGCAACTATGTTTCCAGTCTTTTTAACGATGCTAAGTGCAAAAATCTCATGTAGTGTTTAACAACATAACGAATATATTTTTTTTCTGTTTTCAACCAAATAATGTATTTGCCTTTCAATTACTGGTATTTAGTTACAGTAATTCACTAATTATACCAATCTTGTTTGCCATACGATATTTTCCACTTATGATGGGTTTATTGTAACGCAACTCCATCGTAAGTCGAGGAGCAACTGTAATGGGATTCTTTCTTGTGAACTTTAATAGGATGTGGGTAGGAACAGCCTAAGGTCAATAGTCCCAGCCTCCCACCCTAGTTTCAGAAGGACTGGTCTTCTGCACTTACAGAGGGATGACGGTCATTGGAGACAGGCCTTTGCTTGGGTGACAGGCCCTGAAGAAACAGGGAGAATTAGTGATGAGAGCCAAGCCTGCCGGTGGTACACTCTCACAAAATGCACGTTAAGGAGAGCAGACATTTGCCACACAACCAGCAATCGGTTTCACACCATCAGTGGCCTAATATGCAAGTGGAGAATTGCTTGGGAGTGCCTGTAGGGGGCACTCACAAGCCCTCTCACCATGGCCTTGGACGTCTCCTTGGAAGCGGGGCTGCTACTGTTACTCTTCCTCAAGTCCCCCAGCGTCTCCAGCTCTCCTCGGACCCGCTGTTGTTCATCCTTTGGGAGGCTCTGAGAGGAAAGAGGAGGAGGACCAGATCCAGGGAACAGCAGACGCCAAGGTGTAATTGTTTATAGTCAAATCACAATCAAAATATTACATCACAATGCTCTCTTTATTCTCATGTCCTTATAGAGTAATTCAGGGCCATGGGGGGGGGGGGGGGGATAGGGAATGGGTCTCAAATTTGATTGGATGGGAGGGATACAAATCGCAACTCACACAAACGAAGCGATCCATTTCAACTTCATATTCCTTCTTTTTCTAAAAAGGGGAAAAAACGAATAATGCTAGATAAATGATAATTAGTAAAGGCAGACTTTGTATGTTACGTTTCATTACATTTTATTACGCTGGGTGGATGTAACCTTTCCAACATGAAAGAAGAACCCAGCTCTGCTTTGCAAGAGAGCCTGGTGACACATCCACGTGCCCCTTGGACCTTTCACTGCGTTCACACGCTCACCCGCTCGCAGAGTTTCTGGTAGCTGTTCCGGTCGCTCTGGTCCAACTTCTTCCACTGCTGCCTGCACATCGTCAAGCGTGCTGGATGCGGCAGGTCCTTCAGGCTGGATACGGCCTCCGAACAGTACAAGGCGTAGCCGTTTCTGCAGAGCGTATAGAGGATTCACCGTCCGTGGCCACAAGCATGGACCAAAACGTGGGATTTTAACTTGCACAAAAATGTTTGCGCAGAGCAAAAAAAATGATTGGTTCAGAGATAACACCAATGTTTACTTTCTTTTTGTTAGTCATATCAAAATAGGCGATTCTCACAGTATTGTTTGTGCCGAGTTCAATATCTAATCAGAATTTATCCATCATACAAGGATTTTGAGTGACACACATTTAAACTTCACACTACACGCATATTTATAGTGTGTCTGCATGGTGGAGGTGACTCGTGTAAAAAGGGAAGAAGTGTAAGATTTTCCTGCTGTATTTGGCCTCAGGAACATCCCTCTTAAGGGTCCAGAAGTCAGCTGGGATTCCACTTGCCTTGATACCATTTTTCCCCCATATCACAGAGAGCAGGGTCGGGTCCCGTGTCACAGCCTGTAAACGCTGGCAAAATAAACCTACAGCACTTTCTCGAAAAGGTTTCTCAAAAACCTTACGCGATGTGAATACAAGTTATTTCTGTGATCAGCATCACAAACTCCGGCACACCAAAAATGCGTATGCAAAACTCCCAGGAGTGACACAGAGCTGAGGTCAGCTCGCAAGCAGAGGTGTTACAATCTGTGGACAACACTTTTCCAACCGATAAGGGGACAATCGGCTAACCGTGCTACCATGGAGAGCACCGGCATACTCACACTGGAGGCTTCTCGGGCCGGCCGTCAGATTTGTCCTTCAGGTGCCTCTCAGCTTTGGTTAGAGTGGTCTTCTTGATGTCTCTATCGGAGAGGTTGAGCTCCGGATGCTGCTGGATGAAGTCGCGCATGGTCTCCTGGACGACGGGCACAAGTTGAAGTTTGGTTGATCTCCACAAGGACCGAGCCAAACAAAATGCATCACGAAGGTGTCTCACCTCGTATATTCTCTGCTGTTCCAGGGACTTGTTGATCCACTTCAGCCTCTTTTTGTCTGACAGCTGTGTCCACTGCTTAAGCAACCTGTCCCTGATGTCCCTAGCGTTTGCCTGGACAGAATAAAATTCACACCATTCCAATGACAAATTGTCATACTGGCAAGTATATACTACATGTTGAAAATAAGTGAAAGTATCAGGTAATGTTTCATAATGCATTCATTAAAAGACATAGAATATTCAAGGCACATTTTGCACTGATAGAACATTCATAAGCAACATGTACAGTATCAGCCAAAAGTTTGTACACGCCAAGCTGCTTACAAGGGAGAGTGATAGTGTCGCATCTAGGCTGACCACCTACTCCATGTAAGGTGGGATACTGAGCCACTTCAGGTTTTACAAACTACTTTAAAACACTTGGCTAATTAGTTCAATTATTCATGTGCTTTGACTGGTTCATTTCCTTGATTGAAAGACTCATCCAGCTGTTTCACATCAACATTAGTGACACGTGCGTGATTACAGGAGACTGACCAATCAGCACACAGCAAGAACTCAGTGCTAAAGTGAAATCCAGGTCTTTTTAATTGAAATGGTAGTTTGACCACCTAATTCCTGTCAGAGAGGACACTATGGGCTAGGATATGGTAGGCATTCTAGTTGTGTCTCATAAGCTGGCCACCTGACCTAACTTTGGAGAAGTTATTAGTATTTTTGTGGGACCTTCTTCAGGACAGCTGGAGAAGCATCCCAGGAGGCCACCTCATGAAAGTGGCCTAGAGGAGCAAGTAGAGTCAGCCAGTCCCTAGAGCAACTGGAGCCAAGGGCCTCGGTCAAGGGCCCAAAGGTGGCATCACTCTGCTGACCACGGGATTTGAACTGGCAACCTTCAGAATCCAAACCCATAGAGCTACGACCCTCACAACTTCTATTTTTTTGTTTAATACTTTCTTGGCCAGTGTGCATATTTGGTTTTTATAGTTAATTTTTTATACAATATAAAACTGTACCGTTACTCTAAAATGTAAAGAATACTACAAATAAACTTTTCTATGGGTAGGTGTATCCAAACTTGACTGGTACTGTAAGTATACCTTAACAGTTAACTCATGTATATTAAAGCTAACACTATAATTGCGTAATGTTATGTTTGTCATTAATACATATTAAACTTGTTAAGGTACGCCATGATGTTAAGGTATATTTACATGTTACTTATGAATGTTCTATGAATGCATTATGAAGGTATAGTTAGTGCTAACAAATGATGTTCTTCAGATATTCATGCTCCAGACAGATTAATATCACTTTGTATAGCACCTACGGCAACACTTCTAGAAAAAGGCAACCATAGTAACAACCACTCACATCCGGCTGGGTCTTGAGGACGGACTTCTTCTTGTGGCTGTACCAAAGCTGCTGAGGTGTCTTGGGTTTCTCAGGAATGTTGTTCTTTATGTTTACGTCTGGGTGCTCCTCCCTTAGCAATCAGAGCAGAGGAATAAACACACAGGATAACTTCTGCAGTGGGACGTGACCATCAGCGATTCATCGCCATTCCCTCACATCAAAGAATATTGTACACATCTCACCGGAATTTCAACACTTTTTGTCCAAAGGCTTCTTTATCTCTTTGAAACTCCTGCACGTATTTTGCCTGTAAGATGACGGATATTCATGCAGACAAAAATAGTGAGCTTTCATGCATTTATTAATGACTGGCATGCTAATGCTTTATTGCTAAGCTCAGCTACAATACAAACAGAAAGCTTTGGCCCCTGATGTTCTCCACCCTATCGTGGCTCTATCACTTGTGACAATCTTTCCGACAACCTTCACTATATGAAGACCATCCCTAAAAAGTTCTCTCCCTCCCGATCCCTTCACCGCTGACCTTCTTGCGCTCTGGAAGCTCCCTGTACTTCCTGGAGAGGACCTTAGTGAGGTCCATGTTACTCAGTTCAGGGTGCAGCTTGGCATATTTTGCCCTTTTCTCCATGAAGAATCTCAAATAAGCTGTCAGGGGCTTCTTTGGAAAATCTGGGTGTCTCTGAGGGACAGAAAAAGAAAAGCATGTTCTGGATTATTGGGAGGTTAATCTTTTTAAAACAGCACTAGGTTTTAAAATCGCCCTCCTGTACTACCTGTGTCCTCTTGCTTCTCTGGGGGTTTTTGATGAAGTCTTCAGCGTCGACGATCATCTCAGACAATGTGCGATACTTGCGTACCTGAATCACATGAGAGTTCAGAGTCGCATCTCACAGCAACCAAACGAAAGGGGCCTTCTTGTACAGTTTGAAGCATCCAGCATAAAACAAATAGTTAAAACGTCTTGCAAAAAGTCATCATTATTGACAAGCAAGCAAAATATTTTTAGAGACCCAGTGTAACAGAATGTAGACCATAATACAGACTTCTGAATGTTTATACACTTTCAGGATACTTGATAGCCGATGCTACACACAGCAACTCCGTTTTCCTCACCTCTCGTGACACTGCCTGCCATTTCTGCTTGCAGGTATCTCCCGAATAAGGTCCAAACGCCACCTTATCCCAGTCCAGGCGTGACTCCATCGTCTTGAACCTGCTAAGGTCATTCTGTGGGAGGTTCCCCTTCATGCCGTCGAGGAGCTTTAACAGGTCCTCCTTGGGCCAAGCTGCTGCACCAAGCGCACGGGTTCAGGGGCAGCCAAAGAAACAGACAAGCTCTTATCTTTCGAGTCAGACCCTGTGTTTAGCATCAGGCTTAGCAAACAGTCCAGTTTCCACATTCCTAGCCCTCCAACTAACATCCGTATATATGAACCACCTTCGCAGACGATTCACTAAGAATTAGGATCACTCCCCCCGAAAATATACATTTTAATATTTTCAATTTCTCAAGCACCACCGTGCGTGAAATTAGCTTCGATATTCTTCTCTTCATTTCATCCAGTAAATGGCATGTCTTCCTTATTCCTCGATGAAGGCTTACAGAAAGACAGTCCACACAGTGGTCATTCAGCCCTGGTTAGTGTGCCGAGTAGAATTATAGGGCAGCGATACCATCTGCAAACCACACCACTGACATGTTATATATAGCGTTAAATGTGTACAAGTAGTACCTGTATCACTGTTTAAACTAATAGTGGATCTGTTGGAATAGTTAATCTGACCTGATGCTTCCACTATTAGTTTAAACAGTGATACAGGCACTACTTGTACACATTTAACGCTCTATATATATATATATATATATATATATATATATATATATATATATATATATATATATATATATATATATATATATATATATATATATATATATATATATGCTAATTTGTATTAAGTTCATATGTATGAATCCATAAATATATGGGTGGGACTAAACATATATGAAGGCCATTTGGATGATAAACTTCTTACTTTGATCTACAGTCGTTTCCATGTCTCCATACAGCCCTTGAAGCCTATTTCTGCAAAAACAAGAAGGAGTAGAGAGACCAACTCATCAACAATAAGGGGGGAAAGTATTAGATTTAACACCTATTCTTTCCCGGCTGTTATGGTCCTTTAAATAAAAGTTTGTTGTGTTCAAGTAAGGGAAGGCAAGAAGAACCTAGTAAATCTGTTCAAATAATAGATAAAAAGGTATCCTTAACAGAAGAAGCAGAGCATGACCAGTTTGGATTTTCCACAGGTCATGCCTCTGACTGGATTCACAGAATAAATGTTTACAGATAGTTTTATACCAGGTCAAGCTTGACCATGATGGGAATGAGTAGTGAATCTTGGACGGAGCTCACAGCGGCGAGCCCGCAGACTCCGGGCAAATGATACAATGCCCATCCGTGTGCCGATTAAAGGGGAACTAGGGAAGCATGCAGCTATGCAATGGCACTATGTGGGTGAATACTCACCGTTAATGCCGTCCTGAAACCAATGTGGAAGCGTGATGGTTAGGAGGTAATATCGCGTCTCTGAAAGCCGAATCGCCAAAAGTCAGGAAAAAAAAGATTTGCGGACAAATAATATCTATAGAACAACATCTTGTACCTAATAAGGAGATCAGATGACAACAATGTGAGCCTCTTCCCTGGGCCGTAAAAGTGACTCCAATGAAAGTAAACGTCTCACCTTAGAACTTCGCTGGTGCCTCGCAGTCGGCTCCAACCGGGCCAAGTCAGCTTCAAACACGGGGCAAGCCAACGAGACACGGCTAGTCGCTCATCACGGGGCGCAATGTGGCGCAAGGCGCTCTGTATGAACAAATCTGGGAAGAAAGGCAGATCCCAGCACGGCGAAGTAAACGACCGATTGCCGGTGGCTCACCAAGAACTCCCGGCAGAGATGTAGGGGTGACAGGAAGCAAAGCTTAATAAATGCGTTTAATTGAAAGGACTCAGGAATCAGGCTGGGCGAAATCGAAAGTGCGCCGACCACGTGTGCGTTCCAGGCACATCAGCAGAGCCGCCGAGCCCGCGAGTAGGCCGATGAGCGCACCGCCCCTCGATCCGTCACGCTGGGCATCATCAAGCATGCTTTACAGCTGGGCTGGGGACTATTGTCACCTATAGAGGGCCACGGTGCCTGCATGCTTTTGGGAAACTGATTGACGACACGTGGAGTGAGGCTCCCAACCCCCTCCTCCATGATCGCAGCCCCACGAGAGTAATTAAGACCTGCGGGACGCGGGACACCAGTGCACTCAGCACGTTGGGGTTTCCCAGCCCTGGTTAAAGTGCTAACCGTTTTGCGTTGGTTAGCGGATTTACCGAAGGGACTGGTGAAATATATATAACCTCTCATCTGAAATACTAAACATCTGTGTACGTGTCGAGAAATGAACAACTATATAGCTTCGCAATCGGACTTCGCAATCGCCTCTCTTCCTTTCCACTTAGTTTATACCTTTAGCATTACTGCTAATGAAAGGTCCACAAAATCGGGCTCCAGTCAGCGATCTCATTGATATAAACAAATCGGGCATGATTTTGCTTTTCTTTGGCCACGTTTTGCAACACGTCCCTGTTTCCATACTTGAGATTAGCAAAGCTCTAAATCGTTTTTGTACCATGGAGAGGTATCTGAAATGGACGGGTTTAATCTTCCTGATATAAATTCTGTAGTACCGTAGCTGGGATAGCGGGATCGGATCTGAACCCCCAGTCAGTCCCGTGTTCGCGAGCTGGCTCCCCTTAACACCCCCTATCAGACACATAGTGTATATTGAACAGTGTTTCGGGCTGGCGCCTTGCGGCGTCCCCGTTCAAGGGGTAGCCTCCCCGAGTTAAATCGGTAATGCCTTGAAATTGCAATCACTGACAACGAATGTAATGGTGACTTTTATGGTTAATTATTAATGAATGCATGAAAGCTCAGGACACGCAGGCTAAGAGGACGCCTACACAGAGCCCTGGATACCGGGACATGTTAGGACTGCTAGTTCACCTAATCGCTTAGGCGGGTGAACAAGGGAGCTCCGCGCAGGAAGAAAAGGGCTCTCTTTCTCTGATCCAAAGAACACATGTAAAGCATGTTGGAGGCAATGTGATGGCTTGGGCGTGCATGGCTGCCAGTGGCACTGGGTCTTTAGTGTTTCTTGATGATGTGACACAGGATGGAAACAGCCGAATGAACGCTGAGGTGTTCAGAGACATCGTGTCTGCTCAAATCCAGCCAAATTCATTGGGCGATGAATAATACAGATGGACAATGACCCAAAACACACTGCAAAAGCAACCCAGAACTTTATTAAAGCAAAGAAGTGAACTTTTCACTATTGGCGGTCAGTCACCTGATCTCAGCCCCATTGAGCATGCACTACACTTGCTAAAGACTAAACTACAGACCTCAAACAAACAGCAACTGAAAGCTGCTGCAGTAAAGGCCTGGCAGAGCATTAAAAGGAGGAAACCCAGCGTCTGGTCATGTCCATGAGTACAAGACTTCAGGCAGTCATTGCCTGCAAAGGGGTTTTCAACTAAGTATCAGAATTAAACATGTTATTTGCAGTTATATTAATTTGTCCAATTACTTAGGAGCCCCTGAAAGGAGGGGATCGTGTAGAAAAATTACTTTAGTTCCCCACATTTTTATGCAATGTTTTTGATCTACCAACTGAATTAAAGCTGAAAGTCTGCACTTGTTTATTTTAAAATTCACTGTGGTAATGTACAGAACTTAAAAATTGAAAAACTTTGTCTCTGTCCAAATATTTATGGTCCTGACTGCATGTACAGCCCTACGCAGCTGCTGTGTCATAATGGAGTATCTGACACCAGCTAACAATGCGGAAGCTTTAATGGTCCAAGCGTCTTAAGATGTCGAAAATGAATGCGCCCCTGCTACCCTGTCCAGCCCCCCGACCCAAATTACCGGAACAAAACAAGCCTGGACAAACGGGCCCATTACAGACGGCAGACAGCGAGGTGGAAAAAACCTGTGGTTCCCGGGCAAGACGTAAAACGGCAGCTAACGTTTGTGCTGATATACTTGCGTCCCTACTGTGCGTCGTAATCTGTAGTGTGTACTCCTTATCACCAGGGGTCAGTGTCGAGGCCGCAAACCAAATACATGAATGAATACCTGTATCTTAAAATCGCCATCTGTTATTCCGAACAAACATGTCTTCACTCGAAGAAATATTAATCTCCATTATACTGAGACAGCACCAGAGAAGAAAACGCAAATCGCGGAGATGGTACACTCGACCAATTAATAGATCTCGTCAGTAAAATGGGGAATTCTTTTCGTAAATGAAATGAGAAGTGAATGAGATTTCATGGACCATCAAGATTATTTTACTTATTTACTGTATGCACTATGTGTAACGTCTTTGCACATTGTCTGTTTTGCGTTAAACGTATGTTTCCCTACCCTGTGGGTGATCAGGCAAACGTAAAAACTACAAAACTACCGGTGGGTGGGTCTGAGTGAAGTTCGTTGTTGCATGTTTACTTAAACAGGCTTAGATATTTACAATATGGTGACCACAACCATAATACTGCCACAACTGCGGTGTCCCTCGTACGAGCAACGCCAAACTCACACGGTGTTATAGGCAGGAGTTAACGTATCGCGAATCAACAAACGTGAGTGAGGAAGTTCGGAATATATTGTTCTTAATACATAATTCTAATAATTCCCAAGACAAAATAACTCACAATCAATTACTAATGTAATTAGTGAAAATGAAAAAAATATATTTAAAAATGTATTATAAAATATCTATTTTCATTGAAAAAGTACATGACTTCTAGAGAGAGCATCTCTGAAGAAGTTAAGTATAAGCTATAGCTTAAAGTTACTTTTGTATTTTATCCAAATGACTTAATGATTTGTGTCACAGTAGTTTAGATTTTACAATTCATTTTTCTGCTCTGTGTATTATACATGTGTACTATATTATACATCTGTCACAAGGTGGGGAATGTGAAAACCTATCAGTGTCACCACTGAAATGAAAAACGTTCTGTTCTTTGTAGAAATTGATGAATATTAAATCAGTGGTTAATTTTAAATGCATGTAAATAGTCTATGACCAAAAATAAAGATTTTTAACACGACATTTTTGGAGCAATATTCATTTTGATCAGAATTCTATCAAGCCAGACCATTTCATTTCAAGCGTGACAATCATTGCCGGTTTTACGTGTCTTACATCAGTTTTAAGTTGTTTTACAATGCGTTTGCTAACTTTCTATTTGCATATTACTACAGTGGCACAACATTCAGATTAGATATCACACAAACCATATCTAAACAGAAGAGCTATCAGTGATTTCTACAGAAACAATTTCTGCTAAGAATATTTTCCATCCAGACCAAGTGCAATTCCTCGAACAGTAATATGGGTGGCAGCGGGCAAAACTGGAGAAACAGTAAATCATGGACATCTACAGCTCATTTACAGTTTTTCCCAGAAGTCGTACTAGGCGGAACTGGCACGCAGGGAAAAAATGATGTTTTAAAACTTTTTTTTTTCCCGGGGCATAGCGTATAATGGAACTGGATTCCAGGGAATCACTGCATAACTTCATATACTTGGATGAGGCTGGCTTCGATGTAGCTAAAGGTAGAAGGCGTGGCAGAAATCTTTCCGGCCAGAGAGTTACGACCGATGTGCGGAGGAAACATCCATCTCAGCAGCCATCGTGGATGCAGCATGTGATGACATCACAGCGGAGTGCTGCAGAGGGTGGATTCGACATTCAAGGAGGTATTTCCCACGCTGCATTGCAAGGGAGGACATTCGCTGTGATGTGGATGAGAATATGTGGTCTGACAGACGAGAACGTCTGGATGCATAGACGGAAGACCTGTACCTGGCTTACAGTGGTGCACAGTTCAGCCCAAGGGGTATTTCCTATGTTTAACCAAAATATTTTCATTTGCACAATACTGTAAAAGGCTTTTTTTTTGGATATTGTAACAATGTCAGCCTATTTTTCTTGAAATTGAAATGAAATTGCAGTAGAAACTGTACAGTGCAGTAAACATTTTGAAACATATCAAGTATCTTGCAATCACCCTCACAAAATAATGTATAACTTTGTGGTTTTGAGATAAAAAAAATTAGTGCTGGATTTTCAGCCAGTGTTAGCAAGATCCTAGTCTTGCTGTGCATTAGTTAATACCTACAGAGTAAACTGTCATAATGACAACATGAGAGAGTCACCTGACTACCTTGTTCATATACAATGGAGCAATGACTTGACATTCTGATCGTACTGAGACTTTCGTTGACATGAATGCTTACTTTTAAGGCATGAGCTAATTCTGACAAAGGAATGTGCTTTTTCAGGTAATCAGTCTGCACTGACTGTTTAGAGAAATGGACCGACTATGTACCGAAATGTTAATGATTCGAGAAATGCACCAAAGCGACCGAGAAAAATTGCAGTCATCCTCACTAGAACTGATCATCCTAATAAATCGGAGAGACAGCAGCATTTAATCATGTAATCAGGGCATAGTTCAGAGATCAGAGCTGTGGAATGCGGTGTCTCTGAAAAGTAGGAGGAGCCTGAGGGGGGAGCTTAATGTACCGCAAAAGGGCTGAGGTTAAATAAAGACTTCAAGGTTTGGAAACTGTGCTGTAGATGGCAGAAGCGTCTGTAAGCATTCGAACTGGCGTCCTGAAAGAGAGGAAAACTATATTGAGGATCAAATCTTCCTGGCTTTTTTTCTTGAAGAGAAAAACATCTATAAGTAAAATATTTGTAAATTCACATTTGAGGACTGTAATGACATCTACTAAAATATGTAGGAGTTTTTTTTTTTTTTTGCAATTTTTTTGTACTATACAAGAAGCATAAACAAGGTTCTTACCCAGATGTAACTTTGGAGGGGAGGAACTGAACAGTGGAATACTGAACTTCATCTACATTGGGATCACAAGGCTCATAAATACTCATGTACTGAACCTGTTCCCTGTCTCTGGATTTGTCCTGCTGAGCAGTGGAGTACAGCGATTCCTCCTGTATTTCAGTGTCGTTGGAAGCCATCCCTGAGATATTGGCATACACGGGATTTGCAGTGTCCTAAATAAGGAACCGATAAAGTGAGCAATAGAAATATTCTGCACAGCTACCATTTCCATCATGACGTAGAATCGGCAGTCAGACTGGTTTGGGTCACCCAGTCCCTTTGTAGCAATGCCATTGCCCTTCTGGGGATGCCAGTGGAGAAAATAATATTCTCCAAGTGTAAAACATAAATAAATAAGAAAAACTTTCAATCCAGTGAGGAGAGGTAGGTTGCACAGTAATATGCATACAGCACTGTGCAGAAGTTCTCACCAAAGGCAGAAAATGCTCTCCCACACGCAGAAACCCATTTGCCCAACATCCGCATTCATAGATGCACATTCCCACTAAGTCTTTGAGAGCTTGGGGCTGCCCCACTGTCAAATCAAGTGCAGCTTCGCAGTCATTTTGACCCCTTTATGCACACTTTCTGCAAGTCTGCATTTCTGCAAACTTTGCCTGGGAGAATTACCCACAATTCATATCATTCTGATGTGAAACATGGGTTACCAGGGGAAGTGGTAAAGAAACTATTTTTTAAGTTACTGCTTAATGATGCCGTTTTGACAAAAAAAAAAGAGGAAGTTCATTACTTGACCAGTCCTATTTTCCAATTCAGAGCTGAGAGGGTCCACATTCTATAGGTGCACGACCACACAGGGAGGACATGCAGACCCAACACATGTGGAACCCCAGCAGGAACTTGAACCCAGGTCCCAGAGGTGTGAGATAATGGTGTTAACCAGCATGGCTAACCAGCACGGGTAACCAGCATACACACAGTACTGTGCAAAAGTCCAAAGAAATGTTTAATCTGGGTAGCAAGTATAATTTGGCTTAGAAAAAAAATACAATTTAACATTACAACATGTGCAAATTAAGAGTAACACAATAAAAACTAGTAATAACTTCTTCTTTTATCAAAAGAGAAACTGTCACAACCACGGACAAGCAGGGAACGGGGCATCGGGATCCGGAGAGGCAGGAATGAGGGGTTCATTGCAGAAACCAACACGGCCAGGTACGAAACCGCGGAGACGTCATTGACAGGACTGGGGAAACGTACTTGAACGTGGAATTAAATACACAGGATTAATCGGAAATAACACGAAGCGGCCGGTAACAATCGGGATTTCATGTGGAGGTTCACGAGGGGGGCGTGGCGCGCAGGAGGATCAGACGATCAGACGTGACAACAGCCATCATATTCTGAAGAGACAGCCCTGTGAAATGCATGTTGATTGTTACAATTACAGGAAAAATTACCTCGCGCTGCATGCCTCCTCTTGTATCTTTTTTACATTGTGAATGTTTGCTTCTGAAAGAAAACAGAAAAGTAAAAAAGAGTTACCGAGGAATCCTTGGGTGTTGATTGTTTTATAAATCTAATGTTTTATAAATATTAGATGCATCTTTGATTTGCAAGTAACTTTTCATGTTATTAGTTTAAACTCATATTACGGTAACCTTAAGGACTAAGTGCTGTAAAAAAATAATAATGTATCTTTGATAAATTACTTTTCTTATACATGGTTATTTAACTCAGTCCTAAATAGTTAAATGACTGAAATGTATATAAGTATGAATACTCTGGGGGGGTTGCTAGAAAATCCCCGGGACCAATTTTACTTCTTCTGAGACAGTGTATTCTCAAAGGAAGTAAAGGAAGGAACAACTGCCTTTAGAACTTTATAGACTAATTTACAGCAAATATATAGCAGTTATGAGATATGCTTTCTCACATATTAACAGTAATAACAACAACAACAATAATGTAACAACCCTTTTACAACTAAATAATAATTTAGTTAATTCATTTAGTAAAGAACGCAGACATGATGTTTTACTATGGTTGAATGCCTTACAAAGGGTATGAAAATGTATTTTGTGAGAACATCTGTGCCCCCTTCCCTTATACCAACACTAATTGTTCAGCTAGTCAAGCATAAATCCTCTTTTTTTAACTATGAAACTGGAAGAAGAAGAAAGAGAAAAAAATAAATTCTATCTCCACCAATGCACAGATGAATACAGGGTATAATGAAATAATATGGTGCTGGGGAAATTAATAATTAATGAATTAACATATAGTGTCCATGAGTCTAAGAACAGTATAAGAACATTTTAAAAGAATTTTAAAAAATAACTCATAATTATCCATTAGATAGAAGTATAGGTCACACTTTACTTGAAACTATCATCAACAATGCATTATAGATATACCTTTGTATGGTATTATAACGGTCGGAATAAGTATTAAAATATTACAACATTATTTACTGACAGTCATATGCCATCAACGTGTTCATTGCAATAGGCTTCGATGAAGCTCATCTGTAATGCACTATAGATACCTTCATAATGCATTATAACAGTCAGTATAAGAATTAAGGATGTGCTGCATTGCATTATCAAAGTACCTACAGTGCATTATAGATGTGAGCTTCAAAAGGATTCATAATACATAACAGACATGGCTATAATATGTTATGACTTTTTGTGAATATTTATAGCCATCTTTATGCTTTATGCATGCATTATATGGTAAGAATATGTTCATTGATTCTTTTAGACATGGCATTCATAGAATGTTACCAAAATATTATATAACCACCCATCAATCAATCCATCCATCCGTCCGTCCGTCCGTCCATCCATCCGTCCTCCCATCCACCCATTCGCCCGTTTGTCCGTCCATCCATCCATCCATCCATCCATCCATCCATCCATCCAACCACTTGTCATATAACATGGGGAGAACTTGCAAACTCCAGACTCACACACATGCCCATATCTACAAAGGAGGCAACAGGACTAGCCCAAGTAATTTACAATATATAAATTATGCTGCAATCAAGCGATGTACAGTAATAATCAGGATAAAAGGGCAGCATTACCATCCATCCATCCTATAATCCACATACTGTTTACTGCTCAGTCCTCAGAAGAACTGGCCCTTTCCGGTACCCTGCCCAGAATGTCCTGTAACCAAACAGCCCCAAAGGGCTTTTATTGCTGCATTAGGTCCCAGAGAGAATCTGCAGTATAGTTTGCCCTTACAGCTTTTTACCTAAACCACATACCCGACTCACAGGCTTCCTCTGGGTGTAAATGAAGTGGATTCGCCATGAAATGAGCTGTACATACTCACATCTTCCACACCAGTGTCACCATAACCACAAGAACCACAAGAGCTGCAATTCCCACAGTCGCCCCGATGACAGCTGCCGTTTCTCCTGAGTAAAAGCAAAGAAATACGCAGAGATATGACCTCCCATATAAATAAGACATATTGCTGCTATTAGGGTAAAAGCATGAGACAGCATTTATGATAAAGTGATAAATGTGACTCAATATCAATCTCAAAGCACTAAGGTGTTTTTGACTGAATGATAAGACTGTTTAATGTTTTAGAGTAAAATTGTCCAAGTGGCAAGTACAACTAAAATCAGACATCAATTTCGGGGGGGAATTGCCCCTTTCAGTGTTTCCATAGACCACTAAAATACATCATATACAAGCATAAGTTATTATGAGCTGAGAAGATTAGATATTAGTAAAAGTATGTTGTTATTATTATTATAATATAGATCTGGGGGCTGTTCCACGAAGCAGGATTTCTTGGTTAACCAGATAACTTCTCAGATTCTGAAAACAATACACCCTGCTTTGTGGAACACCCCCTGTTATCACAAAGACATAAACATACTTTGTACAAAGATAAACACAGCAGGTGAGGAATGAGATCCAACGTCATTCGTTGCACTGCAGTTATAGCGTCCATTGTGTTCAGATTTGATATTATTTATTGTGTAATTCTGCCCCGATGCTCCTGATGAGATTAAGATTTCATCCTTAAACCATTGGTAGCTCTTAGCTGGTGGGTTTGCGTCGCTGCTGCAGGTCAGAGCCACTGAATCACCCATCACTATTCCACCAGTAGGACTCACTGACACGCAGAGATTTCTGGGAGCATCTAAGACCAAAATGACGTGTTTAGTCATTTTATTCTGTGCTGCATAGTGAGAAACATCCAACTGTATTTCTCTTAAACTTAAGACAGTAAGTGTGGCTCTTCTTCTCAATGAGTATGTTTGACGTTGAGTGCTACGTAATTAAATGAAGTTCCACAGTAATGTTTTCAAGAAGAATATTTCACAATACTCACACTGTACATTCACAGATAAGTATGTAGAGTTAATAGCCCCATGTTTATTTTCTCCTAAACAAAAGTATGGTCCACTGTCCTTAGAGGTGATGTTAGTGATGGTGTAATTATTCCTTGAACCAAGCTTTATGATTTTCTCTCCATTCTTCTTAAACCAGGTGTATGTTTGAACTTCTGGGTTGGCTTTACTACCACAGGTCAGAGTCACTGAATCACGTTCCTTCACGTTCAGAGAGGGAAAGGCTCTCACTGAAATGTTTTTTGGGGCATCTGGAGAAAATACAAGAATATATATATTTTTTTAAATTCAGTGCATAATATATTCTTACTTGCATCATTATATGATATTTATATGATGTTTTACTTATGCAGAAAATGTAAAAGCACAGGGTTACAAAATTCGTTCCCAGGAAATTTTGCCCACTGTCTTCAGAGTTGATGCTAGTAATGGTGAGACGATTCTATTTTAATTCCGTCTATCAATATTAGCATGATAACTTGAGAATGGCATTGAAAATATATTCCACAAGTAGATTTATGTAGAATGCTAATTAGCTGTTTATTGTTGCACTTTGTTATTGAGGAAATTATGTTTGGAACTATGCCTTCATCTGTGTAATCCTTTCGAAATGTTGACATATTTAATTTACTTACACTGAACATTTATGTACACCACTGGAGAATCTGTAGTCCATAATCTGCAGAAGTAGTGCCCACTGTGCTCAGGTTTGATGTCTTTGATGATCAACGTCTTTGATGATTTCATCTCATGTCTGTCATTCCCGTTCTTTTTATACCATTTGTAACTGGTTTCTGCATTCCTGCTATTGCTTCTGCAGATCAGAATGACTGAATTGCCTTCCGCTATTTCACCACGGGGATTGACAATCATTGTATCTGGAAGACAAGATAAGATAATACGTTATTGGTCTAAGGGGGAAATTCCTGTAAAGAAATTATATAGTTAGACCCAGACTTGAGCACAGGCACTGACTATAAGTGTCTCGCTGATCTATGTGTCGTATGTTATACTACCTCACACCTCCACGGTAGTCAGGGATTTTCGCCCTGCTGCGATGTGTGTGTAGAGCTTATGTGTCGCTTCCCCTGTTGTTATATGTGAATGTGTGTGTGCGAGTGCCCTGTCATAGACTGGCATTCTGTCCAGGATGTATACCTGCCTGGTCCCCTGTGCTGCCTGGGATAGGCTCCAGGTCCCCTAGTGACCCAGACCAGGCTGAGCAAATGGATTAGGGACTGATGTATTTTAATTCTATAACACAAAATTGCCTGCGACTTAGCTCAGATATTGATGGTTGTGCTTAATTATACTCACAACTAGGATGAGGTTGTATCACCAAAGATAGCAGAAGAAAACTAAACATGGCCTCCAATCATAGTCTACAATATTAAATATACTTGCAGTATATTTAGAATGTGTTGATAATAGTAGAAAACTGAATAAAATATAACTAATATACTGAGTCACAAATCGTTTTGATTAAATACTTGAATATAATACAATATTCATGTTACTAGGAACATTATTTTGGATTTGCTTCGAAAGTATAGAAAAACATATCAATATATGAAGTTTAACATATGAGTTATTGGCTGAATATTAATTGGCTAAATTTTGATACATTTCATCGTGTCTAGTATCTCAATTCAAGAATTTTTAAATGTAACACTTACAGTTAACCTTGATACTTTCTTCTAAACTGGACCCTTTTCTGTCTTGAAAAGTACAGGAGTAGTTCTTCGTATCTTCTTTGTAGTGAATGTATATATTATCCAAATATTCTCCCTGTAGCTGGTGCCCATTTTTATACCAGGCATACGTTACATCTCCATGTGGACAGCCGGTGTTGCAGGTCAGCGTCAATGTAAAATCCGGCTCCTGCTTTGCAGCCACTTCTGTATCATTAACAGAATATAACCCAGTATTAAAAATCTGATCATAAAAAGTTCAGCTATTTTATAGGCAACATAGTAACATTGTAATTTACCTGTAACAAACAGTTTGACTCCAGGCATGCCAGCATATCTCTCAGAACTTTCTGTAATAAACCTAAATTGATATTCTGCTGAATCTTCTCGTTTCAATTGTTTGATTCTGAAGTTACATTTCTGATTTTTATCTCCAAGGTACTCCACTCGATTGCTATACTCTGGGTCATCAGCAAGGTCCTTGGGGTCTATATCTCCCGTCACCCAATCCTTATACCAGAATGTTCTATTTACTTTATGTCCGGCAGGAGATCGGTACCAGCAGGGTATGTCCACTGAATTCCCAGTCGTCATACATATCGATCGTAAGGGGTAACTCACATACCATCCATTCTGACTCAGAACATCTGAAAACAGGCATAACTCAGAATAAGAACATAGCTTTATTTATGAGTTTGGTGTGAGATCTGAACTTCTTAGTCTAATCTACAAAATACCCGCTGAATAATGGTTACTTCACAAAACATGCTGTTTCTCAAGTACATATAACTAAACCTTTAACTAGTTGCAGTTTTTGAGATAACTAACATCATGAAATTACATTGCACTAGTTTCTTACATTCACGAGTTTGTATTTCATTATACTGAGAATGTGCTTTGTAACATGCTTACAAATGCTATTTGTACCAAATATTTTGTTGGGTTTAAGGAGTTATTAGCATGGTGACTAGAGAACTACTGTAAAGTGAAACCTGACAGGATATTGTCATTGAGTTAAAAAAAAAGTAACAAATGTGAGCAAGTGACTAAGTAATTATTTTGGAAACATATAGTAATCAATTTTTTTTACCTGCCAATGAGAGTAGGATGACCAAACACACGTTGCCTGCTGTTTCCAGGAACATTTCTATGTCTCTGTGCAACATATTGATATGATGAATTTAAATACAATTACCTCTTATTTTTTAGATCAAGTGTAGGCAAATTACCAACAATTCATAATTTCATTGTTTGCACCTTCATTTAAAAAAGAGAAAAAATAACATTACAGACGCTGTTCTACTTACGAATGAGATACCTGAAATGTTCGTAAGTCGTTATTCAACATCATTTTAAGGGTATACGCAAGTACAAAAAACTATGATGCTGTGAGCAGGAATAGCAGCCGGGAGTCATACTGGGCGGAACTGGCACGCAGAAAAAAAAATTGATGTTGCGGACAGGAAACGGGAGCCCGAGGAACACAACTTTTACTTGCAGTCCTCTTCGCTCATATGTGTGAAAATTGGTAAGTAGAGGAGCATCTGTACTTCAATAGAGGATGTGCACCAACCCATTGTAGGGTAAACACAATTCAAAGTTTAACATCTCCAGTTTCCCATGTTTTTCGACCGTAGAGGGAAACAGGAGTCCTGAGAGAAAACCCCAGAATGAGATCATGCAGACTCCGCACACATGGGGTGGGGCAGAGACTCAAACCCGGGTCCCAGAAGTGTGGGCCAACGGTGCAAACCACTGCACCTCCATACTGTTACATTGACATATTTAATTCACAAATGGGTGTATTTTCCTTAACTAATAATCCAGTGTCGGGTTGCAGTGGAGTACGTCCTGGATGGGATACCATACCATCACAGGGCTCACAGACAGCCGTATAGAGCAGTTTAACATACTGGAAGACAGCCATGCAAAAGAGAACAAGCCAGCTGCAGAAGCACAGAACTCCAGCAGGATTTACAGCCACCGTCCCGAAGCTCTGAGGCCAACAGTGTTACTCCCTAAGCCACCTTGCTGCCCATTTTACAAAACTTTAGCTTAAATTACAATTAAATTCTCCTTCAAACTTCAGTTCTGGTAAATAATTATATTCCTTAAATATTCATCAAAAAATATTCCTACTAGCGACAAATAACGGGTTAACCCATTAGCACAAGTGGCTCATATGTAACTATATAACAACAATTATTCATCCATCCATCTTCAAACTTCATAGGCAGGGTCTGGAGCTTATCTCAGGCAGCACAGGACACAAGGCAGGCTGTCGCAGAACGGCACACAGCCAATTAAAAATGACGATATGCCGAATCAAAGCATCACATTTTGACTGCAAAATTATTCATGTTTCATAACGTTACAATCCAATACACTTACCCTGTGAGCGAAGCCTGTATTTTGTTCTCTTGGCAGTTATAGATGTGATGATCTTGCTATCAGTAAACCAGCATGAAACTGCAGATACTGAGGTTTGATCTTCCTCTGTCTTCTACATTTCTTTTCACT